>NW_025963802.1:1172500-1685000 GCF_023055435.1 Haliotis rufescens
CCAATTATATCCTCGATAGATGAATGCTTGAAAAATCACTCACAACAAAGAAGCAAATTATTTGAAGGTGTCTATCCTGAGGCCTACAGTGGAAAAAAACGTATCCTTCTGCATGCAAGGTTGAAAAAATACGTCTATTTCTTAGAAAACGGAAGAATGTCCTGAAAACGGAAGAAAACGGATTATGACTATAATCTCGGCTCAATATTCCCAAAGTAGTCATCCCTCTTGCGAAAATCCCTTGTAGAAAATTAAAGATTTGGTGTAAATATACGGTTCTGTTTGTCTAATCGATGCAATGCCAACGTGCTCCGTTCACAAATCAATTAAATTAAAGACAGTTTACCATTAATAATTCATGTTCAAAGACGCACCCACTGAATGGGTCGCGAAGCATGTCCTCGTGCAATGGAAACGGTCTCTGCCAATATCCTTACTACTAGCTTGTCGAACCTGTTCAGAGCCATGAAATCAGAACTGAGTGCCACTCTCACGTTTGCATCGCTTGTGGTCAATAATGTTAAACATTTCTTTTCACCCTCGATTATCCAGTGTATCACATCCCAATTCTATTACCATACCTACCCTGCGCCTATTCACAAACAATTTCGTGCCGGAAGTGACGTCACCCTCCCCATACCTCTTATTACACATTGTTTGCGTCGTTTCATACTAATCGGACTTAAAACGAAGCTATGGTATGGCTATGGTCAGTATGCTGTGTCTGAGTGGGGTATTCATGTCAAACTGCGGCATGGTATCTCAGCGGGCTAGCCCTATAAATCGGCATCAGTCCGGACTAGTACAAGCAGCCACACACACACACACACGTGCATGCACGTCGCTATATAAGTGCAATAATCTTGGACGCGACGTTAAACCCCATTTCACCTCACCCGTTCTTGTGGGATGGTAAGCTTCAATAGTAATACCCCGTTCACATGCGCCTCTATACATATGTGTGTATATGTGCATACATGTGTAGAAATACATACGGGAGTACACTTGTCATGTGAACGCGTTTACTCATGTGTGTATATTTACACGGGAGCAAATTTGCATCATGTCTGGAGCAGGTGCAAATGTAAATGTACAATTGCACTGTATGTATTTGTTGCAATGTCAACGTTTATGTCAACGTAAGAGGATGATCTAATTGATATCTGTTCTTTTGTCAACACCAAACAAATTATCAACAGTTGCCAACGTTTATGCGTTTATACAGAGTTGAGCGGACAGTGTTTTCTTTTGGTTTCAAGGAGTCAAAGGTTTTCGGTGAAGTAACTCTCTTCTCATTCAACTTTGATTGGAAAACAACCTGCTTTGTGTTGAAAGTCGTGAACAGACTTACGGATATGTGTGCCTTACACAATTTACATACTTTATTTACACACCTAAGATGCTTTTCATGTGAGCGCATAGTAAATTTACATAAACGCACGTATGTATACTTACACATGTGTACAAGTACTTACGTTAGTAACTATTGTGCATGTGAACGGGGAATAAGTGGTGACCATACACTGCAACTGTTTACATGTGTTTGTTGTCTCAGTGCTTGAGCCACTCTGTTGTAGATTTAGTATGCAGTGAGGCCCAGATAGTGGTATTGTTCGTTGAGAGTCAGTACTTCAAGTGCAGTTTTACTACCAGGTTAATGGTCACGGGCATCGCGCTCTGTCGCTAGGCTGAAGGAGACGTAGATAAGAAACATTTCAGTTTGTTTTTTGTGTCTAGGCCTGACAAAGAATGTCTTGTTGAACCTCTCTTGTGCAGAAGGCGTGGAAATACCAATTGTGGGCGTAGCTTCTTTTGTGATATCTTATAACGTTACACGTTAATTTGTTTTGGTGTTTTTCTTATTTATGATACAAGTCTGAAATAGCATCTTTGCATGTACATCTTTCTTGAAATATCCAACTTTAAGACGTTATTAGGCGTTATCTCGCAAACATGTAACTTCAATTCGAATTTTTTTTATTAGAATCAGTTTTAAATATATATTATTCTAATTCGAAAAAATGTATTGGAGTACTGGAATCCCATATATGCTTACAGAGATAATAAAGCTCATTAATATATAATTCACTTGAAGCCGAACAAATATCAGCTAACTTATTTAAACCTGTTTCCAATCTTGATAACTTCTTCACAAAGAGCATCTACATGTAAATAAAAAAGCGTGACTTTTTAAAGAACATTGTTTCCTTGAATGAATATTAAAACTTTCGACACTGAGGCAAAGGTGTGTATTTCAGAATGGCATTGTCACTTTTTTGTAACTAGTAATGGTCTTTTTTCTTCACAAACCATCTGGCTTCCCGTTACGTTCATCTGTCACCTTACACTGTGCTGTCACTGCAAACAGGAGCTTTAATGCTGACATTATGCTGTAACATGACTGTGAGCGTATACATGTTCATGTGATGCTGAAATAACATCAGGTTGCAACCATCGTTCTCCTGCTTTGATTGAAACGTGCCAAATTTGTGTCGGGATGTCATTGACAGACGTGCTTGTCAGCGTATGTGCACACGTGTGAGTGTGAGTGTGTGTGTGTGTGTGTGTGTGTGTGTGTCTGTGTGTGTCTGTGTGTGTCTGTGTGTCTGTGTGGTTTAACGTCGCGTTAAAGATCATCGGACTTACATTGCGACGTGCATGCACGAACGTGTGGGTGTGCGTGCGTGCGTGCGTGCGTGCGTGCGTGTGTATGTGTCCTTGTGCGTGCGTGCATGTGTGTGTTTTTGTGTGAGTGTGTTTGTGTGTAAGTATGTGTGTGTGTTGGTGTGTGTATGTGTTAGTGTATATGTTTTATTGTGTGTTATAATACAGTAAACTACAGTTATGACGAACTTAAAGGGAGGACTAATTCTAGTTCGTTATAAGCATGTTTACACCATATTTACAGCCAGTTGCCAGGACAAAAAAACCGAGTTCGTTATATCCGACAGTTCGTTATACGCGTGTTCATTATAAACGTAGTTTACTGTATATATAGTGTGTGCATGTGTTTATGTGTGTGTATCTGTCTGCGTATGTAATAGTGTGTGTGTGTGTGTGTGTTTGTATATGTGTATGTGTGTTTGTATCTGTGTGTGTGCGTGTGTGTGTAAAAGGGGAGTTCTGGCTCTGTGACGGGCGATGTTGGACGTTAATCATTCTGCCATTTCACTACTGGTTTGGCTGACCCAGATACGACTATTTACAGACTGTCGTGATAAGCTGATCGTAGCTAGGTTCTGTTGCGTTGCGTAAAAAAATGTTCTGCTAAGACAACGTCACGCCTTTAGATTCATTCTCACCCAAACTGCCAGTTACCGTCTTCGTTCCACAAAGCGTCCTCAGCCCTTGACTTGTGTCTAGGGAGATACGGCAGTCGTAACGCTATGGACGCTTTGTGGATCCGGTCCAGTACAGTTGAACAATCAAACAACAAGTATTGCAAAACAAGCCACATTATGCTACACCATATCTCATTGCTATTCCCGTCCGTCTAATCGCAGTGCGTGCATATCGTTTGAAGTCCGTGCCTTGTATTGAAGCAAGGGCATGCCTTGAAGCACATACCATAACGTTGTAGTGTCGTTCGTGCTTGCCCATGCCGCCCTACAGGAATACCCAAGTGGAATTGTAGCGTAACGGCGCGTGGGAGGGACCACTAGCCCATTAGTGTTTGTCGAGGTGAGGGAGGGGGGATGGGGGTGGGGGGGGGGGGGGGGGGTGGGGGGGTGGGTGGGGGGGGGGGGGTATAAACGTGAGAGAAGGGTCTGTTTTACATTTGCCAAGAATGTTTAGAATCGATCTCTGCCTTATCTAATCAACGATTGTGTCCTGCCTCGAATAACGTCATCAAGAATATTTACGCTCATATCAGAGCGAGCTGTCAATGATAAAATCTGGGCTTGACAAACAAGTGATGGAGTGATAGAGCAAAGATCCACATCATCGGGGCACTAGCCTGGCCACTCCTCTACAGTAGGTTCTTACGACCACCATGGGGCACTGGGACCCTTGTCTTCACTGTAATCCCCACTGTGTCCGAACTATCAACTGTTGAATTATTTAAGATGAAGTTACCTTTGTGTCAAGACCCTAGAAGTAAATATGTCTGTCTGGTATCTCAAGGTTTCAACCTATTGCAAACTCCTTACGATCCCGTTTCAAATGTACATTAGTATTCTATTCACGTGCATATTTGTACAAAGACTTGCGACAATCTTGACACTAAGATAGCTTTGTGAGACGGCCCTACGGTGACCCCTCCTTCGATTTCTAACATCCACATAGATATCATGCAATAAAAATACGATTTACGTTCCTTATCCCGGAGACTCTGCCTTGACATTATAATCCGACATACAGACAGTCTTAACCCGGAAATCTCCATATGAGACGCGGAGTGATCTTCATTCCCCTGTTGTCATTGCTTGTCGGTGGATTATACTGGACTACGAAACTGTGACTTCTTTGTGCCTCTGGTTAAACATACCCTTATAGCATCGATATCGGAAAGTACTGTAGTGTTTTAATCAAATTTACACAATTATGTCATAATATTGTTTTTAATTGAAGGAATATCAATGAATTAAGAAATAATAAATATCTAAACGCGCAGAGGCCTCGAGGGTAGTTGATGGTACGTACAGAGAGATCATTATACACTGGAAACCCATATAGATAAGGGTTCGACGGCCAAGGCTTCGATTCTCAATTTGGATAAATACTGTGACGCCATTTCTAATGTTCCACGTGATAGTGCTCGAATATTGCTGAAAGCGGCGTAAAATCAAACCCACGCACTCACTCACTCGACAGAAACTCGTTCACTTGTCGCGAGATTAGAGAAAAATCAACGATGAACTTTGATCTCCCCAGGTTTAAACCACTAGTCCGAAATACGCTGCATGTGAGATCAAAGCGTTGATGCTTAGAACCTGATTGTATGCTGAACTTCGCAACGGCTTCCCACATACTAAAGTTGCGTCTATTCAATTCCCCGAAAACACCGTCTTAGTTTCACATAACGTTTTAAGTCTACGTAGTAATTAACAAGATAATCTGATGCGTGACGTTTCCGATGGTTTATTGACAAATGATTGGCAGCTATGTACATGAGACTTCCGCGTACATTGTTGACTGTACCGCCCACCTGACTCTATAGAGAATTGAGCCTGTGCCAGCGTACAGTATGATGTAAGACAAGCATGACCGTGGGAAGTGACGCAAAGTGACAATGGTGACTATAATTAGCACAACTGTCAACAAGGGAAATTTACCACGTGGTTGCAATTCCCCTGGGACTGTGAAGGACAAAGGCACCACAAATGTCAGACTAAATTTGTTGCATTTAACACAATATGTTATAACACGTGACTACGTGGAAACGCATCAACCCATATAAGCCACATATCGTCACACGTCAGATTTGAGACGCTAACGCCATTTCGACTGAAGGGTTGTGAATAATATTTCATTCATGTTTTAAATACAGGCTATTTTAGGTTATTTTATAATTGTTGAATATGTATTTGTGCAAAAATGACCAGGAAGTGAGTCATCCCACTGAGACGTGTACAGTTGTACATTTACATGCGGTCTATGACGCATCTATGCTTTATCATGATCTATTCTAACGGAACACGTTTGAGTTCTTTCCTACTCCCTCTCTTCATTCAGTACCGTATATCTATAAATCTTAACTTTCTCACATACTCCTAAAGAACTTACATCGCTTTCGTATTTGCGGACCCGCCCCAGTTCCCGCTACCAGTAGTAAATCCCTCCTTATTCCCGACACGTTTTGTCAACACTTGACTGACCTCCCTGGTCTCGTGCTTTGGCTGTATACACATATATCTACCTGTGTCCAATGGAAGGGCTAAATGTCCTTGGACACATGTGTGTCAGGTGGTCAGTGGATTCGCAGGTAGACATGCCTGTTCAGGTGTACCAATTAAAGGGGAATCGTTTCATGTACTTAGTCTTATAGAAACACCTCGTTTGTTGATGGGTAAGGAATGTTAGCATGTCAGCACTTTCCCTGTAGAACAAATATTGACCATAATTCCGTTTTACGCGTCATTGGGGTCATATAACACATTGTGACATACAAATATCCATAATGAACACTTTGTATATGTGTTTTGTAACTTTACAATAAATAAATACGGGGCAAGTATGCAACCGTGTTTGACCCCATTTCTAAGGAATTTCAACACTGAGGCTACGGTCGTGCTATATAAAGCTAATATTATGCTAACAAACAGCCGTAATGTTATACTCCACAATTCCACCCGTGTATGCTGTAGTAACTTCAATATTCAGTTTACCCGGATGTATATGACTACACATTACGATATGTTAATCGTCAGATTTGTTACAACAAAAACAATACACAATTCAGTGAAAGCATGACATTTATCATATGTACACATTAAAAATCATACAACAACAAATTACCACATGAAACTATAACACAAATGTTAAAATTATTCCGACATGACGGCTATTTCTTTTTATGGTCGCGCCAAATGACCTACATACCATCGGGCCGGTTAAGTGACTTTCTCATTGAGTCGGTTTCAGATGAAATAAACGTGCTTTGATTCTGGTAAGTCGGGTCAGTTGGATGAGATTGTACACGGGGATATCAAAGGAGAGTTGATACTGTGTTGATTAGATAAATGACCTATTTTCGCAATGAGTAAGACAATTTCAAGACAGCAAGACCATTGTTCTCTCTGGAAACATACCTGTATGTGCAGCACGATCTGGGCATGGTTGAGATCACGTACCATAGAGGTCTCATATAGCATTAAGAGTTCCATTATATTATTGCCCAAGACATGAGATATATGATTATATATCATTTTTATTTGAGAGGTGAGGTGAAGTGGGGTTTAACGTCGCGTCCAAGATTATTGCACTTACATAGCGACCTGCATGCACTTGTGTATGTTAGTCCTGCACCATGACTGCCGAATATATTTATTTAATGAAAAAACACAATCTAGAAGCGTATACAAAAGCAAGTCTAGCCAGCTCCAGCTAGCTCTATTCCACATGAAATCAGCATTGGGAAATTTAAAAAAAAATTAGATTCAAGAAGGATATTGTGTAAAATAAGATTTTATAGACTAAATATTAGACTAAATGTTTTATAGTGCTAGCCCTCTGAGATACCATGACGCTTAAGATGGATACCTCACTCAGACACAATAGACTCCGAGGCAACCAGTCCTTGTTTATCCCCTTGATGCCGAGCACCAGGCAACGCAACCACAAGTACCATCTTTGTCCGTCTTTTCGTTTGACTCGGTCAGGAATTATAGTACCCGATGCTAACGTATAACGTATACTTTCAAGTTACAACACCTATAATATTTATACGTACAGATATTATTTTGTGTGTGTGAGTGAGTGAGTGAGTGAGTGAGTGAGTGAGTGAGTGAGTGAGTGAGTGAGTGTGTGTGTGTGTGTGTGTGTGTGTGTGTGTGTGTGTGTGTGTGTGTGTGTGTGTGTGTGTGTGTGTGTGTGTGTGTGTGTGTGTGTGTGTGTGTGTGTGTGTGTGTGTGTGTGTGTGTGCGTGTGTGTGGCTGCTTGTACTAGTCTGAACTGATGCCGCCTTACAGTGCAAGCCCACTGAGATACCATGCCGCAGTTTAACATGACCACCCCACTCAGACACAGCATACAGACTCCGAGCCGATCAGTCCTTGTTTTAGCCCCTTAATGTCGAGCGCCAGGCACGTCTATTGGTATGACGCGGCCGGGGATCGAACCCCGGGCGGACGTTCTACCACTGGACCACTGAGGCGGTCTATATTTGTAATATTCATTTTTTCAAATGTATCATTTGCCTTCAACTATATCACGTCACCCAAAACATATTCCCGTCAGAAACAGACATCAGTATCTGAAACCATGAGTAGCGCCCCTTGCAGTCGAGGCACAGTGACACGCTATCAGCTAAATCGCAGACCCTAATGAGGAATCTAGTCAGCGTGTTATCTTATTAGCTGAATTGTTCTGTAATTGTCCACGAAATACCATCTAATCACTGTGGTAATATTCGCATTCTTAAATAATATGGGGGCATGGTCGGCTTAGTCGTCTAAAGCGCTGTGCAGAGTTGCGTCCCTTGGGCACGCCAGAAACCTATGATTGTGGGTTCGAATCCCGATTCGCCCCGATTAAGTTTCTAGGTTTGTCAGCATCATACCGAAGTGGTAAACGTCTGAGATCTGCATGACTTCTGGCTTTCCTCCCACATTAAGCTGACACGCCGTGATATAACTGGAATACTGTTAAAAGCGTCGTTTAACCCAACTCACTCACTCATTCTTAAATAGTATCACAGATATTAGGTGATTATTGACATTATCGCAAATTTTCGGTGGTTTATCAAGGTACGTATATAACACCACACCAAAATATGCACGGCATATAAGTGTATTATTCCTGGTACAGCACAGTGAATCTATGAGCATATGTCTTTATCTAGACATTGACATTCATAATAGTCTGTCTTATGGCCAACAACTTCAAATACAATCTTAATGATTGAGTATTGTTTTACATCGCTAGTAGCTATATTCAATCAATATCAAGACGGGAGAATGGACATTGGACCCATGTTGGAATCGAACCCGTTTTTTTGCCGTGACGAGCGAATGCATTATCTACTAGACTAGCCAACTGAACAGTGAGCCCCATTCTGCACGATCATTGGAACATAAACTGGTACATATAAGCTACTTGTTCACTATACAACTTATTAATCCAGAAACCTGCTAATACGAACGACCGTATCAAACCGTCCAGGTTGATATGCCATCCACTGTACTATCAGGCTAATGAGCCATTTCTCCAAACAGTGAAACCCAGCCACTCCGGACTGTAAATTATTCCCAGTGAAATCGTCCTGGTCATCAAATAGCCGTATTAACGAGGGGGAGGCGGGGTCCGGATTTAAAAGGTTTGACTAAATTAGCGTAACCTCAAGGGTCAACACGGGATTCACATACTCCCGAACGCACCCATTCACCGCTAGAGTGACTATGAAACAGACTACCACAGCCCTGGTTTATTTCTGCACCTAATATACATATACAACTGTGCGACTAACCTTCATTACTTTTGTGGATATATTCATATCACTACAGCGCGGCAGATAGTAAGCCGAGCACATGTCACTGTTGACAGCAGCAGACACCGAGCGCTGTGATATATACATGTCCTACAACTGACGTATTTCATGGTATATAAGCCCAGCCCTGGTGAGTCACTTGTCCTCCAGTACCCATCGACTACTATAGGTGCTATTGCACAAGGCCTTTGTCACTTGTACCCGGTACCCATCGACTACTATAGATAGCTATTGTCCAAGGCCCTTGTCACTTGTACCCGGTACCCACCGACTACTATAGGAGGCTATTGTACAAGGCCTTTGTCACTTGTACCCAGTACCCACAGACTACTATAGGTAGCTATTGTACAAGGCCTTTGTCACTTGTACCCAGTACCCACAGACTACTATAGGTAGCTATTGTACAAGGCCCTTGTCACTTGTACCCAGTACCCACAGACTACTATAGATAGCTATCGTACAAGGCCTTTGTCACTTGTACCCAGTACCCACAGACTACTATAGATAGCTATTGCACAAGGCCTTTGTCACTTGTCCCCAGTACCCACAGACTACTATAGGTAGCTATTGTACAAGGCCTTTGTCACTTGTACCCAGTACCCACAGACTACTATAGATAGCTATTGTACAAGGCCTTTGTCACTTGTCCCCAGTACCCATCGACTACTATAGATAGCTATTGTACAAGGCCTTTGTCACTTGTACCCACTACCCACCGAATACTTTAGATAGCTATTGTACAAGGCCTTTGTCACTTGTACCCACTACCCACCGACTTCTATAGGTAGCTATTGTACAAGGCCTTTGTCACTTGTACCCAGTACCCACCGACTTCTATAGGTAGCTATTGTACAAGGCCTTTGTCACTTGTCCCCAGTACCCATCGACTACTATAGATAGCTATTGTACATGGCCTTTGTCACTTGTACCCACTACCCACCGAATACTTTAGATAGCTATTGTACAAGGCCTTTGTCACTTGTACCAAGTACCCACAGACTACTATAGGAGGCTATTGTACAAGGCCTTTGTCACTTGTCCCAAGTACCCACAGACTACTATAGGTAGCTATTGTACAAGGCCTTTGTCACTTGTACCAAGTACCCACAGACTACTATAGGTAGCTATTGTACAAGGCCCTTGTCACTTGTCCCAAGTACCCACAGACTACTTTAGGAACCTATTGCACAAGGCTTTTATCACTTGTACCCAGTACCCACCGTCTACTATAGGAGGCTATTGTACAAGGCCTTTGTCACTTGTCCCCAGTACCCACCGACTACTATAGGTAGCTATTGTACAACGCCTTCGTCACTTGTACCCAGTACCCACCGACTACTATAGGTAGCTATTGTACAACGCCTTCGTCACTTGTACCCAGTACCCACCGACTACTATAGGTAGCTATTGTACAACGCCTTCGTCACTTGTACCCAGTACCCACCGACTACTATAGATAGCTATTGTACAAGGCCTTCGTCACCTGTACCCAGTACCCACCGACTACTTTAGGAGGCTATTGCACAAGGCCTTTATCACTTGTACCCAGTACCCACCGACTACTATAGATAGCTGTTTTACAACGCCTTTGTCACTTGTACCCAGTACTCACAGACTACTATAGGAGGATATTTACAAGGCCTTTATCACTTGGCCTCTTGAGATTAAGCGGCTGGTTAAAAAATACATTTCAGTGTAATGTGTCAGTGCATTGTTACTGCATTCGTAACAATTGACTTGTCAGACAGCGAAGACGCTTTGGGTAACTTCAAGTACACAGGCCTAAATTATTGCTATCTGAGTTGTTTTTATTTATGCATAAACATATGTGCATAGGCTTACCCCAGAATTGTCTACGCAATGTACATCTTGAGACATAGTAGCACGGGTCGTTACCATGTTATAACACAAGCTAAGCATGAAGTAACGTCCTCCATAACATCACATCAACATATGTATATAATATACTAATAATGCACTAGATGCATTGTACAATATTGTAAAGCATATCATGGTTTCAAGATGTCGACAATTTCTGTTACATCCTCATGCAGAGTATCGCTAACACCTGTAGCATCGGTTGTGTTACAATGACTAGTGTGTGTGTGTTGTGTTTAGTTAATCGGTTCCGTGTTTTTTTCGATTGTTCGGCCGATGACAGGTGACATTAATACCCCTAAAGCATTGGTATATTTACTGAGAACAGTGAACCCCCGTTAACCCGAACCCCGTTAGATGGGAATCTCCCACAGACAATTACCGTAGGCATCGTCTACGTATATACAATAGACCTTACCAGGTATTTGGTAATACAAGTGAGTGAGTTTTGTTTTACGCCGCGTTTAGCAATATTCCAGCAATATCACGGCGGGGGACACCAGAAATGAGCTTCACAAATTGTTACCATGTCGGGAATCAAGCCCGGGTCTTCGGCGTGACGAGCGAACGCTTTGACCACTAGGCTACCCGATCGCACCTTGTTAATCCAAAACAGTGTTTAATCAGTACGAAATAACTGTCCCAATTACTGTTGTTTCAAAGTTTCAGTCTGTAAAATATAATAACATGTATGTCAGAAAGAATTTTGTATTTTCTTTTTGGTTATTGAACGCCGCACTCAGTAATATTCCACTTTTATGACGGTCTGTAAATAATCGAATCTGGATCAGATAATCAAGTGGTTAACATCATGAGCGTCGATCTACGCAACTGAGATAACATGCACGAACCAATTCAGCGAGTCTGACCACCCGATCCCGTTAGTCGTCTCTTACGAAAGGTATTGGTTGTTGAAGACCAATTGCAACCCGGATAGTCACAGGGGAGATATGAAATTGACATCTACTTCATCAAATGTCAACGCATGACGGGCATGCATGTAGCATGTACATTACACAACCTGCACAGCAGTGACACCAGGGTAATGTACATGTATCCCGTCAGTTCCAGACACTGAAACAAGCGATTGTTGTAACTGTTGCGGGGTATGGACGAGTGTACCTGGTATCCAGCAGCGGAACACAATGCTGAGGTCCGCCTGCAGTATATTACATAACATCGTCATGTTAAACTCATGAACCGTGTTTGTTGGTGATTGACATTTGATGTAAGTGGTCCAGAGATTACCTAATTATTGACGCTATTGTGCATTGCCAAATGTTTATTCAGTTATGTAACCATAGGAAAATATGACGTAAAATCACATTCACTCACTCATCCCTACTAATTAAATGTGAGTGAGTGAGTTTGATTTTACGCCGCTATTAGCAATATTCCACCAATATCACGGCGGGGGACACCACAAATGGGCTTCATACATTGTACCCATGTGAAGAGCGAACGCTCGGTGTGACGAGCGAACGCTTTAACCACTAGCTACCCGATCGTGCAAAGTCATTTGTACCAGAATAAAAGTTGCATCAGGACAAATGTTACACTGAACAAGATTTTATCACAATAAAATTACGTTTTATATATTCCGTGGATGTAAATTGGAGAAGGTAAGATTAAATCCGCCACACATACATTGTGATTGATTTATGAAGATTATTGGTGACTAGGCACCTGTGCCCCCTACCTATCTCGCTTGTGCTGCATTTGTACTTCCTCATTGCTTGTTATTTGCATATATCCTTCTCGGGGTTGTCTATTTCACCGAGTTCCAGGTCTAAACGTTTATTGATTATAAGAAATCTATCTGGGTTATTTTTAAGTGGTCACTTGTCTGGAGATCTGATTTCCAAGTTAGCGGTGAATGTTTGACAACAGCATTAGTTATAAGCTAGGCGGTGGCTTTGATCAGCTGTCATTTGTAGGTAACACTGTAGATTTCAATCAATCAACTGTCACTAGTGTAAACATGGCGACAACATGCACGGACAACAATATTTTATATGGATAGAACTAACACGAATAAATAATACCAACAACTGCAGGCGGTATTCATAGAATAGGTCTTTGCAGGCCCTACACTATTAGCTATCGGTGACACGTGTTGAAGTGCTTTAACCAGCTTTTTCTCAAGCGCTCGCCGGCTAACAATTCAGTTTTACACACAAACGAACAGCGATTTCGAGAGCTTGCTTGCTTCTATACTATAAGTAGGGCACTCTGACACGGTAGACATCGGTGATAAATAGCGTAAGGCAAACACGGTGGCGATCAGTGGTGATCGCTTTAATATTTTGCTCATCCATGCTTACTCGTCATGTTTAATGTCCCATAACCGATTCAAAACGAGATTGTAGATTGTCTATATGGCTGTATCATTGTAAACTTCACCCTCGCGGGATCGTACTTGTTTAGTTGATCTATTGAAGATAAGTAAACAAATTGAATTGTATCTGCATTGTTACTCTAACCATCATTATTCTTATATGCTTTTTTTAATCATAATTGGCATTTCACAATAAAATCACTTCATTATTATTATCACTATCATTATTATCATTGTTGTTGTTATTATCATCACTATTATAATTATTATTATTGTTGTTGTTGTTACTACTACCACTACCACTACTACTACTACTATTATTATTATTATTATTGTTGTTGTTACTACTACTATTATTATTATTATTATTATTATTATTCTTACCTTGACTTGCTCCTCATCTAATCCGACCTCAGCAGCGATTAAGGTCACATCTAAGTCCGAGGGATTCCGATTTTGACGGAAATTCGCCTCTAGTTTTTTATGCTGTTCACTTCCTATCTTCGGCAGGAGGTGGGACGGAGAGAGGTGGGCTTGTATTCCGGCCATGTCACTGTACATCACGTTGGTGGTCATCACAGCCGGTCAGTCTCTGACAACGCTGGACGCCGTCGCCTTCTGTCGGCACTGACAACACACCGAGGAATGACCAAATCAGCTGCTCGTTGAATGACACTGCACGAACTGCGTTAAACGTTGCAGCAAGCAAGGTGTATTAAATATCAATGAGAGAGAGTTGCCCCACTAAAGCAACGAGTCCTGTTAGTCGCTATTTCCTTGCTTCGCTCACACACTCTCTCTGTGCCGGTTCTTTTCTTGTCTACCTCGCGACTGTGGTGATTGTATATATAAATCGGCCGGCCAGTCAGTCAGCCAGTCGCTCGTGATACGATACCGCAAAGACCTCTATATCACAAACACTGTCAAAGGCTCCTTGTCAGCGCGGAAGCTGTATCGGACTCGCTGTAAGACCCTGTGACGTCTTTTGTTGATATCAGTAGCGTTGTTGGCTCTTCTAGGCAATTAATATTGATTAGATATTGATTCAAATTAGATCCAATCGGCGCGCCCTGTTCTTCAACACGTGACTATTATCGATTGACTATACGTCATGGAGGATATAAATAGTAACAAGGCTATTGTGTGCGGTATGCGACGAATACCAATAGCATGAACGCACGTGGGTTGGATTTTAAATCTCTATGAATACTTATAATAACTGGGAAGTAAATGAGGGCAAGCGAAATGTCAAAGTCATGGTTTATATCAAATATTATTTTAACTTACTTCCCTGGTGCCAATTAAAATAATACATCCACTTATATTTTAAGAGATGCAGTGGTACAATAATCACATTCTGTTCAATTTTGAGATGAAAATATTATTTGTCACATCTCCCAAGACAAAATTCTGTTTGTATTAGATACAAGCTGTAGTAATAAACTCACTTCGCAAATTAGATACGTGGGCGTAAAATTGGTTGTTTCTATTCTGAGAGCGCGTATGTACACTGTTGATCAATCAGTGGTAAATAGACCCATGAAGATCCGGCTTAGAATAGGTCTCCAGCAACCCATGCTTGCCGTAAAAGGCGACTATGCTTGTTGTGAGAGGGGCAACTAACGGGATCGGGTGGTCAGGCTCGATGACTTGGTTGATGCATGTCATCGTATCCCAACTGCGTGGATCGATGCTCATGATGTCAATCACTGGATTGTCTGGCCTAGACACGATTATTTACAGACCACCGTCATATAGCTGGAATATTGGTGAGTGCGGCGTTAAACAACAAACAACACAAATCAGTAGCAAATATATGCGCGTTAGACCTATGAAAGAATACTCCCCGGGACAGTCATTCTCAGTTTTAATTTATTCGGTGCGTATGAAGTACGCTCACGTACGTATATTTATATACACACTTGTGTAAAGATTGGCACCACCTCTTCTGTGGTTTTACATGTCAGGAACATCCATGTATATTTCACTGATATCTACGCTTGAAATTGATCTCATTTTGATAAAGGTCTATGACACCACCGATAAACCTACTACAGATGGTCGCAATAATGGGTCATATGATATAATGCAAATTTTGAGTGAGTGAGTTGGGTTTAACGCCGCTTCGAACAGTATCCCATTCATACCATGGCGTGTCATCCTAATGTGGAGGAAAGCCCAAGCTTATGCAAGTGTCAACCACTTTGGCACTCTGGCATGAGTATGGTACAGACAAACCTAGAAACATAATCGGGATTCGAACCAACAATCAAAGGTTCCGGCGTGCCCTGGGGACGCAACGGTTAATTACTGCGCCATAGATGACAGGGCCACCTGTGCCCCCGTTAACGTGATGTGCCATATCGCGTGATGCAGGAAGCGGAGGAAACTGGTGACAGGGTAAACACATAGCTATTTCCGTGGGAGACCTGCAAAATATGTCATTATATGATCGATTTCGGTTCCTGTATTTCTTTCTTTCTTTCTTTCTTTGTTGTTTAACGCCGCACTCAGCAGTATTCCAGCTATATGACGGCGGTCTGTAAATAATCGAGTCTGGACCAGACAATCCAGTGTCTGACAGCATGAGCGTCGATCCACGCAATTGGAATACGGCGACATGCATCAACCAAGTCAGCGAGCCTGCGAAGACCTATTCTAAGTTCTCCTGTATACTAGTATCAGTGTGTCAGAACATTAATATTGGATACGAGTTTAAAATAAGACTATTTTATATAGAAATACGAGGAACACGGTGCTTAACATTCTTTCCCAGGTATGTGTGAGCAAATTCACATTTCCAACACATATTGATCGTGTACATGTACGTTTTCTCCCATCAGAGGAGGTGCAGTGAAACCTCATTAATCCGTTCAAAGAGAAACACATGTCCGGATGAACGAACCATTGTCACGAAGTAACGACTTCTGATATACATATGTAGCCGCTCCTTAAACCATTGTCCCGATACGTGGGTTTCCGGACTAAGGAGGTTTCTCTGTACATGTGTGAATACGTTCGCATGACTAGAGTACACGTGTGTAGATTTAGATATCGGTGTTAATTACTCAGGTATGTGAATACTCTTTGTCTATTTTAAAAAAGCGCATTTCTCCAACACTTTAACCTGAACACAAACTGTCAACATTAACAGTACTTAACACCTTTCTTTTGAATAAACTCCAAGATGGCTTGCTCTGGCATCCGTTATAACCTATAGGACATAATAATGGAGTGATCATGTTTATAACACCCGGCGTGTGTCGTGCGTGCAATAATCAGCTATTACTGGTGTTACATAAGGCGATATTAACCCTTGATCTTCAGACATAGGCGATAAGAGAGAGGCTCTAACTCCAGCGATTAGAGCATTAGTTAGGGGATAAGTGGTGCTGTTCCACTCCCTCATAGGTCAAAGGTCACGGGCATGTAATCAGGGGCTAATGATTATAGGTACACGCGTTGGAGTAGACTTAGGGGACCTGTCACAGTACAAACATAATGCGATAAGATATGAGTGACTTCATTTTAATGTCGCTTTGACACGGCCCAGGGTCGAACATCTGCATGGCGAGTGGCGGTACATTCACCATTTGGCCACCCGTGTACCCCACAACTTTTTAGAAAACTCGCAGCTGTGTGGAAAAATTGTCATCAGCTTGAATGTGAATGGTCAGTTATATCTGATCTCTGATGTGTCCGTGTTAACGAAGTTGGTCTATAGGGAAGCATAACAATGATAATAAGTCAATTTAGATATCACAGTGCGCCACTCCACGTGTTTATAGAAACTGACCCCGGAGCATTCATATTTCGTTCTCAACTCCATGAGTGGTATGCAACCAAAACAATATACCAAAAAGGAAGAAAATGCAAGGAATTTCTATTCAAGATTCAATTTTGCTCGTCAGTAAATGCCAAATAGTATTCTTGTCACATATAGTTAACTGGTTAGTCACCGCCCATATTGCACATTGAAGAATATCCTAGATAACTTTTATAACAAGCCCTTTCAGGTGCAAGACCGCCTCCGTGGTCTAACGGTAGAGCGTCCACCCGGAGAGTGGAATGTGGGGTGTTCGATCCCCGCCCGCGTCATACAAAAAGATGGTACTTGCTGTTACCCTGCCTGGCGCTCGGCATTAAGGGGCTAAAACAAAGACTGGTCGGAGTCAGTATACTGTGTTTGAGTGGGGTATTTATGTTAAACTGGTATCTCATACACGTCACTATGTAAGTGCAATATTCTTGAACGCGACGTTAAACCCCATTCCACCTCACCTTACCTTAATATTTCCCCTCCTCGACCACCGGTGTGTATACAGAGGGATGGCAAACAAATAATTCATTACTGATTTTTTTATTGAAGTTACTAAAATACATTTAATCGAAATCTTATAGTGAACGTCACCTTATGAGCTTTGAGTATCTACGTGTTTTGGCGGCCAATGAAGCCAAATAGTAAAATCATGGCAATATATTGTCGTCAGCAACTATATTGTCTCAGACCAGCAGGGCAGATGGGTCACTCAAGCACCTGAAACACAATGGACTCTCAAGTGGCGCGTGTCCAACGCTCCATCTCCACAAAATCAGATAAGCCCAACAATCGGCTTAATAATGACCATCTGTGTAAATACAATGCGCCGTGAAACCTTTGAAACGTGACTATTACCGCTGCGGAGATGCGCGACCGCATGGGCATATTTAACCTACAGATATTGCTAGACGTGAGCCCAGTCCAGTCTGATGCCAGCTGGTGAGATTTGATGCTGCTGAGATTCAATAAGATTTAACGTGTGCTTTGTGTGAGGCCATATTGCGGCGAGCACAGGTGTCGGCGATGAATGGGGGCCATTTTGGAAACAAAAGGCTCTTCCGGTTATTCAAACTGTAACAGCTGGTTTACCGAGTTTGTCCGGGCCGTAAAATTGTCGTTTTCACTTTCTGTCTGCATAAGGTCGATACCAAGCATATTGTCCCGTACACACTTTAGTATACACGCATAACTGAGCAGAATGAAACATGCGAGTGGAACGATTGCTATGGTACTATTGTTACAGAATGAGGAACATGCACCAAACATAAACATTGTTCGGCATACTTTTGTACCAGGTTGAAAATGCGAAATACATCTTTGTCTGTCAGTAGCGTTCTATATGTTTAACATTTATGATTCAACGTCTTTCAGATATAAAAGCTTAACAATAACCGTTTCAATATATGTACATTTTAATACGAAATTTGGACGAGTTCGACAAGATATTATATAGTCCACCCCATGCAATACAATGCTTAGGAACAACAGGCTGAAAATCGAGGCTCTCGCTACACTGTTAATAGTTTCGATAGACGTAAAATGAAACATTGTTGAAGATTTGTTGTTTCACAATAGTTACAATGGTGTGTCAGCCCTATCATAGTGTGTATGTACATATTTCAAGGCACTGTACATATATAACATAATGTACAGTGTACAGGTAAAATCCCGTAAGTCCGAACAATCCTTCTCATGAACATGTACAGATAGGACCTCATATGCTTTGTTTCTTTCTTGTTGGACGCCGCACTCATCAATATTCTAGATATACAACGGCGGTCTGTAAATAATCGAATCTGGATCAGACAATCAAGTGATTGGCATCAGGAGATCTACGCAATTGGGATACCAAGACATGCATCAACCAAGTCACCGAGCCTGACCCGATCCCGTTAGTCGCCTCTTAGTTACAAGTATGGGTTGCTGAAGACCAGTTCTTACTGGGTATTGACAGGGGCTGAACGCATGTGCATACACGGGGGCATTGTGATCGGGATTCATTATTCTGTTAATCAGGAAAACAATTCTGGGAGCTATATGTCCGGATTAACAAGGTTTCAATTTTTTTTTTTTTTAAACGTGTTTTGCGATCGGGATTTGGCCTCGTCCCTGACTGTGTACCAGGATGTGACATGGCAGAACTTCCTTGACAAGTCCATTCACTATTACAAAATAAGTCTCAATGAAGTCAGCTGGTAAATACAATTAAGATTGCTGGATGATTAACTTCCCTTTACAACTTTTCCTGTCAACGTTGTCTGATTCTGTCGAGATACCATTGATGTTTCCGGCGTAATACAGTACGTTACTTGATAACAGGATATATATTATAACTTTTTTGCTGAGGATAATATTTCACTTGCGCATGTTAGAGTTCATATAATGGTTGTACCATTATTTGGTGCGTTTTTTGGACAGACGTATCAGAAATTGGACCGATACCATGACAGAGCCCTTCTGTTGTCAAACGAGCTTTTATGTCACAGCCTTATCAAATACGTTTCGGTGATTTAGTTTGTCAAACGTTATCATAATGATAACAGCTTATTTCCTCCATGTATCCACTACAGCCAAATGGTTGAAGCGTTCTCTCATCACGCCGAAAGCACTAGTTCCATTCCCCACACGGGTACAAAGTGTGAAGCCCATTTCTGGTGTCCCCCGCCGGAATATAGATGGAATATTGCTAAAAGGGGCGTAAAACCATACTCACTCACTCACTCACTCAGAGGGTCGCTGCGGTTGTGTTTGAATCTGGGCACCCCTGAACGTTAACCCATACTCACTCACTCCGCTTTAAAAAGTGGGTCTCTATTAAGAGCCGGACAAGAAGTCGGGTTTTCAAATGAGAACCGGGCCGTTAATAAGGGTCAGGGCAGTTACAGTTAATGATTTCTGCCGATTACGTTTGAATAGTTACTTATAAGTTTGACCCGTGACGTTCCGGGTGAGAATAGTTCTTCAGCAACCCGTTCTTGCCGTGACAGCCGACAATGCTTGAGAGACGACTAACATGGTCGGGTATTTCTGATATCCCCCGATGCGATATTGATGGTATAGTGCTAAAAGCGGCGTAAAACCACATTCAGTCACTCACGCACTGACAAGAAATTCAAGGAAACGGCCTCCAAGTGGATGGGGTCTATCAGCCGCCATTCCACCTGGATAAAATACAGAAGTAAACTGTAGTCTTCATGCCCGCAGCAATATATCTATATACAGAACACATTAAACTGTAGCTGGGGACATTTGTAATGTTGAACAATCTTGAAAACTTGAAAAAGCATGACCTGAAAATTGAACCCGCGGATCTGCATAATCCGTGCAGTCGATATCAACTACAGGGGTGGAATGTTTGCTCGTGAATCAGTCGATTTGGCTTATTGACGAATACACATGAAACAAGATGTCCACGTGCACCACGTCACACAACTGAAGTCCCCTGTATGCTGGAAATGAATTCTTTCATACACGCGGAACGCGTACTGTGAGAAAAAGCGGGCGATGTCCGCATTGTCACTGATACGTCTTTGGCCTCACGGTTTTAGTACTGACGTTGTAACATTGCAATTCTAAACATTACAATACAGTGAAACTAGCAATATGACTCATTTCTCTGCATGCCTCGATTCGACAAATACGGTATTAAGTGAACTTAAGTTTACAATAGACAATATTTTGTTCATCAACTGTGAAAAGATAATAACATGTCAAGTGGTTCGATCGTGGAGTTGATACGAGTAAAATAACGTTAACAAGTTGAATACCTCGGTTCACGAGGCATGCTAGAGTTGCGTCCCTTGAACGTGGTTTTCCCGGCGATGACTTTAATATAGACCTGCACCATGACCGTGGAATATATTTATTTTATGAAAAAAACATAATCTAGAAATGCATACAAAAGCAAGTCTAGCCAGCTCAAGCTAGCTCTGAAATCAGCATAGGGAATTTTATTTTTATTTTTAGAGTCAAGAAGGATATTGTGTAATATAAGATTTCAGAGACTAAATGTTAGTCTAACTTTAATATGACAAATGCATTTCTTTCAGTGTGAAGCTCGCTGTGTCACGTGATGTTCAGACCCGTCATGTGACTAGGAACGTGTACGCTTTGAAGTTTTCTTTGGAATATTGAATATATTCTGTTTACATATAAGCAATTAAGTTTATGAAAATTTAGTTCAATACCACACCAATAGCATAAGTATTAGTACTACCACTTCGGGATCGGGTGGTCAGGCGCGCTGACCTGGTTGATACATGTCATCGATCCCAATTGCGTGGATCGATGCTCATGATGTCAATCACTGGATTGTCTGGTCCAGACTCGATTATTTTACAGACCGCCGTCATATAGCTGGAATATTGCCGAGTGCGGCGTTAAACAACAAACAAACAAACAAAACTACCCCTTCATGCAATTACACAGCCATCTGAGGGGATTATATTCAAAGATTAAACAAGATAATGACGAACACTTAAGAATAATACAATGAGGTTACCGTTACATATTACCGTTGTCGTCATTGTGTACGATGCATCAGTATTCGAGCACATGTATGTACGTTTTGGTTTCCGCTGCTTAATAGCAACATCAGTAACACTCAAGAAGTGTCATGGCGGAGAATTATACCTCATTATGGATGTAGCCATATGGGGAAACAAACCTGAGCCTACTACGGGGATAGCCAACCCTTTAACCACTTGGCCTCTGACCCTGTTACACCTATAGTAAGTAAGTGATTATTGTTTTACGCCGCTCAAGCAATATCACGGCGGGGGACACCAGAAATGGGCTTCACCCATGCGGGGAATCGAACCCGGTCTTCGGCGTGACGAGCGAAAGCTTTAACCGCTAGGCTACCCCAACGCCCCTGTTACATCTATAGATATTTAAACTTATTTCAAGAGAAGACAGCCCGTTCCTCTCCAAATAAAAGGCCGTGTTGGATTCTGTAAATGACAGGGATCTTTCACATGGTATATGGTGAGTGTGTGGTTATGGTTTTGCTCCGTTTCAAGCGATATTCCAGCAATATAACGGTGGACACCAGAATGGGCTCAACACACACATTGCAACCATGTAGGGAATGGAAACGGTTCCTTCAGTGACATGAGCGAACGCTTTAACCCCAAGGCTGTCCCTCCGCCCTAACGGAAAGCAGCGGCGTCTGCGGCCCTTCTTTGCTTTTCAAAATCCATTCAGTCTGTTAGGTGCAATCATAAAGAAACAAAACACAACATAGGTTAGTTATCGTCGTGGTGGATTTATTTTTTATTGCCAAATTAATTTGTAGATTTTATAAATAAACTATTTGAATCTGCAAATGAAGAGCTTAGAGCCATAAGGGCCATTGTCATGTAGAGTCTCTTTTGAGAAAAGTGATGAAAACACAAAATATCATGCATGTTAATTAACTTTTTATCTACCGATAAATTCCTAGACATTAAAGCATTCTGACAGCAGAGATATAAAATGTTGTTATAAAAAACATTCAAAAAAGGACATAAACTTACGTTTTTAATTTGTGTAAGGGTGGAAAGGGCCAATGTCTGTATTTTGGCCCTTTTTGACCCTCAGGCATTTGCATGGGATTTAACATGTGAGATTGATAAACTACTACTGAAAGTACAAACACATACTATTGAAATACTTTTAAATGATTTAAACTAATGTTGCCAACTTTGTTGTAATAGTTGAAATATAATAATAAGGTGTCCAAACTTTCAAAATCTCTCTCAGACAACCAGTCTCAACCACACACGGAAATGAGAGCTAAAATGGCAAAAATCTAGCAAAGTGACTTTGGCCCTTTTGGAACTTGACTTTGGCCCTTTTATAGATTTTTAAGTAGCTATATTTAAAAAACGCATCAATGTAAACATACAATATGTTTTCTACAGGTAGACAATAACTCATCGATGTTATTTATGCAATAATAAGCAAAAAGGGCCAAAGTGCATTTTTGCCCCTTTTAGCTCTAAGCTCTTGAAATAAGCTTTCGTTGAAGTTTCCTGAATGCCTCTATTTGTTATTTTACGAGCGCATCAATAGGCTGTGTTTGAGGGATGCTGTTTTCGCGCACCCGTTTAACCAGACTATCGTTAACAACATTAACTGTATAATCGATACTTCCGTTTCCAGAAAGCTACGTGGCAGGTGCGCGGCGCAGACTCAACCTCATTCAACTTCCGTTCCAAGTGGCAAGATGGCGTGCACGTCGTATTTTCTGGTTTCTCTTGCAACATTTTCAGTTGTTTCAGGCTTATATTTTCACATTGGTGAAACAGAAAAGAAATGTTTCATAGAAGAAATTCCGGATGAAACAATGGTTGTTGGTAAGTTTGTAAAAGGAGTCTGGTTTGAATTTGAACTCTTTCAGAAGTCGCCGGCTGTGACAGGAAGTCGTTTCCTAACTAAGGACACGTTACTATGCACAGTTCCACGTAGCCTTAAATTGCTGTCAGACAGATAACATATTGCGTATAACCATCACTGTTTTGTTTACAAATTCGGTTAAATTTAATACTTCGGTGATTATAAGTTTCGGAAAGCATAAACATGACGGACGTAGCATGGTCAGTAGCAACAGCATGCCTAGCAATGAATAGGCAACACAATATGTTCGAATAATGGATCTGGATCCACCATATGTGTTGACTAAGTACATTTTTAAATTATTACTGGTTCTGCTCAACAGATAACCGCTTAAAAATTGCACCTTTTCAAACAGTCCATCTTAATCTATCATGTTACAGACGGTTTGACAATATTGCTATGTTGATGCAATTTTATGGCTTCTATTAGTGCCGACAATAAACTATGATCTGTGCTTTCACGTACTAAATAGATTTCCAGAAACAATTTAAAGTGTTGTTTCTCTCTGTAGATAACAACAGAAATTGTTCATGACTTCAAGAGTTTGCGAAAAAAAGCATCAGAATTTGAGTTCAGTAACAAGTATAGGCATGACTAGAATCTCTTATCTCAATATGTAAAATTATAGAGATGTTAACTTAGAGAGAATTAAGTTGTGAAGACAAGAAAACATCATTGTGAGATTTTAAAAAGATGGAATTAATACTTCTGCTGGGTTTTTTAATTATAATGTTAATTTTGAATAACTTGTCATATCTAGAAATAGTGAATATGATCATGATATTTCAGAAGAAAAGTGGGGGCACGGATGGCCCAGTCGTCTAAGGTGCGGCGATTCACTGTGGTTTCAAATCCCGGTTCGCCCTGATTATGTTTCAGGGTTAGAAACTAACAGTTTTTATCCACTAGTCCTTATAATGATAACATATAGCAAAACCCTTAAAATGGGCTAATTTCTACTAGTCCTTAGGATACCTTTACTATTGGGCAGTTTGGTAAGGACTACAGGACTAGTGCCAATTTCTAACGCTGTGTTTCTAGATTTGTCAGCATCATTGCCGTGCTCGTGGGTTTCACCGAAGTGGTAAAGTTCTGAGACCTGCATCACTTCGGCTTTCCTCCCACATTAAGCTGGCACACTGTGATACAACTGGAATGATGTTAAAGCGAGGTTAACACAACTCACTCAAAAGAAAAGTAATACGGTGTATGTCTAAAATTGTAGTTCTGATCACCAAACTACCCCTTTTTGGGGCTCCTCCACTAAATTTTACACACATTTCTCATCTGTTTATCATGTTTAATTTACGTGTAAGATTTTGCCTAAATTACTTTTTGTAAAATAACCTTTATGTTTTGCTTTGAGATTATGAAAGTGATTGTATATGGACAGAATGAAACAAGTTTATGAACATATTCAAATTTATTTGAGATAACCAAAGAGAAAACGAGTGTTGAAAATTTCACACAATCAACAATATTTTCGAGCTGTGTTAATTGTGCATGTCTAATACTGCCAATTGATTTTTCAGGAAGGTACAAAGTTGAAATCTTTGATAGAAATGTAAATGACTATGTCCCGACAGTCTACGGCCTAGGGATGCATGTAGAAATTAGGGACCCGGAAGATAAAGTTGTCCTGTCAAGGGTAAGACTCTGATGTGTCGCCAGTGTCGTTCATCATGCATCATAATGTGTCTCCAACATAGCTGAGTCTGCATGGATGGGTCAGCTAGCTGTGCTCACTCCCTGATGTGCAGTGCATGTTATGATGTGTGTGTGTGATGTTGGTTCAAGGGAGAGGCAACCTGACTGGCGTTAGCATGTTGTTGAGATTTGACCTGCTTTTCATTTGGGTCAATTCATTACATTGACAATCTGATTTCTGCTAGACTGCTAACTTCTAAAGAAAACCCACAAGAGTTGGTAAAGTTATGTATCATTATTGATTTTTTTAATACAATTTTGGGTGCATTTATTACCACAATGGCTAAAATTGATATGGAAATATTTTTAAGGTTGCATAATTTTTTTAATTGTGAAAATATAAAATAGACAAAGACACTTCCACAGTAAACTTGATTAGAAATTACTGTCAGTCATAAGATCAACATGTATTGCAAACCAAATTCAGTGGAAAGAGAAATGTATTTTTTCAGGAGAGGTTACTGTGTTGCAGTGAAGTTCCAGTTTTGTGAATTTGCAATGCATTGTGGAAACTAACTTCTTGGGAAATTTATGTCTTCTTTCAAAGACCCAAGTCATAAACTCCAACATACTATGCTGTGAGGATTGCTTCTCCCATGTTCCTGTGTATAGTCTTGTGTGTGTTATGATTGTAATCCCTCTGTTTGCAGGCAAATACAAAGTTCAGGCTTTTGACCACAATGTAAAAGATTACATGCCGGTAGCGCCAGGTATTGGTATGCTAGTGGAGGTCAAGGACCCGGAGGGCAAAATAGTTCTCTCCAGGGTGAGTCCCCAGTCCTACATGATCCGAGGTGTCTTTTCTTAGTCCTGGTCCTAGAAACATTAGGTTGAGTTGCAGCACAGGCACAAGTTTGGGGAATTTACTTTAGCGAATGATGGTACTATACCAGGGGTTAATCAAAGTATTAGTAATGAGCAATAATCCAAAATTGTATGTTTCAAAAAAGAAAAGAATGGTACACACAGCGATTTTCTTCATCTGCAGGTACTTGAGGAGAATAATGTTGGGAGACAGTTGTTTTGTATTTAGACAGACTGACAGATTGAAATTAATTATTTATTTATTTTAATTATTAATACTAACTCAAATATCCAGCCTTTGCATATACATTGTGTATGTACCAGATTTGGATGTGTTAACATGTTGACAATAATTCTAATGTACCAGTGTTTACAGGAAGACGGTATCTTATGATCTTCAGCATGTTCAATGTCTTATCTGGTTTTGGGAGGTCTTGTCTTTTATCATGTCTAATAAACCATGACAACATAGAAGTATTGAAACTTATGCCTGTTGATGCAGCTATGCTAGATAGTGATGCCTTTTGTCCGTTCTCCTGTCTGGATCTCTGTCTTGACTGCAGATAGTTGGTGTTGTGGCTGTGGTTAGTCTACACAGTTTTGTGCTGGGAAATGTATGGTAGCTTGCTGTCACTAACAGAATCTAGATACTAGCACCTTCACGTCATAGCATAAAACATCTACTAATATAAAATTTATGACCAATAATTATGTCCTTGCCAATATAACCAGATTATGGACTTTATGAATGGCCAAACATACTTTAGTGGGTAAAAAGGTTTTCGTAAAAATACTTGTGTTTCCGCTAACCCAACCAACTGGTTATTTCACTTCCCGGCCTATATTTGTCAAACAAACCTTAATTGTTTGCTTGCAGCACTGACATTATTACTTGCAACACTGACTTATTTGCAACCCTGACTTTTCACGTGCAGTTATGACATTTTTACTTGCAACCCTGCCATGTTTTTATCTGTGTGGTTGGCACTACCCTAATCTGTGTCAAGGTCTTGTTACCATGGTTACCTGAAACACAAGTTTTTCATTTTAACCTAGGAGTTTTAGGCAGTGCTTGAAAAACAAGAATGCAGTTGTTAGCCTCAGCATGCACAAAATGAGGAACAGCTTTGGAAATACGAACATGATTGCGAGTAAACAACCATTAGAGTGTTGTGTACATCATGTACTGAATCAACGATGGTTTCCCAGCACAAGACTTCAGCATCCAGGATGATAACTTAATGGTCAGTGGCTTACATCTCATGATAAGCTGTCATTGAGGTAGCTGATGTTGGGTTTCCAGTGAGTTATTAAGGCAAATGCTGGTAAAGTTTCCCAAGTTGGAATGAACAAATTTGTAATTATGTTGATTAGTTTTGCTAAGGTTATTTGTATTTTTATGTCAACGGAACCAATACAGAGAAAGAAAGACGTTGATACTGAGTTTACATTTTTGCATTGAATGCGATGTTAAGAGGCCTCTAACTTTTAAAGGAAATGTGTTGCCATTTTTTGACAAAATGATAGTTTTCAGTTTGCCTGCGTAAGACGTTTAGCTTGAAGTCATTGATAACTCCCTGGCTTCAATTCATGGTAACCATGGTAACTACTCTCTTTCTGTCAGGCATTGTCAACAGATCCAGGCAATAGAGATTCAGACAGAGAACAGTAGTGGTGTTCCCCCTTCCTGACCCCCTTCCTGACCCCAAACTGCCCTCAGCAGAGTTTTGCTTACCTCTCAGATAGAGGTGCTGTGTTCTACCACGATGAATATTCATTTTGGTCCTTGCTCCACCCCTCCACTGATTCCTGTAGTGTCGGCCTTTTAATAAATACCAATGAAACATGTCGACTTCTGGAAACTGTGTCTGTGTTGCTCTGATGCAGTGGGCACACTTACTCACTCTACTGTAGAGCATTTAAAAGCACAGGTTTTCCAGTGGTCCAAGATGAGAGTTCTGTCCCTTAGCTGTCACAGGATAATGCTCCTTGGTTTCTCCAAAGACCAAAATGGTGTATGTTTTCGACCATCATCTCCTCTTCCTGCCACCTCAACTGGATGCTGTAATATAACAGTATTTCTACTTGTTGCCCAAAGAAGGTTATGGGGTGGGAGAAAGTAAATGATGCATCATTACTTACTTCTGGTCGGTGGAATAAAAACTGCTTATCTAAAAATAGTTTCATATTTTTTTATTTCTTCACATTTCAATTTTTTGGAGTCAGCTGATTTGTAAACCAAATTTGAAAAAATATCTGGCCTTACTGTCTATTGTGATCTCATTCATCATATGAATAATTGGCACTTATGTGTCACCATCTGCTGTAATGGCTGTCCACATCTGCTCTACCTCAACAATCAATAACCACATAGGCTGTTGAAAAGCACTTGTATTTAGATTTTTTGGTGATGGAAAACTGAGTTTATTTTTAACTGCTTTCAATATTTTTTCATGGAGCATATTTCCTGCATGATCAGCATGATCAGTGGTACAAAGAGGCTGTACTCTTCGTGACTTTTCACATTCAAAATTTTAAGGATTTGGGGAATTCTGTTCATTATTTTGAAACACCATGCAACCCATTGGCAATGTTGATTATGTGTCGTACTATAATGATTATGAACCAGTGTGTGAAATGTCCAGATATATTAAGATCGCCTCCATGGTCTGGTGCTAGAATGTCTGCCAACAGAAATGTTGACAACGGTTGCATTTTCTGTCTGCTTCATCCAGTTGCAATTTGTAGCAAAGCTGAAGCAATAGAAAAGTGGTACATAATTATAGCCCTCAAATGCTGCTAGTCAATGAAGACGACCATCATTGGACTTTTGCTTGTCCCAAGCTTACCATAGCATGACAAGCATGAACCTTGAAGCAGAATAGCCCTTCATGAATCAAGATTGCCACTTGTGCTAAGTTAGGATGTTCCTGGGTCTCAGAGGGTCGCGGGGGCGGTCGGGTAGCCTAGTGGTTACAGCGATCGCTCGTCACACCGAAGACCCGGGTTCGATTCCCGACATGGGTACAATGCGTGAAGCCCGCAGTGAAGCCCATTTCTGGTGTCCCCCGCCGTGATATTGCTGGAATATTGCTAAAAAGGGCGTAAAACCATACTCACTCACTCACTCACTCACTCAGAGGGTCGCTGCGGTTGTGTTTGAATCTGGGCACCCCTGAAAGTTTACCAGTTAGGTCAGTGAGGCGAACTCAGGTGTCATGCTTGATGTCATCTGTCGACATGGTTGGCGAGGTTTACCAATTTAACAACTGCCTAGTGTTGTAGTGCATGATACCTCCACACTGGTGTCACTGTTTCACTGGGGGCGGTCGGGTAGCCTAGTGGTTTAAGCGTTCGCTCGTCACGCCGAAGACCCGGGTTCGATTCCCGACATGGGTACAATGTGTGAAGCCCATTTCTGGTGTCCCCCGCCGTGATATTGCTGGAATATTGCTAAAAGCGGCGTAAAATCATACTCACTCACACACTGTTTCACTGGTCTCTTTCATTGAGTCATTAACAACCTGTGGACTACCATTGCTCCTGCATGTGTGTTTCTCATTTTCTTGTATTTTCCTTCATTTTTATTTTGCCTTTTATATTTCATGTTTTGTATTCCTGTTATTTGCATTTTGTCGAGCATGCTAAGATTTTGTTTAAATGTAGAAACATCACTGTTTACTTGACAAAGGTCCTCGTAGTTTGTCTATTCTTGTTATGGCAAAAGTTCATATGAGGGTATGTTGCATGGATCGATGCTCATGATGTCGATCACTGGATTGTCTGGTCCAGACTCGATTATTTACAAACTGCCGTCATATTGCTGAGTGCGGCGTTAAGTAACAAACAAACAAACTTGTACGATGTTATATGAATCAATCTGGGGGCGGTGTGGTAGCCTAGTGGTTAAAGTGTTCGCTTGTCACGCCAAAGGCCCGGGTTCAATTCCCCACATGGGTCCAATGTGTGAAGCCCATTTCTGGTGTCCCCTGTCGTGATTTTGATGGAATATTGCTAAAAGCGGCGTAAAGCCATACTCACTCACTCACTATAAATCAATCTAGACATTGATCATGTGGATATTAACTGCAACTTGACCTCTGACAACATCAATTGTTTCTGGTGTTCCCGGCAATGGGACAATTGCTCCTGGCGTATCAAGCTTGAATAGTGTCAAAATCAGCTTGGAAACATACTCAGGTCACAGGTCCCCAATACAAGCAGTACTCAGTTTCTCACAGACCATGGAGATTGGGTAGTCACACTGGCTGTTATTTGGACGAACAACCACCTTTTTGACAATCCGTCTGCTGTGCTTTTTGCGTTGATGTACCAGAATTGATGCTGGCACAATTGACCACTTGGTTGAACCTCAGTTACTTCACTGGTTGCCATGATGTAGCTGAAAAAAACATGGGGATGCCAGGTTAGAATATCACCCCAGCAGCCTGTGCTGGTCATAAGAGGTCATCTAATGGATCAGGGGGCGGTCGGGTACCCTAGTGGTTAAAGCGTTTGACCGTCACGCCGAAGACCCGGGTTCGATTCCCGACATGGGTACAATGTGTGAAGCCCATTTCTGGTGTCCCCCGCCGTGATATTGCTGGAATATTGCTAAAAAGGGCGTAAAACCATACTCACTCACTCACTCACTCACTCACTCACTCACTCACTCACTCAGAGGGTCGCTGCGGTGGTCAGACTCCGTTGTTTAGTGACCCGTGAAGATCCGAGGTAGAATAGGTCTTCAGCAACCCATTCTTGCCGTAAGAGGCGACTATGCTTGTCGTAAGAGGCGACTAACGGGATTGGGTGGTAAGACTTGCTGACTTGGTTGATGCATGTCATCATATCCCAAATTTGTGGATTGATGCTCATGATGTCAGTCACTGGATTGTCTGGTCCAGACTCGATTATTTACAGACCACCGTCATAGAGCTGGAATATTGCTGAGTGTGGCGTGAAACAACAGACAAATCAGTTGTTTAGTTGACTGCAGGTCATCATCCCGACAGCATGGTCGTTGTTTGCAATATCATCCACTCGATTATCTGGTCGAAGCTCGATTATTTTTTTTACCTGCCCTCTTTATGGCTGGAGTATTGCTGAGTTCATGGCGTTAGATGAGATGCACACACACACACACACACACACACATAGCTTAAAAATGGCTGAAGTTGAAAAGAAAAAAACACAATGATATGTGAAGTTAAACTTTTTGTATACCATCAGTAACCATTGATTCAGTGTGTATGTTCCCCTGGTTACATGCAAGCCTATATATCTACGTACCTTTCATTTCAGACATATGCTGCTGAGGGTCGGTTCACCTTCACCTCACACTCAGCAGGGGAGCACGTGGTTTGTCTCCACTCCAACTCTACAGCCTGGTTCTCTGCTGGACAACTGGTGAGTTCCCCATTGAGCTGATCCTTTGTGTCGGTACCATCATCCTTTCACCATTGATATTTCGTCTTTTGGTTAACAGTGGTATTACACTACATTTCTTTACCTATTTCAGAACTTGTCAAGTGTAGTCCACATCCAGCATCCACTTGTTGTACATTTATGTATGTTCTGTCAACATTATGCATTACCTTTCAAGACCCGTGAAGATCCGGTGTAGAATAGGTCTTTAGCAATCCATGCTTGCCGTAAGAGGCGACTATGCATATCGTAAGAGGCGACTAACGGAATCGGGTGGTCAGGCTGGCTGACTTGGTTGATGGATGTCATCGTATTTCATTTATGTAGATTGATGCTCATAACATCAGTCACAGGATTGTCTGGTCCAGACTCGATTATTTACAGACCGTCATCATATAGCTGGAATATTGCTGAGGACAACAAACAAACAAAACAAACATGACCTTTCAAGATGCTGAATCAGATAATGAAATCGGGAATTCAGCTGATCAAAAGATACAAGGCAGGGATGGAAAAGGCCTCAGCACTAGCCGGGCAAAAGGTTACTAGTCCATAAAGATCAGGGAACTTGGAAATGTGAATTGTCAGACAATGCCAGAAAGACTTAAGAACGTTGTGCTGAATGTCTCCCATACCATCATTATAGATTGAGTGAACTTTAAAATTCATTACGAGGAAGACTCAAAAGGTTGTGCCTAATTTATCGTGCAGTGATTATGCAGGAGGATAATATAATTTACAGTTAATGTTTCAATTAGCTTGATGTAATTTCTGCTAGACTCAGGCCTACAGGTGAGTGTCAATTTCCATGCCAGCAAGATACCATTATGTAAATGTTTATGATAGTGGGTTTTGCATCGTGAACTGTACACTGGTGTGTCTGTCTGCAGCGTGTGCACCTGGACGTGCAAGTGGGAGAGCATGCAGTCGACTACCAGCAGATCCAGGCCAAGGACAAACTAAGTGAGCTTCAGCTGCGTGTGAGGCAGCTCCTGGACCAGGTGGAGCAGATCACCAAGGAGCAGAACTATCAGAGGGTGGGTACAGCATCGCGGATGGGTGATTGGGTGATTGGGTGCAGGGAGCCTGGTCTAGTGGGTACAGCAGGGCGGTGGGGTGACAGGGTGCAGGGAGGCTGGTCTGGTGGGTTCAGCAGGGCAGGGAGGCTGGTCTAGTGGGTACAGCAGGGCGGTTGGGTGCAGGGAGGCTGGTCTAGTGGGTACAGCAGGGCGGTGGGGTGCAGGAAGGCTTGTCTAGTGGGTACAGCAGGGCAGAGGAGACCCACCTGCATGAGGAGGCTGGTCTAGTGGGTACAGCAGGGCAGTGGGGTGCAGGGAGGCTGGTCTAGTGGGTACAGCAGGGCGGTGGGGTGCAGGGAGGCTTGTCTAGTGGGTACAGCAGGGCAGGGAGGCTGGTCTAGTGGGTACAGCAGGGCGGTTGGGTGCAGGGAGGCTGGTCTAGTGGGTACAGCAGGGCAGAGGAGACCCACCTGCATGAGGAGGCTGGTCTAGTGGGTTCAGCAGGGCAGGGAGGCTGGTCTAGTGGGTACAGCAGGGCGGTGGGGTGCAGGGAGGCTGGTCTAGTGGGTACAGCAGGGCGGTGGGGTGCAGGGAGGCTGGTCTAGTGGGTACAGCAGGGCGGTGGGGTGATGGGTCTAGGGAGACTGGTCGAGTGGGGTAGCAGGGAGGCTGGTCTAGTGGGGCAGCAGGAATGCTGGACTAGTAGCATGCCTGGGATAAATTGGTTGCCAGATTTGTGGAATATTAGAAAGATAAGATGGTAACTCTTGACTATTGCTGGATGTCAAACCAGTAAGTCTGAGAAGTAATAGTTCAAGAAGCAGCATTGTCTTCCAGACAGACTTGACGAGATGAATAAATAATCCACATCTTTTTGATCTTGAAATTTGTCTTACCTTACAAACAATAATCCTTCTCTACAGTTCTTAATGCCCTTGTGTGTATTCAGATTTCATTAGCTGTACATGATATGCCGTTTCAGGGTTAGACACGTGAAGAACTTATTGTGTTTGTCCAGTGTTAGACTAACATATAGTCTCTGAAATGAACATATCGTACAGAAAAAAAACAGTTGCTCAGTTATCTTAATAAAAATATAATAAAAAGGTAGCCCAGTGATTCTCTTCATTTCCTGATACTGCAGTAATCTAGACTTGCCAAACATTATAGACTTACATGGGCTGTAGTTGATATATTTGTATCAGGGTCTGTAAGACAGACTAGTCCAGTGTGACCCCCACGTCACCCGAGTTTATCAGTCACATCGTATTGTTATGTTTCAGTACCGAGAGGAGAGGTTCCGATCTACCAGCGAGAGCACCAACCAGAGAGTACTATGGTGGTCCATTGCCCAAACACTCATCCTCCTTGTAACAGGCTTCTGGCAAATGAGACATTTAAAGAGCTTCTTTGAGGCTAAGAAGTTAGTTTAATTAATACAAATGTCATGGGCACAGTTAGTGAGAAAAGAGAATAAAAACCCACAGAACAGTAATAAAGATAATAGTTTAGCAAAGACGTTTGCGTTTTAGTGACAGTGAAAGAGCTTTGACTTTTAGCCACCAGTCTCTGACCTGAGTGCAAGAGTTACTTCCCTTAGTCCATTTCACAGTTGTCCATTCATTAAAAAGCTTCCGTTTTCCCCCAGTTATGATTATCATGATTATATCATTCCATTGTCATGACGAATGTTACTTTCACTGACTGTGTCCATAATAACTGCCTTACATTCATGGAAACGTGTTGAATGCCTGGCTGTCTGAGAGATCATCTGGAGTAATTGGTGGATGTTTGGGAATGAATGAATGTTGTTTTCTTCAAGGTTTAAGAAATATATGCACATGTTTTATTTAAATATTATGTACAGTACTTTCAGGTATTTTATTTGGATTATGTTCCTGGTAATCCGTTGAGTGTTTTCGTGTTTCGTGCTGCTTGTTCTGTCTAGCTTGGTAAATATAAATAGTAATATGGAAGTAGGTACTGTATCTGACTGTACATAAGTTGGGTAGTGGAGTGTTTGTGGGGGATCGGGAAAGTCATCATTGAATCTGTCAGTCAAAAACTGCAAACATGATATAGATGTAATCATTGTAAAAACTCTCCCCAACTGTTGTTATTTTGTTGAAAATGAATTGAAATTTCATTTTATTGTAATTATATAAAGGAGTGTTACAATTCTTTTGTGGACATTTTTTCGTATTTGCACCGTTGACTCAGGATTGACGTTTTGAACCAGCGAAGGCATGTTTAAATTGTTTGAATCAGCCCTCAATTCCCGATCATTTAGGTGAAGAAATACTTAAGCCGTCGTCATCCATGCAGAAGACTGCAACAGATCTGAATTGAAAGTTGATCATGCAAGAAGTGAAATTTTGAAAAACCCTAGTCACTGAATGAATGATACGGGAATGACATCAGCAGAATTGATATTTTCAATAGTCATAATTTACAACTAGCATGACTGAGAAATGGGGCTGCTCTTTTGGTTGGCTGCAAGAAATTACTGATTATCAATTTGTGTGATATGCTAAGCCTTGTGACCCGTCAAGACAGCATGACGCTTTATTTGTCTGTCGTATTCAGATACTAGGTCAGTGATGTAATTATCTTGGTAACTATAATAAATATGTTTTATGAAAAAGTATTACTTTGTTGTGTTTCATAACTTGTTTTACATGTTTAAGGGAAAAGTCTATCCAGGTATATACCAGATGTAAAGTGTGTATTCATTTAGGAGATAAACATAGTGTTTTCAATGTAGAGCACGGCTTCCTGTAGATTAACAGTGCTTTGGAACTGAACTGAATAGAACAGGTTCAATTTATCATTGTTAAAGCTACAGATAACCTAGCTCTATATTGAAAACAAAGTATTTTTATCGCCTAATTCACATAGGTTTTCACCTGGTACTTTCCTCCTACATCAAGCTTTATTTTTATATATATATATATATATATATATATATATATATATATATAAAGTCTAGATCAAACTAAACCAAGTCTAGCTTCCTTGATTACACAATAGCAGAAGAGGAAAGGTTCTTTTGAAGAAAACAACATTATTTTAGAGAAATGTTTTCATAGACTAAGTGTTCAAAGCAGGGTCAAACAAAACTCACTCACACATACATGTAGATTGTTATGTAAATTTTTTAAGGTGTTTTTGAAGGATTGAAATTTGAAATATAAAAAGGGTTTTGATAGAGATTTATGTGCAGATTGCTTAATTTTGAAAATGATCCTTTTGGCTCTTCAATATAAGACCTAATTTACAAGCCGTGAAGATCGGGTCCGAATAGGTCTTCAGCAACTCATGCTTGATGTAAAAGGCGACTAACAGATCGGGTGGTCAGGCTCGCTCCCTTTGATGATGCATGTCCTGTTATCCCATTTGCGTGGATCGATGCTCATGATATCAATCACCGGATTCAGACTAGACAATTTACAAACCGCAGTAATTAAGCTGGAACATTGTGTTAAACAACAAACAGACACACATCATGAGGATTCTCTGCGTGTCCTATGATAAAAACCTGTATTTTGATGGACTAAAATAAATTCTATCCTCTCCAGCAGAATTTACAATATTGGGCGAGGGTCAGACCAAGACCAAGTAGAATGGTGATCATGCAATTCTGAAGATTGGATGATGTAGATTCATTCAATTACAGGTCACACGAATATGCTTTAATACTGTTGAGTGTGGTTGTCATTTTTCCACTAAATTCTTTTGATAAGCTCTGGAAGGAGTACCTGTTTTAAATTCCCTTAGGATTTCCTGGTGGTGATTGCCCATGTACCGGAGGGTGTGTTGGGGCGTTGATCGTGCACCAGCCCACTGGTTCCTGTTACAGACCTTTGCAATGGCGTTCATATGGTCTGCGCCTTACGCGTGCCAGAAACCTATGGTCAAGGGTTCGAATCCAAAACTCGCCCTGATAGTGTTTCTAGGTTTGTCCACTCATGCACGTGCTCGCGGGTGTCACCAAAGTGGTAAACGTCTAAGACCTGCGTCACTTCAGGTTTTCCTCCCAAATTAAGCTGACACGCCGTGATATAACTGGAATACTTTTTTTAGGCAGCGTAAAGCCAAACCCACTCACTCAAAATAGTCTGTCACTGTTTCGTTTCATTATGTTGATAACTTGAGTTAGTTTCACATGATGCTGTTTACGTTATGAGACTTGTACAACATTCTGGCATTCATCATACAAATGATATGATATAGGATATGATATATTAGGTTATGATATGATATGGCATATTGTGTTGGACATCTTTGTGATTATATGTTGGTGCTGGCAAAAAGAAAGACGCCTTTACCAAGACTTCTCAGATTTAGGGTGGTTCAACTTTACGACTGTGTAGCGTTGTCTTATTGAAACCTGATTGAAAAGATTTTATTTTATATTTCAGTGTGAAAGACTCAGTTTTCTGAAGTTGAGAAAAGTGATTTTTTCACTGCAGTGAACATAGCGGAACTATTGTAATACAAGAATTACCTCCCCTTAAATTGTCTCCCTTTATCGTAAGTGCGAAGCCTGTACACAAACTGTTGACGGTATTTTTTCACATTTAACATTGGCAAGAAATAATATTGACAGATGGTCATTTATGGAGTTAATATCACTTCTTGTCGTCTTTTATTCTCTCGAAAATGTCTCGTTATAAACTGTAAATTTCTCATTTTACTCGTCAATCGAGACTGTTCGTTTCTCAAAGCGCCATTTTTGTCACTTGACCATATTGTATTCTTTCGCTTCCAATAGCGGTCTTCTAGTTTTCTGTTTATGATCATATGTAAATGTGTGTTAAAGAATTTTCGTGACCCTAAAGAATTATTGATAATTTTGTTTATATTGTTTAAGATTGTGCAAACACGGAACTACTTTTCAAGTCGCAATTACAACGGGCGGTGAACCGTCCCTATGTTTTCGGTAGGGAGAATTTACGTTTCAAGGTTTTACATTTACAAGGTAATGAAATAATTTCATTTTCCGGTAGACACCGACACAAAAAGTATATAATAAATAGGATATTTTATATATCTTGTGAAATATCATGTTTCCCTAATCTCGTGACGAGGGAAAGGGGGATATTTTCACTCGTGGTTACGCCACTCGTGAAAATATATCCTTTCCTCACGTCACACGGTGAGAGAAACAAGATATTTCACTCGACACATGAAATATCCTCTATATATTCCCGAAATTACTTTCACTGTGATTACATACTGCGATGTGTTGCAGATTAACAGCACAACGAGTCAATAGGTCCTATTTATGCCATCTGTAAATAATCGCCAAATTAGAACAGATGTGGCTTTTCTAGATCATATCTTCACACATATTAACTTTCATTCTTGAAAGGGCTAGAAAAGTATTAATTAACTGGAATTAATAAACGAGTTTACATCCACATTGCAATAAATTAATCAGTATTAAAAACAACCGACTGCCACCTCAAGTTCAGCTATGCACGGACAACATGTACAGAAACTATTTGCCTGATCTATTTTCAAAATCGTGAAATTTGGAAAAGAAAACCATAGGTTCCTGTTTGTAACTAAACAAAACGATTTTACAGAGAAAACATTAATTCCAGTCGTAATTCCAGTAATGTATGAGCCTACGAAGAACTCGCGTGATAACCGAATAACCAACTTCATGTCTTGTACCCATTCCTTGTCTCATCTGAACTTGATATAGGCTATCCATAGCTGTGTTATTTATCCAAACGAGGTATGGGAGGAACTTCACACAAGAGTTAAACAGGGATTTAGTAATGAGGGGTATCAAATTCTGGTTCAAAGGGCGATAAGTGAGTGAGGGTGTGAGCTTTGGTTAAAGCCGCTTTTTGCAGTATGGTGGGAAGTAAAGGCAAAAGCGATTCAGGTCTCAGATCAATACGACCACGGGCACGTTTCGGACAACCACGTCGTTGTTGATCATCAGATCCTGTCACGACAAAGGGGCCTTAGAACAAACTTCCAAACAGTAGTTAGACGTAGGTTTTTTTGGGGCAAAGAGGACAGAAAAAACATTGACCCTGTGCACAGAGGTGTTTATTAAATAAATAGGACACAAAAAACATTCCACATCGGGTTAAATCATGCAAAGAAGACACCGTCCATGTCTTATGGTGTAGGTTCACAGTAGATCAGGTCCGCATCCTCGCTCTACCGTGAATCAGAAGCCCGTTGCACGCCAGGACAGGGTGCAAAAGGCTTCATGTCATTTTATAGTGAGATACAACGACAGGTCCGACTTGTAACAAAAATTATACACATTTTAACAGCATATATATGACCTGGGTTTGATTCAAAGAAATCCTCATGCCCAACCCCATCATGAAATGTTCACACAGACTTGACGAGATGAAAGAGTTCGACCAAGGGAGACCCTGGGTAGACTACGGGTTCTACAGAGAGAGAGATAGAGAGACCTGGGCAGGCTGTACGAGAAGTTCCCGGGCCAACAGATTAAGAGGACAGAGTTTGACAAACCGACCACTATCCCATGGTCTCTCCCCAGGACATATCATTGTGGGGACGGACCAAGGGGGTGGTCGGCCAACAGACTCAATCCCCGTAGCGTGTTTCTGAAGGCATCTGTAAGCGCACCAAATTGGGCAGGTGGTCTGCACCTTGGTGCTGTCTTGTTTTTAGCTGAAGTGACTTTGAGCGCTCCTATCCAGAGTCCGGGAGTGGTGATGGTAGTTGAACCCTGCCGCCATTGGCTTATTATCATCCAATCAGAAAATGGAATGCTGTACACTCTTTGGCCCGAGAGCTTCCGGTGAAAGGTTTTAGAATCTAATATAATCTATACGCATCCCCCTTTGCCTAAGACCCCGGGATCATTTTGTGGCTTCCGCTTGGGTGGATTAGTGTGATTCGTGCCCCTGGGGCAGTGCTATCACAGATAGGGTCCCCGGGGGCTATGGGGAGGGTCAGAGGCTAAGAAGTGTGGGTTGATGTCAGACTAGATGTTCATCTAGACTAGGCTGCTGCCATTTCCTCCTCGTCTTGTTTACCCTTGATTTTAGATACAAATTCATTGTAGTCGAACAAGCCTTTTTCAATGGGGGATTCCTTCCATGTCTGCTTGATCTGAACACGAAGAATGAACATTGATTTACCACTGAGACAATGTTGGTGCAGTGCTGAGGCCTACAACATAGCCGGTACTGTTTATACATATCCAGTAACCAATGTGAAGTTGTGAAAGCTGTTTCTGTTTAACAGCTGAATTGCATCTTCTAAATCGAGTTTACTTACATAGAGTGGTGCTTTTACAACCAATAGTTGTAGGTCCAAGAGATGTTCAAATGCCATATTGACATATCCTCAATTCGCTTTAAAATGACTTATTTTCTGACAAGAACCTTAAACGGCTGATTTGTAATTCAATCAGGAAACCAGGAATAGCTTATCGACAAAGATGGTACAAATTTGGTCCTTAAAATGTTAATTCCTATCACCTTATTCGTTTCTTAAATACGACTTCCAGATACATGACGGAGACTGCATGTTGTGTCTTTTTTCTACTCACCTCATCTGCGGTAAAATTGTCACCCATATTTTGTAATAAATCCTTGACGCTGAAAAAATAATAGGAAGGCTTTGAAATATCGAAGTATGATACATATTCAGGTATTGCTTGATTTCACATGTTTGTGTCTTGTGATCATTCTACAAACAGCCAGTCAGTGGCCTATGCCAGAAGCAAGATTCTGGAAATAAATTTAATTCGACCTATAAAGAGCAGTTATAAATTAGTTTTAACTCTTGTGACCATAAATTAAGTTCGAGACAACCGTGAATACGACACGTCCGATTTAAATAGTGATACACAAACATGTACTATACGTTTGCCGGGACTGAACAGTGAGTTCGATAAAACCGGGTTCGACAAATCCGAATTCGAGACAACGAGGTTCGACTGTACTTACTATTCTTCAGGAAGTTTTCCCTTGCCAGCATCATCGAACATGGCGAATGCATTCCTGATGGTATCTTCGGGATCTGTGCCTGTTAACAGAATAAGATAACTGTTATCTTGGAAGGCTTTTACCTTGTAGCAGAGACCATTTTTATGTGGTCCGCAGCTTCTGTGTCTCCATGGCAACAGTTTCCTGCAAACCATTATGGTTTTTCACTGGGTGTATATCATATCACCATGACACTAGTTCCTCACATACCAATATGCTTTCAAGCTGTTTCAAATGACTATTGCATTATTCCATACATGTCAGTGTAGTTTTCAACCTGGTTCTCTGTTGCCATGGAAATGGTTCCTTTCATTGGATGGTGGAGGTGATATATTAGTATTTGCTTATTTGTTACCATGACAACAACCACTTGCATTGAGGCTTCGTTCTCGGGTTCCGTTACTTTGCAATATACAGCACTATTGTACTCTTGCCATGATAGAATTTGAGAGAGCGAGAGAGAGAGAGAGAGAGAGTGAAATAGAAATTGAGAGAGCGATTGAGATATATTGTGAGATTGAGAGAGAGAGAGTGAAATAGAAATTAAGAGAGAGAGAGATATTGTGAGATTGAGATAGATTGAGGGAGAGAGAGAAATTGAGCGAGAGATTGAGCGATTCACCGCTTTCATGGTGGTGAAATCAATCGTGAAACGTATACTCCTTCTTTAACGTTTCCACTTACCGCTCAACTTTTCACCGAACAAGTTTAAAAACATCGTGAAGTTAAGTGGTCCCGGTGCCTCGGCCAACATTTCCTTGAGCTCTGCATCTGGGGGTATTCTTCCTGAAACACCACATCGTCATCATCTTAATGGTCAACTCTCGGCCTCATTGTATTCAGACATTCGTTAATTAGACATTCGTTAATAAGACTAGTCCAGAGAACAAGTGGATACCTTATTTCTCTAGTCCTCAGAGTGTGTAGCTAGGCCTGCTTGCACTAGACAGAAATGTTTACTATGTTCACATCAGGTTAATTCAGTTCCATTTTATAGCAAAATTGAACCTTTGAGAACTGGTTCAGACTTATAGCCCTGACAGGAGTTATAAACGAAACTACTGACGATGCGTGATTCAGTACTCACCAAAGTTACCGTACATATCCTTAAGATCTTCAATATCGATTACACCATCTCTGTTTTGGTCGATCATTGTGAAAGCCTAAAGAACACGGAGGGAATGTTAACAAACGAACGAAAGAGGTCTGCCATTTCATACACAACTGAACACTTAAACACACGAAACCGAATGAGCACATTATATACATATAACAGTGAATAAACACAAAATATCCAGTGAATATATCAAAATATCCAAAACTATTGATCACAATCATATTTTAAAATTAATATGAAATATAACAACTTGAAATATTACTTGAATTATATTTATTAAAAATATATATAATATCAGTTCCAAGTAATTCAAAGCATTCGTATATATTATTGTTAGATAATATATTGTTTAGATATATAGGTGGATAACGTTGTATTATTGAAAGAGGTGCTTAATTTGTTAGTTATAGACAGATCATAAATCATCCATGATGATTGGTCAGAGTAAGTTGAAAGAGGAATCTTATTGGTTGATGGCGGTGCACGCTGGAATTCCATCCGATGGTGGGAAAATTCAATCAATAAGGGAGATAACTCGGGTCATCTTGGCAGGCATGAGAACAGTTTGTTGGTAGGCGTGCGATAGGTTAAACATGGTCATCTTTGTAGTTGAAATAGGTCGTTTAGCATGCTTTTGGTCCAGGGGGTGTTGAGTTTTATTTTTGAACACCGGTGAGTATTGTTTGTGCATGGATAGATACTTGAAGCTTAGGGAACAACCAGTTGTTGGACGTCGCAGCAAATATATGTTTTGGTAATTCATAGACATGGCAGCAGACACCATTGTTGTGCAATTGAAGTTCTCTTCACTGGTTCTTTCAAAGATACGTTACATGCTTGAAAATGTCATTAATTCATCGGCATTGTCAAAATATTATAATAGCCATAACGGCTGATTTTAACATTTCTTTCACTTTGTATCCATGCATTTCAGCCGGTTAAAAGAGATTGTTAGTCATAAGTACGTAACGAGAGGACATTGTTGTTAATTTGTTATGGTTGTATAGTCATGCGCCATAATTCTTCATGTCACCGGATATGACGTCATGTGATACGTCTCGTTTTCTGATTGGTCACCTCTTTGAACTCCTGAACCTGACTCTGACGAAACATCGCAAAAACGTTGGATGTTGCACGCTGAGCGCGCTTGGGTTCATCCCTTTTACTTTTAATTGCCTGAAATACAAGAAAATGTTACGTGATCAGTTCATATGTTCCTTGAGCACAAGTTTGACAAGACGACCCTACCTCTTTCATTTCTTGCATAGTTTTCTTAGACATTTTTGCAAAGACGTTTGAGGCCTGTCTTTCCCCGCGGCCTTTCTTCGCTGCCTGTGAAACGAATAAAAAGTGAGACACAGTTAATAACGATAGAAAAGTCTCTATTATTTGAAAATGCCACTTACTTATAGATGTTTTCGTTTAAATAAAAAAATGTCATACTACTCTACAATTTTTTAAAACCTTTAAAAAAATTATTTTACCATTTATTCACAGCACAAAAATGCACAGTTCACGTGTTTCCGTTTTATACGGAACACAAACATGGATATAGGAATTTATACAAAATCAAACAAACTATTCACAAACAAAACTGCATTCCTTTCTACTGAGAACACTCTAAGTGGCATTCAACAACTTTTATCACAACAAAATCTAACCATTAAATAATACTGTTTCAAACGGTTATTTTAGATATACGTTTCAGTGGCATTTTCAATCCCTCCATAATAAGAGACAGGACCATCGGAGATTCGTATGCCAGAGTATCCAAGCTTGCTATATCGACATGCTGAATCAACACTCGATATTGAGAAATCTATTATGTCGAAATAACTTTCTTTGTTTGTCGTTTAACGCCGAGCATTCAAGCTATATGAAGTAGGCATGTTTTATTCGAGACCGGACCAAACCAGTGATTGATGTGACGAGCAACGCCCCACCGTTTGGGTACGTTAACACGCAATCAACCAGCATAACCACCCGATCCATTTTGTTGTCTCTTTAAAAAAATGCTCCAATAACTTGCAATGCTGAGGTCATCAACCGTAAGTGAATATATTTTGTCAACACGAACGCAACAAAATAGTTTCATATCTTACTTATTTGCATGAATTATCGACACAAATATATTAAGAGTCGCATGTTAGAATGTCGCATGACTTTCGTCTCATCTTTTATTTACATATATTCTCCTCCATTGACAATTTATATTTTGTTGAATCTCCACTTAAAAATTGAATAGTTGGGCATTCACTTTATTTTAAAATATCACGAATTGAATTTGGTTTTCAAATGAGGCTTGATGTCAAGGGAGGAGACTGCGATTTAGCAAAGCCGGTTTTCTGGCGTACGAAAGGTAATTACGTCAACATCACCGGTAGGCAAACTCCTCAACATTCACACGAGCACTCGGCTACGGTGCGACTACCCTCCACGACCAACCTAGACGGGGGCACTACAAAAAACCTTAAAAGCTGCAACAAAAGCAAATTTAATAAACAGCCAAAATTAAATCTACAAACAATAACAATAGCACCACAGTGATGTCTAGAGACTACCAAAAACAACACACCGCTAATGGAATGTCTTCTGTACAAAACATGTGCGGCTATGATTCATAGTGCCTCATTCGTAAAAAAATTAATTAATTTTACATTTCAGAAATGATCTACTCCTAAACCATCAAATCTTTATTAAACTCCAAACAAGCGTTTCCATACTGATCCAATTTGAAAGCTGATAATCATGATATTGATATTAATTATGACCATAGGTATTATTAACGAGTGACAATATTTAGAAAAACATGTTCAGAATGAGGCACTATTTCCTAATATAAAATTTACACACACAAGACCCAGAGCAAATCTAACTTTAATCAAATATTTTATATCAAATTTTAGAAAATACAAACAGAGTAAGGAAAGGAAATAGTATAGGAAAGAACAATGAGAGACAGATCTAGAGAGACAGATCTAGAGAGACAAAAGAGAAGACAATGGTCTGTTTGCTCTGGACCAGAAATCACTCAACCAATGCACATGTTGCTGTCACACCAGTATATGCACCTAATAGTTTCCATAGTGACACAAACATAAACCTCGATACGGTCAAGATATAAAAACATTTAAGATTGAAAATCGCGATCGAAACATAAAATGAATTAGACAATGTGTTACATTTATAGAACATTGAAAAGAATCCATATTTAATATACATGTAATGAGACAAATAATTCATCGATTACATTAATTACATATATGACATTATTAGTATCATTCTGTTAAAAAACGCTTTTGTGTAAAGCAACTTATAAAAGGACAGAAAATTCATCTAATAGTCCATTTAAATCGATGTCTATTGTTTAGAATGATTGCCAATACAGCATTTCAGTCATGTTGGAAAAGTCATCATTTTCAGAAGCTGTTGATATATATGTCTAATAAAGGCACACTTTATTTCTCATCTATCGGTTGCCACAATACAACCAAGGCAAACGGTAACTTCTATCACGTGACTTCTCTACGTTACTGTAGGTAAAACGGATCTACTTTCATAGTTCACGATGTCGATACACGAGTACCTGCAACTCACTCCGCCGTAGCGAAAGTAGTCTCAGGTGTCACGCATGCGCAAAACGTTACCATCACACTTACCTCTTCTGCCATTTTGATTCTGAAATGAACAAGAAATGAACAACATTATTCAGAGGTATTCAAAAGAAACTGATTTAGCATTGTGCAATATACATGAAATAGACGCATGTACTTTATTATTAAAAGGAAAAACTAATTCTAGAATAATCTTTTTTTTCAAGTGATATATATATCAGTTCCTACTTTTTGGATACAGTCACATATAAGTGTTTCAGGGGTTGCTTGATGTTTTATACGATGATATTCGCAGTAATACACATCAGCACATTTTTTCGTCCGCCTACATACATAACTGTTGGCAGTAAGCGATAAGGTAGGTAATATTGGCAAGGCGCCAACTCGTCTACACCGGCGGTACCATCTGAGTCTTCGATCAAAGGAACATTCCTTGCACGTTGCCATAGTAACGAAGAGAGCACATCCAGAATTCTCAAAAGATCCCATATATCTGTCCCGACCTGTGCTCATCCTTCAGTGAATGCCGCTTCACTTAGACGATGTGTAGACAAGAAATACATTTATGTTGTTCGTTACAATAAACTTAACAATGTAATCAAACTTGTTTCGATCCATATGTAAATCTTCTTTCCGTTCGTGATCGCGTCAGTATCCATTTAGAAAAGAAAATAAAATTTTCAAATAAGTAAGAATTAAATGTCTAACTTTTCAAGTTACTCTTATGAGACAAGTATTGTACACTAGTATGCACTTCCGATTCACCTGGCAAGTGTTTAATCGTATCTTAAAACAAAACTTTAATTATTTAAAACTGGGGAAATATTGATCATCCTTTTCCTGTACGTACAACTTTACCACAATCTTGTTCAATTCATACCATACCATACCATTATATTACATTACATTTGTTTTCAAACTACATTGTTAGAATGTCCCTACTTTGTATCTGGAATATATCTATATGTTCTCTATTCACAATGCACACATTTGTAAAATATTGCCACTGTTTCTTCATGGGACGTCACACAATACTTATCTTATCCTATCCTATATTATCCCCTTTTGTCTCATAATACTGACCTTGTATGGGATCATTATGAGTAGATATGTTTTTTGTTCACGTTCCATCCCGAAGGCTTACAAGGTGAAAAGGTTGCCAAAGGTCAAAAGAACTATACGGGCTACGCACCGACACAAATGCCAAAACTATGCAAAAGATGTAGAAACTAGGTTAAAAGAAATACACCTGTTTCAGGACTGTTGGCATATATTATTGTAAACTTTAAATAAAGTGTTTATAATTATCGTCTTCATTTATTACCAGAAACATATTTATTCCAGGTCTTCAGTGAGTGTAACACATGATGTGATTTGACCTATGTTGACAATTTAGTCAAGCACGTTAATCAAGTATAAAGCATCCCATGGCATAATGACTGATGCAGTGAATCGCACTGTCCCCTCCCCCTCCCTCTCAGGAACCCGTACCAGATTCAGCCATCGTACTTTGAGATCCCCGACCTCTACAAATACAGACGGTACTTCCAAGAAAACGTCTATAATTGGCACGGGGAAACCTAATACCCCCCTCACCACAGCTTCCTACGGTGCACGCGCCTCCACCACCTCTCGGCTTCAGCGAAACAGATAGCAACCAGTGAGGCCCCTTTAGGGTTGAGTGATTGAGCGTGTGTTATTGATGGTGTCAGTTACAGTTAAAATGGCAGTTACACGCAGGTTATTTTATAAAACGGTTTTCGTTTCAAAGTTGAAAACAGTTTCAACTGAATGTTGTTTCTTGGATTGGCCTTTTTTCAAATAATCCTCATGAGTGCCCCAGATGTTTCTGAAGACGATGGTAGACCTATGCTCTTTTCCATCTTGTTACCTTTACTACCAAGCGAATGAACCATCTGGATTGAATAGCAACACACACACTACCTCCGAACATTGCCCTCTCTCTAGATGGACATGGAATTTTTTCAGATACCAATAAAGAGATTATAGACTGTGGCACCAAATGTATATGCACCCCATCCCCCAATTCCCCATGCGTCTTTTTGATAAACGGAAATTGTTCTAGGGATATGATATTCCATGTAACCTTGAAATATTAATCATGTATGTTATCTGTATAATGTTAAAGATTCACAATTTTGAAATTGACAATAAAAAGTAACAACAGCTGAAATCGACAATGCTTGTTCATTTCACGGCTGAAATGTACGTTGATGTTGAAACAGGAGGAGTGACTGTTATTTCACTTCAGCCTCGCTGAGTAGTGACGAAGACGCCACTGCCAACATATGTCATATTTTTTTTCAGGCAACAAACGGCTGAGTAATCACCTTTTTTAACAAGACAAACAGAATATACTATCATTATAAACAAAATACTATTTTGGCTCAAGATATCAAACAAATATCCTCCTAGTCACAAGATATCAAACAAAAATCCTCCCAGACATTTCAAGGTCTAGTTGCCAATTTCACCGTATGCCCTGTCAGTCAGGACAAAGACAACATCGACGTGAAATTGACAAGGTAGTAAAGGAGAGCACGCGAGAGGCATAATTTACGATGGTACTACTGTTTATGTTACCGTGTTAATTAATACCACCTGGCAAAGTAGCGAAAGTCATAACACAATCCTTGCGCTCCTTGATACCCGATGACAGACGCGAAGCTACTGGGGTATAACGCCGGTATGCGTTAGAAGAAATGCATATGACACATGTACATTGTTAAGAACAATTACCCTAACTGTGTCAGCTGCAAAGCAGGAATAACCTAGCATATCGCAGCAACGGATCATTTAATCTAATGGGATAAAATCAAATAATAGTACATATCTATTAAACTCTTTTTTATAAAAAATCGTAAATTTTCGCAGAACATTCCCAGGGATGGCAAAATGAACTTGAAACCATATAAACAATTTTAAATGTACTTACCTTTAATTTGGTTCCGAAGACTGGTCTAAGATCTAAATACCGGTAGCGGACACTCGACTGGGCTGAGCACAGGGCGCTACGAAAGTGATTTCACCAGACTCCGTTATTATGCATACCTCAAGCCGATGACGTCACGGCCTCGATTCTCCATATCGGGAAGGCTGCCCTTTAGCCACGCAGGGTGAGGCTCGCTCGAGAGGGGGGCGAGGCAAGAAAGGCACTACCAATCGAAAAGTCGTGAAAAATCTCCCATTACATTCACAAAACGCGTCGCGAAACTATTTATGCCACGGTCGTACGGATGTTGTTAAATGTCATAATCTCTGTCAACTCATTAAGATAAGACTGTGTCCGGAATCTCTAATTCTTCCTTTGGAAATAACTATGATGAGATGAATTGAAGATTTCACACGGGTTAGTGTATTTCCACTTTTACACTATTTTTGTTTTTTATGATTAATATCAATATCATTTTTTTTTCAATTTAAAGCACGAATCGGTACATGTAATTTTTTTCCTTACTTCCTGATTGTTTTGCCATACCTTCTGTTGGAACGTAACGAGATTTTGATAAGTGTTTCTCAGGGTGTGTATTTTTATATCAACTAGACGCTTACAAACTAAGTACATTTAGTCTGATAGTTATTGCAGACGTCTGTTGAACTTGATGATATAACGCCTGTTCCAGCATTCCAGGAGTCAACGCTTTAGGTGTCGATTTCTTGGCATGATGCCATCTACCTGCCACCTTGGTACTTTAGTGGTAACAAGGACGTACAGGTATTGTCCATCATTGCATGACCAATTACTTATTTTGACACTTCTGTGTTATGTGGTGTGTTGATGTTTGACACACGCAGAGGTGTGTTGCCTCACAGTATGGTACCTTACCGTTACTTCACGACCTGCAACGTGACTGAACATCTGTCTCTCTTCAGCAAAACAACTATCTTAATTACATATTCGGGTAATATAATACGTAAGTGTCTGTTAGAGACCATCATTCTCTTGCAGTATGCCTGTAACGCCTCATGGCAGAGAGAAAGACGTTATGACGTCATGACGTTATGACGACGTGTACTGTATAGTTTTGCAACACTTATGTCAACTGGGTATATATACTAATTTGCTATCTAAACAAATAATGCACTACTTTACAAGATGACGCGCCTGTCGTGATAGTTCTGATTGTCATCCGATCCAATAGATAAATTGATATTTATATAAAACAAACTATATATCGTATGTAGATAACCTATATTTATATGAACTTGTATGAAGAACAACATGCTTTCCGGAATTGGGTATAGCTTTCATCAGCCTTGAACACATGCTTCTAGCTGCTGCCACTGTAATGTAACGTCAAAACGCCATTTGTAATGTTACGCTTGATAAGGTCACGCGTCATGCACGAGTGTGACGTCACCATGCTACACGATGCTGTGTTATGATGTCAATATATATTATCTCTTCAGAGCCGTCCAAATTGCTTTGGTATCGATCAACTAACCCAATAACCGACCCGTTGTATCCTGATTTGACGTGATCAATCCAGCTATAAGTTGGTATTAAAAGTAAGATTTCTGATGTGTTATCACAAACGTTTGCTTATCCATGATAAACGATGTAAGTATTAACATAATATTCATGTTGTAATGTAAACAGTGTTAATGAAGTGCAGACTCCTTTTCTTAAAGAAATATAAATGGTTTAGATCTGATGCATTGCTGTGCATTCATCATGTGCCGTTGTTACAGAAGGACATTCTATTAAATATGCAGGCGTTAACAGTTTATGTATTCTGAATCTTTGTTTTCTGTTCAAATATCTGTTGCTGTTTTCCACAGTTTCTATTTTCGAGACACATACAAACATTTGCTTCCAGGGTACCGACGCCATGAATCATAAAATTATCTTTACGTTGCTAAATTCGGAATCTACTTTTTTAACCAGCATTTTGTCTATTGGATCACTATCAAACAGTGTTGACTACCATCCAGACTGCAGCCTCTCTCACTACGGGTCCAAGATGCCGGTGCAATAGCATTAATCAGAGTTCAACAGCAACTCATGAATTAAGCGCTTCCCTGCACGCAAGGTATTGCCATGTCCTCCACAGTAGAAATGCTGAGACTAAGTCTGATTATGTTTCTTGCAGATGTGTTAGATCAACAACTGTGATGACATAGTCTACATACCACCTCCTGCTGCAAACTAGGTATTTTATGTTGTGTTTTGTAAATGCAAGCTATTCTCGATGAGTGAAGGGTTCCTGCTTCTGGAATATGGCTGCTTCAACGTACATACAAACATACCTGGTTGCCCCTGGTTGTGGTAGGCTGTGGTGTTAGTTGCATGTACGAGAACTTAGTGTAGCCAGCAATAGCCCAAAGAAAAGCACAACCCGGTATTTTAAGAAAATTTCGGTTTGGCTGTACAACACCCAGTTTCCCCAGAACTGAGAGTCAAATTATGGTTTTCAGAAGATGCTTTCCATGTATGCTAGCCAATATTCTACCCTAGACGATACAGTTTTATAGTTCTGGGTTTATGTCAGTGTTAATGTATGCAACCTCAACCCCTGGGTGTGCCTGTCTGTTTCGCGATCCATGTTTTACATACATTTGAGCATGATTACTGAGGGTGAGGTTTTACTGCATGGTTTGGCGTCTCAAAACTGTATAACTGTACCGCTAATATTGTGTACTTGCAAAGTGATTTCACTATAAGAATGCATGTTCTTACACATTTTGCATGTTGTTTAAGGAACGATTCCTTCTTACATATAGCCGTATAAACGGTTATACTAAATGAGTTTCACCTTTAATATGTTCTTGTGTGAAATGCATTTAATCTTTGACTGATAAACGGTGCTATACGACGATAGATAAGTTTTGCCGTATTGCACCAGCTCATATTTTTATTCTTAGACTCCTTGTCGAGAATCTCTCATATTTAACATGTTTATGCGTGAATTTGCTATTTTCTACCAGTGTGTCTTACGTTCGTGTTTCTCCTTGATAACAAATCCAGATTTACTTTAAAAAACTTATAATAAAATAAAACCGCGCAAACTGATAATCACCATGAGCATGTAGTATTAATAACCGTACTAATATATTAAAATTAACCATAATGTCCATCTCGTTCACCAAAACACCAAGATGGCGGAACAACTTCCTCCATTAAAACGTCACTTCCCAAACGCCAGAACGAGGCTGGGCTTATATAGATTATGGGTTAGTCATGGCGTGCGCAGCCCGGCTTGTAATGCTGATATTTAGCCCCGTAGTGCCTGGCATAGCCAAATACAGTCAAGACAGGGACGGCGAGGGAACATCCCTTCCCCTGTTAATAATATCCCCCTGCCCGCTCCGTGAAACGCTAAACTTTGCAGATGTGCCGAGCACTGGTCTCCTCCATTCATCTAAGGCGATAGCATGCACAGCTGTCTGAGATAACATGTTATATAATGATGAGGTTGCAGCAACCACTGGATGGGGAAGAAAAGTCGTGTTACAGTTTCCACTTTTTTTGCAACTATCCAAGTATACATTAGTTAAAGTTGGAATTTGAAATGCTTTGAAAGTGTCTAGCTGTGAGCGGTGAGGCGATAACAGGTCACCTGCGTAAGAAACAGATAATCTTTGAAGAGACGGTTTGTTACTGAGACGTCTGTATATACATTTGTAACAAAGGTACCTTATATTCTGATATATAGCCCTATATCATACTAATTTGATCCTGTATAGTATTACAAATTGACATATATTCTTTGCGTGAAGAAAGACACATTCACCTTGTCCAAGATAAGAAAAGATATATTTATTGTAAGAAACATTTCATTACGGAACAGAGGCAATTTTGTAGACATAAACTGCCATAAACGTACATGTAGCATTTTGAGAGTATTTACAGAAGACATTTAAGAAAAGAATATAAGTTATGTACATACATACACATACACACACACATATTGACCTCAACAATCAAGCCATATAAGGCAGCATACCGTTAATGCTTGAATAGACGCCCGGGGGTAAGTTATTTCGGAGACATTTTACACCCAGCCTTTTTTGTCAAGGCAGTCGTCTATTTTTTAATTAAGGTAATAACTTTAACCTTCAATGAAGATTCGACGTCTAATTTGAATAAAACGTGTGTGGCTTGCATTGGGTATGATCACAGACAGACAGATAGACAGACAGGGAGGCAGACTTTATTTTGAGTCAAGCCATATTTGGCCTCTGGCCATGTACACAAAATACATATGATCATTGGCGTAATGGACATAATTATAATTACAATACTTTGTTATTTGTACAGAATAAAGTTTAGAACTTCGTCTACGATAAACAATAAAAATATAACTTAATTGCTGTTTCTTAATTTTAAAGACTACAGACATGTTTGGCTAAATTTCTTTCACAATCAATATTATCAGATGTAAATAACTGAACAAATTTGAATACTGATGGGTTTACAAAATAATTTTCTTACGAAACAAACATCTCAATTTTCTGTAGAAAAACAAATTAGTACAAAGTAAAATTTATCTTCACATCGTTGATATTACATTTTAAACATTTTCTCTCCCCTCGGAGAATCCTATTACTGCCATGTGGTGATAATCTTAATCTAGTCAATGCGACTCTATAATTATAGATTAAATTTAATACGTTACTAATATACTTTTCTATTCCAAAGATGGGCTTAAACTGTGTGCATAAAAGATATGATGATTCTCTTAATTCCTGATGTCATAGTGTTATATAATTATCTTCTGGACGCAGTCTCAGTAATTTACAAAAGGAAGAAACATTTACGTTAAAAGGTGAGATACACACATGGTAAAAGCTTTCGTTTCAAAATCACTTAATTTATCTATGTTTTGACCCGGCGCCTATTCAGTGCAGGCGTTTATTCATTTTGCGAGTCTGTCAGAGCCGTCGTGTATTAAAGGCCGGCGTCTATGCAAGGATTTACGGCACGTGAAACTAAAACACGAGGTAACTGTTTATTAATTTGGCACTTTCAGGGATCCTCGTTTCATTAATGGTCTCCACATGCACACTTTAACTCTATCAAGAATATATACACAGTAAAATACGTTAATATTAATGAAAAACATTTACAACAAAAGCCCCCATCTGTTTATCATATTTCAGTCATTCTAAAGTTGCATGGTTTATTGCCTCACGACTCCATTCTGTATATCCTTCATTTCCCTGACCCCCAGAGGCAGTGGGCAGGGAGCACATCTGATAATTGAGTCGATGGTCAGTTCAGCGGTCACTAGGGTTACCCATCATCATCTGGAGGTCATTATCAGCCTCGTTTATGGGCAGCAGCTGTCTGCACCCCTACATACATCACGGGGAAATGGCTGTTCTTGTATCTAGGAACAACAAAGAAAGTCAGTTTTGGCACATACGGACTTTACATATGATCCAAAACTATTACATACGTGCGCCCTGCAGCTGTTTATATGTTCCATTTAGCGAAAGGTTTGTATCTAAATGTTTGCATAATGTACACGTTATTAATAAGTAAACCATTAAAACAGCGCTAAATTCTCAATGGTACCCATAGTTAACTAAAAACGTTGAATGCCCCTTTAATAAACAAACGTGTATTGTAGAAAACAAATATATCTGACACATCTACACTAAATCTAAGAAATATTGTGATAGATCCCCAAAGATCCCCAAAGCATAAAGAGCGATGCATGTTTTGGTTATTTAATATATCTTTACGAATCCCACAATCGCTGAGATAAGTCACGGACTGATAACATTGAAGCCTTTTGACATACACGGGAGTATTATAAATACTTTGTTAAACTGAATCACGGACTTAGATGTTGAAATGAAAGTAAAGTTTAATCGTCTATCCTCTCTTGTACGTAATAACCATGCAGAAAGCAAAGTGATATGTTGCGGAAGCTAAAACCCGTTCGGTCAAAGCAGTTGTAATTCCTTGCAATAAATATAGGCTTTTCAACATGTGTTGACAATAATCTCTCCTTCGCGAGGTTCTTCTCAATTAACTGACATGTTCCCTGCACAAGTAAACAGACTACAATCCGTAAGCGCATCAGGGTTTTGTTGGTTGGCTAGGTTGAGGAACAAATATGTTTGTAGGCGTCACGCCAACACGTCTCGCTCTTTCACGTAAATGCACAGGGATGAGACGTATGTTTACAAGTTTGGACGAAAGAACTCGTGGTTTAAGAACCAATTATCTCTGCTCATTACCGGATACTTCAAACCAAAGTGCTGCTGTCGAGTGTTGTCTTACTCCACACCGTAAGCGTATGGTGCCCCGGTGGTACTGTCAGATTCACCCTATCAAAGTAGGTCAAAACTTCAAACGCCGTTCTTGTGAATATAATAATATGAAGTGTTTAGTGATCCCACCTCAGCCTGAAAGTTGGGTGATTTAATGCCTGTTGTTTATGTAAATGACATAAAACTAAAATACAAATGATGAAAATAAGATTTTAGTCGGTGTACAGATGCATAGAATAGAATTCTATTGTACAAAAACGCCCATTTGGGACCTGGTACAAAAATAGAGTATTTATATTGTACAGAGATGAGAACAGGATATATATACATAACATAAATGCATGAAAACATGACGGAAATGGAAATACAGGTCATAGAACCTTATCACATGTATGATTTTTACACGTTTTTAAAGTTATTGGCAACGTTCATCGGGGTATATTTGGGAGATAAAGGTATCTGATTATGCTTTGTGCACAGATTTGTGGCAGATACAGACTTATCCACTTAGGGCCCTTATGTTGGTCTCAGCTGAAACATGTCCTGGCAACAAAACTTGACCATTCTTTTGGAGGGTTCATGATGCATATGCGGGTTCTTAGCTGGAATTTATTTATTTGAAATTCTGCTGCGCAGTGTATAAGAAGGACAAATCGTGTCGTGTCACTCGCCTAATTTATACATGTGTGTGACTCGTGTGGACAACAGACAAAGGAAGTGTGTTGGTTACATCATACCGATCTAGAATAAGAAAATCTCCACCTGTCATTCCTTGAACCTAACCTGTCATACTTTATTTTGCAATCCTAACCGTCAGTTCAAACGTTAAGAGCGATTGTTTCACCCATGGTCCATTAAATATCAGTAGATAGAGATTTTGAAGAAATTATTTACTTATATATTTGTATTAAATATCGGACACAAAAACACGGTATAGATAACGTAAAAGATAAATGATTAAAATCAAACAATGATTGAATTTCCAGATGGCATCGATTTCACAGCATAAAATAAAACGTCTTTCAAATTTTTCACAGATATTACTTCGTGAATCCTGATCAGAAGTTTGTGCCTCTGGTCTGTATATACAATGATATAACCAAACAATCCTTACTTTCTCTGGTCGACCATTGACAGTCTTGGGTGGTGCAGGTTCACACTCAAACACATGTTCCCTTCTCTGGGCGACCATTGTCAGGCTTGGGTGATGCGGGCTCACACACAAACAAAGTTCCTGTCTCTGGTCGACCATTGACAGGCTTGGGTGGTGCGGACTAACACCCAAACAAAAGTTCCTGTCTCTGGTCGACCATTGGGTCGTGCGGGTTCACAAACAAACAAATGTTCCCGTCTCTGGTCGACCATTGGGTGGTGCGGGTTCACACACAAACAAATGTTCCTGTCTCTGGTCGACCATTTGGTGGTGCGGGCTCACACACAAACAAATGTTCCTGTCTCTGGTCGACCATTGGGTCGTGCGGGTTCACAAACAAACAAATGTTTCCGTCTCTGGTCGACCATTGGGTGGTGCAGGTTCACACACAAACAAATGTTCCTGTCTCTGGTCGACCATTTGGTGGTGCGGGCTCACACACAAACAAATGTTCCTGTCTCTGGTCGACCATTGGGTCGTGCGGGTTCACAAACAAACAAATGTTCCCGTCTCTGGTCGACCATTGGGTGGTGCGGGTTCACAAACAAACAAATGTTCCTGTCTCTGGTCGACCATTTGGTGGTGCGGGCTCACACACAAACAAATGTTCCTGTCTCTGGTCGACCATTTGGTCGTGCGGGTTCACACTCAAACAAATGTTCCCGTCTCTGGTCGACCATTGGGTGGTGTGGGTTCACACACAAACAAATGTTCCTGTCTCTGGTCGACCATTGGGTGGTGCGGGCTCACAGACAAACAAATGTTCCTGTCTCTGGTCGACCATTGGGTGGTGCGGGTTCACACTCAAACAAATGTTTCTGCCTCTGGTCGACCGTTGGATGGCGCGAATTCACACTCAAACAAATTTTCCCGTCTCTGGTCAACCGCTGACTGGCTTGTGTGGAGTGGATTTACAAATGTTCCTTCCCGCCAATACCGGTGGAGTAGCCGTGTAGTTAAGGCGTTGCTCGTCGCGTCGTGGACCTGGGTTAGATTCACTAAGTGGGTATAATGTGTTCACTTGCATCGCGACCATACATAAATCAACATTATTGTATATAGATAAGAGGCTTATGCAACATAACAACCAGACGAAGCCACTTACCTCAGGGTGCGATTGGTGCCCAGCTGGGGTGCATCAATGCAGGGATAGCGGTGGGGTAGCCTAGTTTTGTTTGTTTGTTGTTTTTCGCCACACTCAGCAATATTCCAGCTATATGACGGCGGTCTGTAAAAAAACGAGTCTAGACCAGACAATCCAGTGACTGACATCATGAGCATCAACCACGCAATTGGGATACGATGACAGGCATCACCCACGTCAGCAAGCCTGATCACTCGATCCCGTTAGTCGCCTCTTACAAGCATAGTCGCCTTTTACGGTAAGCAGGTGTTGCTTTATCCTGATCTTCCCGGGTCGGTTGCCTTGTAGTTAAAAGTACGGTTAAAGTCCTCCCTTCCTCCCCTACACACTACAACCACCATACCATCCCACCCCACACCCCAGCCAACCCTATGATAATGCTGTGCTAAGGTTTGCTGCTTGCTCGATACCAAAAAGAAAAGTAAAAGACAAATATATCATGTGCTGTGCGTGCAGTGTCGGGCCTCATGAAGGCAATAAATACATACCTTTTTTATACAAATTGTTTAAATGGCGGTTGCTACCGGTAGGACAGCGCATGCTCACCTCTTGCGAAACACCTGGTGTCATCACGGATTTTCAGTGATCCATTCATATTATTTTCACGGTTATTTTGCCCTTCAGCGGTGAAAAGTATATGAATGGATAACCGAAAGTGAGTGATGCAACCAGGTGTTCGCGATAAGGGTAAGCATGTCCTGTTTTATCGGTAGCACACGCAAATCACTATAAAGGAGTAGTGAGTGAGTGAGTATGGTTTTACGCCGCTTTTAGAAATATTCTAGCAATATCACGGCGGGGGACACCAAAAATGGGCTCCACACATTGTACCCATGTCGGGAATCGAACCCGGGTCTTCGGCGTGACTAGCGAACGCTTTAACCGCTAGGCTACCCGACCGCCCCCTATAAAAGAGTAAGTGTATGTTTGTTGCATAGCGTCGCACAGTAGTACACCCGTCATACGACTGCGGCTTTTGAAGAATCGAGTCTGGACCAGACAATCCAGTGCCATCATTTGTTAATTTTGAATTACGTCTGTTACGTACAAGTAACGAGAAACTCATGAGAAACATCTTTTAGCAGGGGAGAGGGATGGGTGGGGGGATTTAGACACGATCTGAGGCTCCAGGATTTGCTGTGAAGAGTTGCGTCCCTTGTAGGATCTGCTTATCGGGGGATCGAATCTTCGACTGATTATGATCCTCGGTTTATCTGCACCACATCTCTACCCCTAGACTAAAATTTAGTCTCTGAAAACTTATATTACACAATATCCTTCTTGACTCTAAAAATAAAAAACAATTCCCTATGCTGATTTGTGGAATAGAGCTAGCTTTAGCTGGCTAGACTTGCTTTTGTATGCATTTCTAGATTTTGATTTTTTATAAAATTAATATATTCCACGGTCATGGTGCAGGACTCCTATACCCCTTCCAGTGGATGATGTGAAAGTTCAAAGTATCCAAGATCCAAGACTTGGACAACTTGGGCGAAATCAGCAGACATGGTTGTGATTTTGGCAAGAATTCAGGGCAAATCATGGATTCGAACCCACAACCTTGTATCTAATGGACGCACGTCTGCACACCGAATAGTGGAGCCTTAGATCAACATCCATCCCATGCTGCACCTACACCATCACAAAATGTGTCAGTTAAACTTTAATGATGTGATATCGTTTACCTGTGTCAGCTGAATCCCCCCCCCCCCCCCCCCCCCCCCCCCCCCCACACACACACACACACACCACACACGCCATGATATTGCTGGAAAAATGCTAAAATCTCCCTCACTCCTACGCTTACAAAGCGCCCATACACAGCGGTCAACTCAATTATTATACAAAGCTAATTGATGCTTTAAAAACATCAAATGGGAAGTTCTGAAGATTTCCATCGTACTAAACATCGTTAACGCTACACCATGTATCTGCATCATCTGTACTAAACCAAATCGTTAAACCTTGTCCTAAAAATACACCCCGCAGACTGTATAATTACAGTCACACCCCGGGGCTACAAGTTGGTAAACTAACAACAGGCTGATCTGCATGCGTTTGAAAACTCAAGGTCACGTTTAATGTCACGGTCAAGGTCACCTTTATCTTCATTCAAATACAGAATGTATAACGTGTCAGAAGTTTACAATCGTTAATAAACAACTAGAACTGCCGATTAAATGGATATGGCTAATGTGTTTGGATTATATTTACGGTTAACATTAACTTACCGCTAAGAAGATGCTAAGAAGACAGTAACAGTAAAAGTATATGCAGGTATTATACCTGCGTAGACATTAAACAGAAACGCTTTGTGTTTACCAGGTGTATAAACAGCATGGCGGTTGTATTATTTCGAGTGATCTATTCTTTTTCTCCGATCAGTTCCATTTAATATCATGATATCAACACAATTATTGCATTGCGTGTAATGACATATGTGAACTACTCTTTCAAGGTCATTCGTTTTCAGAAGACAGTACTGCATCCATAAGGATATTTAAATCAAGAAGCGTGAGAAATATGTACATAAGCTGTTACAGCATACCCAGCCCTATTTTACTGTCAAGGCAAGACAGGAAACACTTTAGACCGCTAAACGTGGTATATTTGTAATATTGGAAAAAAGTGTAATTGAACGGAGACTTCAAATGAAGAATTCACATTTCTTCCTATTTTTGCACTCATTAAGATGACTTAAAGGCGGACAGGAGACCAACCCTTTAAACATTTCGAGAGAAAAAGAAGACAAAATGTCATTATCTACCCAACATGTACTTGTAAGTATATTTGCACTGTAGAAACTGCCACAACAATCACAATGGTGTCTGCGCACTGGGAGTGGTAAGCACCAGAATAAACAATCACAATGGTGTCTGCACACTGGTAGTGGTAGGCACCAGAATAAACTCTCACAATGGTGTCTGCACACTGGGAGTGGTAGGCACCAGAATAAACAATCACAATGGTGTCTGCACACTGGGAGTGGTAGGCACCAGAATAAACTCTCACAATGGTGTCTGCACACTGGGAGTGGTAGGCACCAGAATAAACTCTCACAATGGTGTCTGCACACTCGGAGTGGTAGGCACCAGAATAAACTTTCACAATGGTGTTCCTGGAGACTTCACCAGTGTCCCTCGAACGCTGTTCCTCATGATCAACCAGGTAACATGAACATACTCCCAGTTGCCGAAAAGGGTGTAACCAGTGTATATGTTTTTGGACAGTATATACCTCGTTTACTGGTGTAAGGGTCACGAGTGGCCCAGTCGTCTGACGCACTGCAATTCGCTGTGCAGAGTTGCGTTCCTTGGGGACGCCAGAAACAGGGTTCGAAACCTGGATTATGCTTTTAGGTTTGTCAAACCAAACCCGTTCTCTTGGGTTTCACCAAAGTGGTAAACGTCTCAGAACTGGCACGCCGCGAAATAACTGGAATACTGTTCAAAGCGGCGTTAAATCCAAATCACTCACTCATTCTACTGTTATGATGTGTAGATTGAGTGTCAATCAGAGTGTCATGTTTACTGAACTGACAGTCGGCTGTAAAGGTTTCCATTGACCCCTTCAATATAATAACATTAGACAAAATTTAACAAACAAAGTCTTATTTATATTTCAAAGACTAAATGTTAGTGTACACCGATACACGTATCTGTCATTAGCGTATGGGAGATTAACGTTGTGAAAATAAAGCAATGTGACCTACGGTCAAGAGCTATCCCATTCATATTTCAACCCCTTGGTGGCATTTTAAAGCGTTTTAGTACATCTGAAACGAAGAAAGCCTAAACTCAACTTGCCTCTGCTATCGGTTTGATATATATCGGTTTGTAGAAGTACCTGAAAAAAACCTCTGCATTAGATAAAGAGAGTTAATATATCTATAATGAATTTGTGGTATAATCTCGTTGGCACACGCTGGTCGGTATTGCTGACTTGGCGTTTTCCTGACATACTGTTTCTGCATAGCAAAAGATAGTGGTGTATAAATATATAAAGTAGCAGTTTCTTATTACATTTTATTTAAAAAGACATGAACTGCATGTGACCCTCATAATTAACTGACACAAGGAAAAAGCATTGGTTGCGTATTTCGAATGTACGGAAAATATATGCTTGCGAAAAATATTTACTTTGTCTAAGAGGCCCTGTTGTTTCCGTTTGGCACATATGTTAGTCAGTGAGTGAGTCCTGCATTACGCTGCAGTCATAGCTCTCAATTCTTGAATATGCTCCAAGACTGATCTATTTCGGAAGTTCTTCAGCGCAGCGTTTATCTGTTCAGAGAGGCGTTTGGATCAAGCTTGTTTCAAGTTTGTTTCAAACGTCGTCTCACCCCACAGTTTCTTACATATATGTGGGGTTGTGGGGTAGCCTAGTGGTTAAAGAGTTCGCTTGGCACGCCGGGTTCGATTCCCCACATGGGTACATAGTGTGATGCCCATTTCTGGTGCCCCCTGCCGTAATGTTGCAGGAATATAGGCGGCGTAAAGCAATACCCACTCATTCCCTCACTGTTTCATGTGTTTTAGAAAACTGAAAAGTGTAAAATCAATGTAAGCGCTTATTGAAGAGGTTAAGGGGTATCTAGCTGATCATTAAGTAACCGAGCCTAAACTAGACAAACCAGTGGTCGATATCATGAGCAAACACCCATACCGCCGATGTATGCTGACATACAAGGTCACACACTGTAGTTATCCCAATCACCAGTGAGTCCGTTATTTGTGGTAACAGCCATTGGATTATCTCGACCCCGATACATTAGTCATAAGTATAGAGCTATAATATTTCTGTAAATGCCTTCGCTCACCCACTCCCATACGTGGTAAATGGTAATATACACCTTAATAACACGAACGCTGTTCAAATGGGCTAAAAGCACTTCGTCACTGACAACTGAAGGAACTACACCTCTGTACCATTTAGACTCTAGCAACCCCCTCTCTGCTGACAACACGCCTGTGCATCTTGTGATGAGTACTACTGACACCACGCTTGTGTATCTATTATCAGCACTGCTGAGTGAGTGAGTATGGTTTGACGCCGCCTTTAGCAATATTCCAGCAATATCACGGCGGGGGACACCAGAAATGGGCTTCAGACATTCTAGCTATGTGAAGAAGCGAACCCGGGTCTGTCTAAATACCACTGTAAAGTCATTGTAGGGTATTGTGGTAATTAACAATACTTAAAAGTCATAGTAGGGTATTGTGGTAATTAACAACCCTTAAAAATCATAGTAGGGTTTTGCCATAATTTACAACACTTAAAAGTCATAGCAGGGTATGTGGTAATGTACAACACTTAAAAGTCATAGTAGGGTATTGTGGTAATTTACAACACTTAAAAGTCATAGTAGGGTATTGCCATAAATTACAAAACTTAAAAGTCATAGTAGGGTATTGTGATAATGTACAACACTTAAGAGTCATAGCAGGGTATTGTGGTAATTTACAAGACTTAAAAGTCATAGTAGGGTATTGTCGTAATTTACATCACTGTAAAATCATGGTAGGGTATTATAGTAATTTCCACTACCATAAAGTCATACTAGGTTAATGTCGTAATTAATATCACTGTAAAGTCATACTAGGTTAATTGCGTAATTTACATCACTGTGAAAGTCATAGTAGGGTATTGTCGTAATTTACTTCACTGTAAAATCATGGTAGGGTATTGTAGTAATTTCCACCACTAAGAGGTCATATTTGGTTAATGTCGTAATTTACATCACTGTAAAGTCATACTAGGGTAATGTCGTAATTTACATCACTGTAAAAGTCATAGAAGGGTATTGTCGTAAATTACATTACTGTAAAATCATGATAGGGTATTGTAGTAATGTCCACCACTGTAAAGTCATAGTAGTGTATTGTCGTAATTTACACCACTGTAAAGTCTTATTGAAGGGCATTGTCATAGTTTATACCACTGTAAAGTCATAGTAGTGTATTGTCGTAATTTACATCACTGTAAAGTCCTATTGAAGGGCATTGTCGTAATTTCCACCACTGTATAGTCATAGTAGTGTATTGTCGTAATTTACACCACTGTAAAGTCTTATTGAAGGGCATTGTCATAATTTACATCACTGTAAAGTCATAGTAGGGTATTGTCGTAATTTACACCACTGTAAAGTCTTATTGAAGGGCATTGTCATAATTTACATCACTGTAAAGTCATAGTAGGGTATTGTCGTAATTTACACCACTGTAAAGTCTTATTGAAGGGCATTGTCATAATTTACATCACTGTAAAGTCATAGTAGGGTATTATCGTCAACTCATGGTATGTTATTGCAGCAATTTACACCACTGTAAAGTCATGGTATGTTATTGTCTTAACTTCCACCACTTTATAGTCATAGTAGGGTATTGTCATAATTCATACCACCGTAAAGTCATAGCAGGGTATTATCGCATTTTACACCACTGTAAAGTAAGAGTAGGCTATTGTCGTGATTTAAACTACTGTAAGGTCATGGTAGAGAATTTGGTAAAACCACTGAAATGTCATCCTATAGTATCGCACAAAAGAACGACCTTAAAATCCTTGACGGTTGTTGAACGGTAAATTAGAAAATAGGTGTTCAAATAGGCATTCATCACCTGGCGAACATCGAGCAAAAAGCCCTTTACCTACTCCCAACATACTGTTATTTCAACAGGCTGTACATCCTCTTCACAATCTCGACCTATATCAGTCTGTTATCTTTTCCCCCCAAAAGTTAATATTTTCTTGTTCTCTTCTTTCCACTGACGACTAGTGCGCTAAGCTTCTCTCAAATAACCTCGTCTGTAAACAAACACACCTCTTGACTCGAGAAAGACCCATATGTTTTGTCCAGGGAAGTTCATCGTCCCTTGCCAATGTTCAGCTTATACTTTCATAGAAGTAGGGTCTTTAGAAAGGGTCACATTCCTAATATACTAGAAATGTTATAACTTAAAACTTCAGTATCCTTGAAAGGCACATGACTCTTTGCTCTATGAAGATAATACTTCTTTCCAGTAGCACGTTTCATGCGCCTTTCTTCTGGACAAGTATTGGAACTACTATATTCGAGAAAGGGTCATAATATGTTGTTTTGGAAATGTTTATACTTGCATACTCCAGAAAGGTCGATAACTCCTTCTCAAGAAACGACGTAAACTCCCATACTCCCGAAAGGTCGATAACCCCTTCTCAAGAAACGACGTAAACTTCCATACTCCAGAAAGGTCGATAACTCCTTCTCAAGAAACGACGTAAACTTCTATACTTCAGAAAGGTCGATAACTCCTTCTCAAGAAACGACGTAAACTTCTATACTTCAGAAAGGTCGATAACTCCTTCTCAAGAAATGACGTAAACTTCTATACTTCAGAAAGGTCGATAACTCCTTCTCAAGAAAAGACGTAAACTTCCATACTCCAGAAAGGTCGATAACCCCTTCTCTAGAAACAAAGTATGATACTTTCTTATTGTCGAAATGTAGATACATCTCGACAAAAATAATTCTCACATAACAAATATTAATGAGAGAATAACCTTCAAGCTTGGAGGTATTACGGACGATCTGTTCCGAGTCTATCATGGTGTCAGTGAGTGAGTGAGTTGCGGTTTAACGCCGCTTTTAACAGTCTTACAGTTATATCACGGAGTGTCATCTCAATATGGGAGGAAAGCCCGAAGTGATGCAGGTCATAGACGTTTATCACTCGGGTATGATGCTGACAAACCTAAAAGCATAATCGGGACGTACCGGGATTCGAACACACAATCATAGGTTTCTGGCGTCCCCAAAGGAGACGACAGGGCCACCCGTGATGATGACGTCATATCAACTGACCAAACAACATTGGAAATTGTATAATTAATTTACAAATATCTGAAAGTTATTGCAGTTGATCTTTCTACCCTTATTGCTGTTAATAGAGTCAGTTTCCTTACATTTGGAATTTGGAAACGTCATTCTTTTTCACCCTAGAAAGGTGCTTCCTTCTAAAGAAAACTTTATGTTATATTTTCTAAGATGAGTTCTTCCTTACTCTTTGAGAGTGTTTTGTCACTATGAATCTTTATCTAAATTTGAAACAGATGAGACGGTCTCACTGGCCTCCTTAATATCTAGTTCAGGTGGGTAAATCGGTTGAAGGGAATTGACAGCTTGATGGTTATTGAACACGAGCGTATCCTGCCCCAACGATGGCACCTCTCACAAATACATGCAAAAGCAAGTCAATTGTTCACCTTAAACATACACGGGAACATGTGGTTCATGTCAAAATAGGGAATTGCATCGGACATACATTGTGTCACTGATGCGTTAAAGTGGGAAATGTCAACCACACGTCTACCATAAAACGTTTTGAAAGCTCGAGCCCTTGTTGTAACCTTGATTAAACACCTTTGAGTAAGAGTCGTGTGACGCTTTTTGAAGTCTTGAAATCAGTGGAAGGGAATTGCCTGTTTGATGGTTACAGAACGATATTAGATCATCAATATACCTGAAGTTTGTGTTAAATTTCTTGGTTAAATTACCATGTTTGACTTTGCCAATCCGAGCGGAAATTCCGATTCATATGCACAAATAAACAGATCAACAAGAAAGGTCGCGCAATTGCTGCCCATGGGGATGCCTACGTCTTACCTAAATGTCCTACCCCAAAATTGTACATAGACCTTATCAATGAGGAAGTCCAACATTTCAAATACTGCTTTCTCGGTAAACTTCAGATGGCATTTTCTTTCATTTTGGACGAATTGTCCGCAACCTCTGAAGATTGATATCTAAGTAAACCTACCTTCACCACGTTTTGTAACACAGGCCCCATGGATCAAGGATTGAAGTTTGTTATGTGGCATGGTGACGTGCAAAGGTGAAATATCAAATGTTTTGACGGAATTGAACTTGGTTCTTTTCTAAGTTTGCAAGATTTCAAGCATATTCTTGGAGATTTTGAGAATCCACGTGGTGTTAATTCGACTCGTCTCAAATACTTTCTGAGAATATAAAGAAAGTCCTTCCTTGGTAGTTTTAAGGATTACGGGAAGTCTTTGAGACAGGGATCGCTGGATCTCTCAATATATTTTCTCTGTACAGATTTTTATGGAGATTTGGATTTGGAAAAGAGGAATGGACAGGTCTTCAGGTTTCAGATTCAAAAATTAAAAGTCGTTAGTACTGATGCATGGTTTGGCCAGATTTCATGCTGGCCTTGTATGGCATTATTTGACATGGCACTTATACCAAGTTCTTTGATCAAACAACTAATGTAGTGATGCTTACATATAATAGTTATGTTATTTGAGGCCTTGTCATTGGGAACAACCAGAAACGTTTAATATAGGGCAGTCAGACTTTGGGTGTCAGCTGTTGGGACAGAATGGGTTTGCTCCAATTCTGTTTCCTTTTTTGTTTGTGGACTCTTCCAATGACAACATCACGCACTGACGTAACCGACACGGAAAAAACATCCAACAGGTTCGTCCTTTCTTTTGGCCCATTTGTTGGCATATGCTTCGACAGCATTCTTAATAATTTTAAAGCTGTGAACCCAACTGGTAGGAGACTGCTCACACTATTTTGGTCCATTTTGAAAATCATGACATTAAAGGAAAACGTGAAAGAAATGGTTGCGGTTTTGTTGCGATATCACATTCCCTAGATATAATTACAATAACGATTAACAATCCGTAACTGGCGTTTTATTACTAACCTCCTGTTTGGGTAATAAACCACCAGCTGTTCTCAGTCCTATTCCACCATTGAGTGCTTGTCAGTAAACATCTGAAGCCATTTTCAGTGTTATTACAAGGTGGCACAAGTTAATAACTGGACACATTGATAAAATGGATGATCAGACAGAAAAAAGACGTAATGCATTAACAAAATCGAGGCAGAAGCAGGAAGACTAGACGTCGGTCCGATGGTCACGATCGTTTAAATTGCACAAAGCGTCAAACACCGGGAACGTGTTGGAGCCCCATTTTGGGGAATCCCCTCAGCGGCGGAATTTTTCGTTTTGAGGATGATTTCGCCTGTCGTTTATTATCGCCTGTTTTACGCTGTTTCTGTTTTTCAAATTTAATTTTGGTAAAGTATTTGTGATTAAGTATGCCCCAAAGTATTAAAATGTGCAAAGTTGCTATGTTGACTTTACTTGTCCTTAAATCAGCCACCTAATTCATGCTTGGCCCGGCGACCAGGATTAAATACGTCATGAAATTAATGCGAATGTAATACCTTTGAAAATTCAGACGCTTATCAGTTAACAAGACTGTAGATTTGAATCCATGATATAGTATACTATAATAGCAATTCCCTTTGAAAAAGGGCAGTTACTCAAACGGACAGGCCGATGCATTGCCGCGAAAGGCAAGTAGAAGCAATTTTGCGTATGTGTTGTTTCGCCACTGTATAAGAAACAGATTTCAGTTGGAACTATATTGGCTACTGTCACTGTCCGACTGACACATCACTTACCATGTGACCTAATATATATTAATGCGCACATTCCATGAAAACTCGCAATGTTTCGGCAATGTTTGTGAGAGATGGAAAGCGATTTTCAAGCACAGACTTGAAGAATGACATTATAGGATAAAGAGGTTATCACGCCAAGGCTCGCTAAATACAATGTTTATTCCTAATACAGGATATTTACCATCCCAAACACACTCGCGTGATAACCTCTATATATTGCTTTACGAAGCACGCTTGACATGTTGGTTTGTTGTTTAACTACACATACAGCAATATTCCGGTTATATGACGGCGGTCTGTACATAATCAAGCCTGGACCAGACACTCCAGTGATTAACATCATTAGCATCGATCTACGCAATTGGCATACGATGACAAACATCAACCATATTACCGAGCCAGACCACTATTACCGAGCCAGACCACTCAATACCCTTAAGTACCCGTGAAGATTCCGGGGTAGAATAGGTCTTCAGCAACCCATGCTTGCCGTAAAAGGCAACTATGCTTGTCGTAAAAGGCGACTAACGGGATCGGTCTCGCTGACTTGGTTGATGCATGTCATCGATCCCAATTGCGTAGATCGATGATCATGATGTCAATCACTGGATTGTCTGGTACAGACTCGATTATTTTACAGACCGCCGTCATATAGCTGCAATATTGCTGAGTGCGGCGTTAAACAACAAACAAACAAACAAACAAACAAACAAACAAAAAAACAATACCGTTAGTCGCGTCTTTACACATGCATGGGTGCATGTAATCGAAATTTAATGAAACAATAGAAGAAAGTTGAAGATAACTGTATCTAGTCCTCAGTTACAGTATTTATCGGAAGCTTAGTGATATTGTTTCAGGTATGTACGTGCTGTAGACCTGACGTGACAATAACCCCTAAAATCTCCAGATGGAAATGCGTCACTTTATTCATGCGAGCAAGAGAACCTGGCATTAAATTCATGTATTTATTTATTACATGATTTACAGAGCTAGCAACAAACGTATACCATTAGCATCACTGTATGTATCAGCACGGATCTAAACGATGTGCGGAAAGTATTGTCAGTTGCCTTGGAGACAAACAAATATAAGCGACAAAACCCTTTCGATGTTCATTAGACTAACATCTAGTCTCTGAAATGAACACATCTTATATAAAAAAACAGTTGTTCAGTTATCTTAATAAAAATATAATAAAAAGGAGCCCAGTGACTCTCTTCATTTTCATTTCTGATACTGCAGTGATCTAGACTTGCCAAACATTATAGACTTGCATGGGCTGTATTTGATATATATTTGTATCAGGGTCTGTAAGACAGACTAGCTGTTCATGAGAAATATCTGCTTAAACCAGAGTCGACTGTACAATTCTGCTGGGAGCACCGTCGAAACTGGCAGTATCGGGTTACCAGATCACCGAGTGCAGGGAAATCTGGTGTGTCCTGTATGGCATCGTAACGTGCGGGGTGCACCTAGAGACTGTGCACCTGTGCATTGTGCACTGTGCACCTGGGTTCTGGTGTCAGCAGGTCCCAGGTTAGACTAAACAAACACAGAATTCGATGGCCACGCGGGTGTGAGATTTAATGTCACTTTAATGTGGAAAACTTATAGTGATGGTAACCGCTGTGGTGAGGCCAAGATGGACAGGTATGGTGCTGATAAACCAAGGGTCATAACTGGAGTGATGTTTGGATTTGAAACCACGACGGGCGGCTTCTGACGCAACTAAGGGACGTAACTCCGCATAGGGTATCGTGGTGCCGAGTTCAAAGTAATATGCCATTGTTTTGTTCCTATTATACATTTATAATTGTAGCGGTTTTATGTTTTTTGTACTTCGGTGTTTTATTAATTTGTTGTTTTTTTAATATGTGATTTGAGCAGATGTGTAGAAATATGTGTTTATATTTTCAGAATGTCACAGCTTCGTCCAGCTTTTTCAAGTCTGAAGCAGTGGGTTAGCCTTGTGTCACACCTTAGCCCCCGTGTGAAGCCCACTTCTGGAGTCACCGGCCGTGGTATTGCGCTGGAAGAGATGTGAAAGCGGCGTAAAACCATATTCATTCATTCTTAACACCGTGCTCTTTCTGGTAGGATAAGGTTGTTGTTACGGAGAACCTAATTATGCTTATCTCCCCAATCGAAGATTCTCGTGATCAATGAGTTTGTACTTGACTTGGAATGAAAAAGCACACAGAAGCGCGATGTCTGCTTCCACGTGTTGACAGAACACTTTATCATTTTCCTATTACAGTAAACTACGGTTATAGCGAACACGCTTATAACGAACTGACCGATATAACGAACTTAATTTTTAGTCCCGGCCATTTGTTGCATATATGCTGTATATCTGCTTATAACGAACTACGGTTATAACGAACCAAAATTAGCGGTCCCTTTGAGTTCGTCATAACCGTAGTTTACTGTATGTCCTTCCAATTAATGTCAGACATTACGGTTTTAGACACTTATACATTTATATGTAACCGTCCCTGTGTTGGCCAAGGACATGCATGAATATAACAGTAACGCATAAGCATAATAGTTGATTGATGGTGTATTTCCACGGAACTAGATAATATAGGTCTGTGGTATTTATGATAAAGACTGTCAGTGAATGGGGCTTAAGCAACTTGTAACAGTATTTCAGTTATATCATAGCATGTCAGCTTAAGTTGGAATTACGTTCTAGGTGACGGAGGTCGTGAACGTTGCTATGTTGCTGGTAGACCATGATCCTAATCGAGGCTAGTTTAGTATTCGAACCCTTGACAAACGAACTCGTCACGGTGGAGGGATGAGGCACCCACGGCATCTAGTACCACTGGACTACCCGTGGCCCGGATGATAGTGAGTGAATGTTGTGTTACGTCACCAGTGTTCCAGCTCTATCGCGGTCGCCTGTACATGATTGGGCCTGGACCAAGCAAACCGGTGACTGAAGACATGAGCAAAGGTCCACGCCATCGTCCGCACTCTGAAACACAGAGTAACCTAACCTAACCAACCGATCCCGCTGGCTGAAATTGTTTTTAAAAATGTAAAGAACAATCTGATAGAAGACGCGTTTCTTGAAGTTGCCAAGGTCCGACATTATTCAGTTTGTCCCTCAACCGAATGAATTGTGAAATGAAGTAAAATTCAATTTCTTTTAAGTTGCTGAAACGTACATCCTTAAAAGACGTATGTACACATAGCGAAATTACGTCTCGAAAAACTGCATCGTTTCTCTTTGTGCACTTGTAGTGACAAAGTTATCATTTATAGTCAAGTCAGAAGTACTTTGTTAACAGAAACATGCGCAAGAAACGCATATAAACTGCAAACATACACAATAATATAATCTGCGCAAAAGGGGTCAAGGTCGGGGGACAAGTTTAGGGTCATGTACACTTCAAGTACAAATGTACGTCCTTCAAGGGATCCTCTCTCACATGCCGCCTTTACGCAATGGCCGCCGGGACCCGTGCACTCTTCGACGGGTTTCGCCATCTTGCTTTGTGATGAAAGACTATAAAGATGAACGTCATAGACCATCTCACAGATGGTTTCTCGAAATTATGCTTAAACGTTTCCCATCCGAAGTCATATTCAGTTGCCATGGCAACCGTGTAGGAAAAGACTATTTTTGCCCATTTCTCTGCAATGCCAACAATACGGTGGAATGTGTTTGGGAGGGTCTCGCAAATACTTGTTCACTTTTTTGTCTACTTGCACGTTTCACCATGCTACAGCACTTTGACGTAGAAAACGCCGACTTGCATGCATTGAAACTTGAATGCAGAAAAAAATGTCAAAATCTGACGTGATTTAAAACTAACAGTATTTTCAAACTCGTTTCTGGTTTACAATGACGTCAAGTTTCATCATTTGAGCACTGATGGTTCTGCATAAGATATTTTACGGATTCCATGTGAAATGGTGGTATTATTTAAGAACCGACTTTCACTTTGTTTGAGTTCATTGGAGTATGAACCTTCATAGAGTGGGGGCCCAACGGTATGAACGTCGGCGCTAATTACCACAAATTAGGAGCAAATCAAATCTTTAGCTGGACGATTTTTGTTTTTTAAAAAGATTGCGAAGTCGTTCCCATCTACCTTTCATGCTAAGGCATCATGACAAAGTATCTATTATCAGCGAAGAGCTTCAGAATGATAACAATTTTAAAGGAGGATCCTTGTCAAAATCACCCCTCTAGTTTCACTAACTACTCATCTACAATGAACTATGAGAAACCTTACAGGTCTTTTGGAAATGACAAATTTCTAAGTTTCGGAGATGTTTCTAAAATAGAATTGTTTTGAAATATATGTCATGGTCACGTGACTGCCAACTAGTCCCATTGCATTTATAGTGTACATGGTTCAGACTATAACATGGCCAAGTACAGAGGTATGGCTTGTGAAGACCATTTGGCATGTATATATATTTATATCGCAACATACGAGTTCCAGCCAAACTGCTTTGAGCCTTAGATGAAATGGATCCTCGTTAACATTTATCATTATATATAAAAGATAGCAAAGAACAACGAAGAACAAAGCGTGGTTTATTTCACGATACAACATTGTTCTAGCATGACGTCATTTCTGGAGCAACTTGATGACGTCTTAAATTGGACGACGTTACTTTTGAGAATGTGTCCAGTGATATTTTCCCCATAGATGTAGCTGGACAAAGCAGATAAACGCAATGGCCGAACGATCGTGTCCAAAAGCGGGAGAGATATGACAACCGGTATTGGAAGAAAAAGTACATTTGAGAACATCGGGGAAATACCAAACCTAAGCCCCCTGTTCATAAAATGGATTTGTCCGACATTGTCGGGGTCGGACTGTATTCAGGGAGTCATAATTATTTTAAAAAACGGGTAAATGTATAAAGCTTGTACATTTTATCGACATCCTTAAAGAGGCTGGATATAATGTTGATATCTCATATAAGAAATAAACGACTCCCACTCGTTTTTTATTTCTTAAATATTTCCAGGTCAAGGGAAATGAGATTGAAGCGATCAGTTCACTCAAGTATCATTTTCAACCGACGATGATGACATCAGACGTTAGTCATGGTGGTTCAAGGTCGACTCATAGCAATGATAGGCTACTTACTAACCTAATAAGTTGAAATATTTAGATTGTAACGTATGTATCTTGAAATTTCAATTTAGTATCTTGAAATTTCAAGAAACAAAAAAAAACAAATAGCCCTTTAAGGTTTCCGTAGATATCATTCATTGTACAAATATAACACTCGGCCGATGCTGTCTTGCTGATAGTCGACCTTTCGATTTTGCTATTGTCTTTCAGGGTGCCTTCAGCAACTGTATATTTGTTTGTTTGGCAGCTTGTTCATTTACCGTTATTATTTTTATTATGCGTTTGTTTAACGTCGCACTCAGCAACAAATTACCTATATGACGGGAGTCTGTCAAAAATCGAATGTGGACAAGACAATCCAGTGATCGATATTATGAACAACGATCCACGCCGTCGGGGCACGGTGACACGCAATGAACCAAGTCACCGAAACTGACCACCCGATCTATTTGGTCGCCCTTACGACCACCAGCATCATCATAAAAGTTTCATTCTCTACCATTGACCACTCATGTCATTCCGGAACAAGCGTTTTTTGAGGTTACGGAGAGAATCGTTCCGAATGGTTCCCTGAATATCCCTGCCAAGATATCGAAATTCAGTTAATGCAAAATGTCCGAACTACGACAATAATGTCCTTTTATTTAGTAAAGCACACATGGCAATACAAGAGTTCCAGTGAAATTCGTTTATGACGAACACACCAAATAACGAACTGACAGATACAACTAACTTGTTTTTGGTTTGCTGGATATATGCAGTATATATGCCTACAACGAACTACGGTTATAACGAACTAAATTAGTAGTCCCTTTGACTTCGTTATAAACGTAGTTTACTGTATCTCTTCACACATGCCCTCCAGTGCTTATTACCTGTACCTTTCGTCCCAATCCAGAATAACACACAATAACCCGAGTTCAAGAAATTGGTTGATTAGTGTGAACTCTTGTTAAGGATCCACATGTGCAATGTCCGCCTTTACCGGCAGCTAGACATGCAGCGGGTAAGTATCCCATCTCCCCAGTGAGACAGACAAGACATGAAATAGACGGATGACCTCGACCAGTGATAAATCACCAGGCATCCGTGAAATAGCGGACGTCCATCTGCCCTGCATGCACAAACATACAGTGAGGTGTTTGCTTCTCTTGGAGGGGGTTCCGTCTAGTTGCTCAAAGTGCATGTAAGCTATTACCAATTCTACATATAACAAAAGCGACAAAACCCTTTCCATATCCAACAGAAATCGCTGCATTATGTAGAGTCGACTGAAATATTCCAACTATATCATTAGCATGTGTTTATGAATCACTTTCAAATAGTAATGATACCAGGTGTTCGCGAAAAGGTGAGCGTATCCTGCCCCACCGGTGGCACCCGTCACAAACACATGCAAAGGCATGTTCACCTGAAAAAAACACGGGACCATATGGTACAAGTCAAAATAGGATGCGTCAAATTTGGAAATGTCATCCACATGTCTACCATAAAATTGATGCCTTAAATGTTGTAACCTTGATCAAACAACTTCTGAGCAAGAGTCGTATGACGCTCTTTGAAATCTTGGTTCAAATAGCATGCTTCATTGTTTCTCAAAAGTGTGAAATGCAAACACCAAAGGCTGAAGCTGCATGAATATTGCTCGACATGAGTAAAGATGACTATTGGAAAGTTGAAGTCATCCCTCTTATCAAGTCTATGTGACGTGTGGCCCGTGAATTGTTCAGTGGTCAAAGGCGACTCGGTGCAGAGTTGTATCCCTTTGCTGCTTGGAGTGAGTGAGTGACTATGGTTTTACGCCGCTTTTAGCAATATTCCAGCAATATCACGGCGGGGGACACCAGAAATGGGCTTCACACATTGTACCCATGTCGTGAATCGAACCCGGGTCTCTTCGGCGTGACGAGCGAACGCTTTAACCACTAGGCTACCCGACCGCCCCCCTGCTGCTTGGATCGGCTGGCCTGTCAACACCATTAAGGTGATCGTGGGTTGGAACGAAGTTTTCAACGTCTGCGACCCGTGTCACCTTTGGTTCCACATGACTAAAAACCGGCCTTGAGCCCAACTCGCAAAGATTAAAGCTCGTACGTGTAGGTATGGTTACATATAACAGACAGCGGTGTGGAATCAACTCACTCACACACACAGATTCACAGCAGTTTGTGAACACAGGATCAAAACAAATAAAACTTGCCCAGGAGGCGACGTGATCATCATAGTATCATTACTTAAAATGATTAGGCTTTACTATGGTTGCGTTATTTGAAATCGACATTATTTTCACACGTGCCAGGGAGCTCAATGCTGCTGGTATCGATAGTGACATCACATATGAACATAATTCACTTTTTCTATACCTGTCAAAAATACCATCATATTAGAAAGACTATGTATTTCTACACACATGGGTATGATCTAAAAACGATATTACATGGCAGTAGTTCAGTCAGCAGTTCTGCAAACATGACTAGTCTTAAATCAGTTCACGATTTCATTGTCAAAAGCAAAAGATTCGAGTAGCTTAATTTTATGCATTTAGTAATGGAAAACTGCTATATCTTATTTCACAGACACCACTTGTATTGGCTTCATATATTTCATTTGTGCATTTAGTATGTTTATGTTTAGCACTATGTTACATATAATCTGATATATAACCAGCTGTTGTAGAGGTATTACCTGGAGAGGTATTTACATAAGCAAGTTTTGCTTGTTTACCGATCCAGATTTCTTTTGAAATAAAAATATGTTTAAACCACATATGAACTATGACCTGCACATATTGATGTAATCGTTGCACACCAAAGCAACATGCCTACGCTTGTTGATTGTTGAAAATATACCATACGAGGTATAAACACGAAAGGTCGTCATCTGCTTGGTACATGTATAAGACTGTGTCCCAATCAATAGGTTTTGCAATCTCTCTTTACTAGTATACAGTACACAAGTGTATAAACATTTCTAAGAAAAATAGTTTACGACGTGAGTGTGTAGACATAATTATTCCGTGAGACAGAAGAGGTCACGATGAAAGTGTAAAACATAATCAGTATAAGATATCTCATGAAAATCAACCAAGGCATACATATCAAATGAGAGAAATAGTTCATGTGAGAGTGTGGTTACATACCCAATGAGAGAAATAGTTCACATATAAGTCTGTATACATCCCAATGAGAGAAATAGTTCATATGTGAGTCTGTATCCATTCAAAATAAGAGAAATAGTTCACGTGTCTGTATACATACCAAATGAGAGAAATAGTTCATATTTGAGTCTGTATACATCCACAGTGAGGGAAATAGTTCATATGTGAGTCTGTTCACATACCCAGTGAGAGAAATAGTTCATATGTGAGTCTGTATACATCCACAGTGATGGAAATAGTTCATATGTGAGTCTGCATACATACCCAGTGAGAGAAATAGTTCATATGTGAGTTTGTTTACATACCCAATGAGAGAAATAGTTCACATGTGAGTCTATTTACATACCCAGAGAGATAAATAGTTCACATGTGAGTCTATTTATATACCCAGAGAGGGAGAGAGAGAGAGAGAGAGAGAGAGAGAGAGAGAGAGAGAGAGAGAGAAAGAGTTCATATGTGAGTCTGTTTACATTCCCAGAGTGAGAAATAGTTCATATGTGAGTCTGTTTACATACCCAGAGAGATAAATAATTCACATGTGAGTCTATTTACATACCCAGAGAGAGAGAGAGAGAGAGAGAGAAAGAGAGAAAGAGTTCATATGTGAGTCTGTTTACATAGCCAATGAGAGAAATAGTTCACAGGTGAGTCTGTTTACATACCCAGAGAGAGAGAGAGAGAGAAATAGTTCATATGTGAGTCTGTTTACATTGCCAACGAGAGAAAAAGTTCACACGTGAGTCTATTTACATACCCAGAGAGAGAGAGAGAGAGAGAGAGAGAGAGAGAGAGAGAGAGAGAGAGAGAGAGAGAGAGAGAGAGAGAGAGAGAGAAAGGGTTCATATGTGAGTCTGTTTACATTCCTGGAGTGAGAAATAGTTCATATGTGAGTCTGTTTTACATACCCAGAGAGATAAATAGTTCACATGTGAGTCTTTTTACATACCCAGAGAGAGAGAGAGAGGGGGAGAGAGAGAGAAATAGTTCATATGTGAGTCTGTTTACATACCCAGTGAGAGCAATAGTTCACACGTGAGTCTATTTACATACCCAGAGAGAGAGAGGGAGAGAGAGAGAGAGAGAGAGAAATAGTTCATATGTGAGTCTATTTACATAGCCAATGAGAGATATAGTTCACAGGTGAGTCTGTTTACATACCCAGAGAGAGAGAGAGAGAGAGAGAAATAGTTCATATGTGAGTCTGTTTACATACCAAATGAGAGAAATAGTTCACACGTGAGACTATTTACATACCCAGAGAGAGAGAGAGAGAGAGAGAGAGAGAGAGAGAGAGAGAGAGAGAGAGAGAGAGAGAGAGAGAGAGAAAGAGTTCATATGTGAGTCTGTTTACATTCCCAGAGAGAGAAGAAATACAAGTATATGTGAGTTTGTAGGCGAGTCCCTATACACATATTCAGTGAAACATATACATGTAGATCAGACCGGAGGAATAAGTGGCACAGCTGCCCCAGCAATCCCACGGGTACCAAACATGAGACATGCGCCGCACAAAATCTGAGGTACACACACTGTTGTACTTTCTAATGTATACACCCCATATGGCACAAGTGCACAAATTATTCTATGGACTTTGTGTAAAGTGTGGGCCTCCACACCTTCTCGATAAATAGCCTTTCTTTCACTACACGGACACTTTATACAGTGTGGACATCCATACAAGCCAGACACCTAGCTTTCTATCACAACCCGGACACTTAATATATTGTGGACATCCATACCAGCCAGACACCTAGCCTTCTATCACAACCCGGACACTTAATATAGTGTGGACATCCATACCAGCCAGACACCTAGCCTTCTGTCACTACCCGGACACTTAATATAGTGTGGACATCCATACCAGCCAGACACCTAGCCTTCTATCACAACCCGGACACTTTATATGGTGTGGACATCCATGCCAGCCAGAAACCTAGCTTTCCATCACAACCCGGACACTTTATATAGTGTGGACATCCATACAAGCCAGACACCTAGCCTTCTATCACAACCCGGACACTTTATATAGTGTGGACATCCATACAAGCCAGACACCTAGCCTTCTATCACAACCCGGACACTTTGTATAGTGTGGACATCCATACCAGCCAGACACCTAGCCTTCTGTCACAACCCGGACACTTTATATAGTGTGGACATCCATACCAGCCAGACACCTAGCCTTCTGTCACAACCCGGACACTTTATATAGTGTGGACATCCATACCAGCCAGACACCTAGCCTTCTGTCACAACCCGGACACTTTATATAGTGTGGACATCCATACAAGCCAGACACCTAGCCTTCTGTCACAACCCGGACACTTTATACAGTGTGGACATCCATACAAGCCAGACACCTAGCCTTCTATCACAACCCGGACACTTTGTATAGTGTGGACATCCATACCAGCCAGACACCTAGCCTACTTTCACTACCCGGACACTTTATATAGTGTGGACATCCATACAAGCCAGACACCTAGCCTTCTGTCACAACCCGGACACTTTATATAGTGTGGACATCCATACCAGCCAGACACCTAGCCTTCTGTAACAACCCGGACACTTTATATAGTGTGGACATCCATACCAGCCAGACACCTAGCCTTCTGTCACAACCCGGACACTTTATATAGTGTGGACATCCATACCAGCCAGACACCTAGCCTTCTGTCACAACCCGGACACTTTATATAGTGTGGACATCCATACAAGCCAGACACCTAGCCTTCTGTAACAACCCGGACACTTTATACAGTGTGGACATCCATACCAGCCAGACACCTAGCCTTCTGTCACAACCCGGACACTTTATACAGTGTGGACATCCATACAAGCCAGACACCTAGCCTTCTATCACAACCCGGACACTTTGTATAGTGTGGACATCCATACCAGCCAGACACCTAGCCTACTTTCACTACCCGGACACTTTATATAGTGTGGACATCCATACAAGCCAGACACCTAGCCTTCTGTCACAACCCGGACACTTTATATAGTGTGGACATCCATACCAGCCAGACACCTAGCCTTCTGTCACAACCTGGACACTTTATATAGTGTGGACATCCATACCAGCCAGACACCTCGCCTTCTGTCACAACCCGGACACTTTATATAGTGTGGACATCCATACCAGCCAGACACCTAGCCTTCTATCACAACCCGGACATTTTATATAGTGTGGACATCCATACCAGCCAGACATCTAGCCTTCTATCACAACCCGGACACTTAATATAGTGTGGACATCCATACAAGACAGACACCTAGCCTTCTATCACAACCCGGACACTTTATATAGTGTGGACATCCATACAAGCCAGACACCTAGCCTTCTATCACAACCCGGACACTTAATATAGTGTGGACATCCATACCAGCCAGACACCTAGCCTTCTATCACAACCCGGACACTTTATATAGTGTGGACATCCATACCAGCCAGACACCAACCCTTCTATCACAACCCGGACACTTTATATAGTGTGGACATCCATACAAGCCAGACACCTAGCCTTCTGTAACAACCCGGACACTTTATACAGTGTGGACATCCATACCAGCCAGACACCTAGCCTTCTGTCACAACCCGGACACTTTATACAGTGTGGACATCCATACAAGCCAGACACCTAGCCTTCTATCACAACCCGGACACTTTATATAGTGTGGACATCCATACAAGCCAGACACCTAGCCTTCTATCACAACCCGGACACTTTGTATAGTGTGGACATCCATACCAGCCAGACACCTAGCCTTCTGTAACAACCCGGACACTTTATACAGTGTGGACATCCATACCAGCCAGACACCTAGCCTTCTGTCACAACCCGGACACTTTATACAGTGTGGACATCCATACAAGCCAGACACCTAGCCTTCTATCACAACCCGGACACTTTGTATAGTGTGGACATCCATACCAGCCAGACACCTAGCCTACTTTCACTACCCGGACACTTTATATAGTGTGGACATCCATACAAGCCAGACACCTAGCCTTCTGTCACAACCCGGACACTTTATATAGTGTGGACATCCATACCAGCCAGACACCTAGCCTTCTGTCACAACCTGGACACTTTATATAGTGTGGACATCCATACCAGCCAGACACCTCGCCTTCTGTCACAACCCGGACACTTTATATAGTGTGGACATCCATACCAGCCAGACACCTAGCCTTCTATCACAACCCGGACATTTTATATAGTGTGGACATCCATACCAGCCAGACATCTAGCCTTCTATCACAACCCGGACACTCAATATAGTGTGGACATCCATACAAGCCAGACACCTAGCCTTCTTTCACAACCCAGACACTTTATATAGTGTGGACATCCATACCAGCCAGACACCTAGCCTTCTGTCACAACCCGGACACTTTATATAGTGTGGACATCCATACCAGCCAGACACCTAGCCTTCTGTCACAACCCGGACACTTTATATAGTGTGGACATCCATACCAGCCAGACACCTAGCCTTCTGTCACAACCCGGACACTTTATATAGTGTGGACATCCATAGCACCCAAATAAATAATCGAGTCTTTAAATAATCGAGTCTGGACCAAACAATCCAGTGATTAACATCATGAGTATCGACCCACGCAATTGGGATCGATGACATGCATCAACCAAGTCAGCAAGCCTGACCTCCCGATCCCGTTAGTCGCCTCTAACGACAAGCATAGTCGCCTTTTACGGCAAGCATTGTTTGCTGAAGACCTTTTCTACCCCGGATCTTCACGGGTCACAAACGTTTGGTGGACACCTTATTCTCATGTAGTCGGATCCCCGTCCTGTGACGACACGGGTAGAGAATAGGTCTTCATCAACCCATGCATGTCATAAGAGGCGGCTAACGGGATCGGGTGGTCAGGCTTGCTGACTTGGTTGATGTATGTCATCGTAACCTAATTACGTGGATCGATGCTCATGACATCAATCACCGGATTGTCTGGTCCAGACTCAACTATTTTCAGACCGCCGGCATATAACTGCCCAATTGCTGAGTGCGGCGTTGAACAACAAACAAATCACAAACAAATCTAACCGAGCCCAGGAGGTGCAGCTCGTACAACTGACACAACATGTCGTCATCTCACATCGCACCCTGTTATGTCGACAACAATAGTGAGAATCAAAGACGCGTTGATCCACTTAGCAGCGTGAGGAGGGGGTATTAGACGAACGCTCTGAAAATCGCTCTGAAATCAATGATTTTCATCGAATATAATAACCCCATGTATATTGAAAAGGAGCCCCAGTGAGGTGGGAGATTCACACCAGAGGTAAAGCTAGACTTGCTTCATTTACAGATTTTACATTACAGAAAGGGCTGGGCGGGGGGAAATTAATATGGTTCGGGGACTGAGAAACATTTAGTGAACCATCGTTCGTTTCATCGATTTCTAACACTTGTCACATATTCTAGACGCTCTTCTTTTAATTTTCATCCAAAAGCTATCAATGAGTGTGTGAATGAATGTTGCGTTACGCCGCTTCCAACACTATTCCAGCAACATTGAGGCGCTCTGTCAATTATTAAGACAGACACATCAATGATTGATACATTAGTAACGTCCCACGTTGTCGGGGAACGATGACCCGCTTTCATTCAAGTCTCACATTTAACCATCCGATCATCACTTAGCAGGTTGTTACAACAACCACGGGGTGCTGAAAGTCAGACCCGGAACTCATGCAGGACATAATTCTATTGGAGACACACACAGAAACATAGCAGTTAGCAATTTGAAAAGAAGACACAATACAACTTTAGATTTGAAAAATGAACATTGTGTCCGAAGCGTTTCTCGATTATTTTATATTAATTGATCAGTTAAAAGGTTGAAACCGGATTAGTAGCAAAACCAAACCTAGAAGGATCAACTATGTTCTGACCAAAGTCATTACAGTTATCATACATCGTTAACAAGGCGCTGAAAACGAAGCACTAATCACTAATGAAGGTGGCGTCTGCAGCCTGGCTTCGCATCTGTAGATGTACAACCCAAACTCGTTTTCTCTGACCTTCACAGATATTTAAAGGAGAAATGAGTTCTCCTTGCCGTGTACTGTTGCCGTCTCCCGCAAAAAATTACGGGCGGCGAAATGAAGCTACCCTAATGATTGCTTCAGTAAATCTACACAAACGGCTTCTCATTCCCAGAATCATACAGTATAGCATAAAATAACAAATTGGTCGTGCCAGAAACCAATTCTATACGAGTCGCGGCGCGTATGAAATGTGGGGAGCATTCAGCTCAGACATAACGCCCCCTTGTTCATTTCGTCAGAAAACAGGCAACATTAAAGATTATATTTAGAAAGTATGATGGAATGAATTTACCAGTGGTTTTTTTCGTTACTCAAAACGGCATCGATACATCGGTAATAATTATTACGACGGAAATAACCCCCAGAAAACATATAAATCAAGCCACGCTTTCTGATCCTTGTACCTCTAAAATCCTCAAATTTTGGATGTTAAGATCTGAACGTGTTACGAAAACATGTCCACCTTTGTCTCCTGTACATGCCTGTATAAGGCTACATTGGTTACTACAAAGTAATTGCCAATGTTTACAGGAAAAGTTATTAATACAATTGTTTTCAGTTTAAAATGGGTTAAAACGGGCACCAATATTGACATTATTCCCCGGTGGTTATCATTTACATGAAATTCGGTTATATCGAACACCAGTATTTAAGTATTTAAGGCGTGAAATTCGGTTATATTGAACACACTTTTAAAGTAATTTCTCGGTAGTTATAATGTAGTGAGATCCGGTAGTGTCGAACACCACTATTTAAGTAATTCCTCGGTAATTAGTACAGACGTGAACTTCGGTTATGTCGAACACCAATATTTGAGTTATTCCTCGGTAGTTAGTACAGACGTGAAATTCGGTTATATCGAACACACTTTTAAAGTTATTCCTCGGTAATTAGTACAGACGTGAACTTCGGTTATGTCGAACACCAATATTTGAGTTATTCCTCGGTAGTTAGTACAGACATGAAATTTGGTTATATCGAACACCACTGTTAAAGTTATTCCTCGGTAGATAGTACAGACGTGAAATTCGGTTATATCGAACACCAATATTTGAGTTATTCCTCGGTAGTAATCAGGTATGTGTAATGCGGTTACATCGAACACTGCTATTTAGGTTATTACGCGGTAGTAAACATGTACGTGAAATTTGGTTATATCGAACACCAATATTTAAGTAATTTCTCGGTGATTATCATGTATGTGAAATTCGGTTTTATCGAATACCACTGTTTAAGTTATTTCGCGGTTGTTATCATTTATGTGAAATTGGGTTATACCGAACATCACAGTTTAAGTTTTGCCTCGGGAGTTAGTACAGGTGTGAAATTCGGTTACATCGAACGCCAATATTTTAGTTAGTTCGCGGTAGTTATCATGTTTGTGAAATTCGGTGATATCGCCCGTTTATGTTTGTAGTTTGTCAGCACTATTACTTCGGGCTTTTCCACCGCATTCAGCTGACACGTCGTGGTATTACTGGAATACTGTCAAAAGTGGCGATAAACCCAACTCACTAACTCACTCACTCGTTTAAAAACTGGCCATTACGAACATCAATCCCATGTCTCGAATTCGATTGTTCAAGTGCATTCGGTTATATAGTGGACCTGATCTCCAATAACGAATAAAGAGTGAGTGAATGTTCTTTTGCGCCATAGTAAGCAATTAAGCATAATTAATAATTCAGCTATCAATACGTTCCAGTTGTAGTAAAAACATAATTCCAAAGCCTAACATACAATTTCCTGGCACCATACATAATCCAAACACCACATTTCACATACAGTTTATAAACACAGATATATATATAGCATTATATTTCTAATGCGAAAGTTAATACAAGGTTTACACACAAATGCCAAAAAGTAGATTAACTAGTAACAAGAAACACAACATAAGCATTCTTTCAAAAGCTCTCAGATTTAGGCACCGACTTAAACCCCAAATATCTCTACCTCATCGAAGCTTACTCAGGACTTTCTTCGGGATAATTTGACAACCATATGTTCATGTATCATAATGTGTTATGTTCATCCCACACGTTTTGCTCGCGTATAACATCATACACAAAGTCTTTCTATACTTTAAGCACTATCGGGGCTAAGTAACCACGTCCATCTGCCCTGAAAAGGCATTTCTGCCATAATTGCTGTCTATTTGCATCCCTTTTTCAATAACACACAGTCATGGGTCACATAACACGTTTTCTACCTGCAGACCGTTTCTGGAAGTAACGTGATACCCCCTTTACCAACCCCCACTGCTTGGCACCGTCCTGTTTCTGCTACTTCTAACTATACTAATCAACTTCACTCTCTTTGCATAACAATTATTAAAATGTAATCGAAAGGCTGCCGCAAGTTCCACATGACTGCGCGCATCCCCTGAGTGTGGACATGTGCACCACGGGGGTCTAATGCACTTTGGACAACCAGATTCCTGCCATTCGTGATGTCCCTGCAAGTTAGGCAGCCTATGGGTTTTTTCTGTGACGGTATGCGCGCATGTCCCGTATATAAGAGCCGAGACAGAGTAGATAGTCAGTCTCTCTCACTGCGGATACTGTTGCCTCGTCTATAGGACAAGCTTCCCCCCTTAGCATCTTGAGAATCGGAAAGCGGCAGGTAAAAATTGTCATTCAACCTCAACCCTTGTTTGAAAACTCAAACCCTAAACCCCTGTGTGAAACTCCAAACCCATTTTCCCTACATTATTAATCCAATTTACCATTCTCATACCTTTCATGCAATTTTTGCAGAATCAGCATCCAAGTGGAGATCTTGAATGAGAACTGATTTGTCATTTAACTGACATTTGTTCTTCATCTTTGAAAGTCAATATCACCTTGGTTGTGTTTCGTTGTTGTTATTTTTTTCAAAAATTCAAAAAGCCCGCAAAATGAAGTTTCTGAAGATTTGCCCGGTTTGACCTTCAACATTTCATTTAACCTTCAACCACACCCTAATACTCGCACTTTCTAAAAAAAAAGTCATTAGTTATTTTCTTTATTGCTTTACATTTTCATTGAAAACAATTCTTCACTCGATAAGCAAACTTTATAAAGAACTCGATTTAAAAGAAACCTTACTTTGTTTCTTCCTGACACCGGTCTTTTAACGACTCATGGTTCTAAACTTTAAGACAATTTAATCTGATACGTCTGATACTATCTCTTTCTTTAATTAAACTTTAACTTCCAAAAGGGTTTCGAAAGCTTGAAATCCAATAACCATCACTTTAACTAACACGAGACTTCAACAACTTCAACAACTCACTCCTAAATGTCTCCTAAAGTTTCTGACTTGTTTCTATAATATCGTGTATATGAACAGTACTTTGCTGCTTGTCGGTGGAGGCAAACACGAGCCAGTCGTTAAGGGAAAAATAATTTAACACACGCGGTGAGATAGCAGCAGGGTGTTTAATCAGCTCCAAACAGACGGCGGCTTCATTTATGGAGCTCTAGGTTCTGGCACCATGGCATAAACGTTATCGAAGAACCACTCGCGTGTTTAAGCCTTATAATGTAATAAATGAATTACCCAGTTCACAGTTAATCATCTGAGTTTGTTTATAAGATTTCGAAACAAAAGCATTGTACAGTTTGTATAATGATATTGAACCGCGTGGCGGTTGTTTGATATAGATATTTAGGTGTATTTTGTTCCAAGAACTTTGCGAAATAAAATAGTTAGAAATAAAAGAATGAGTTGGATATTTCTCAGATATAATTCAATTTGTTTAAGGTATAAGAACTGAATTAGATTTGTAGGTGTTAATTTTATCTAACACAATTTGTAACATTTTTCATAGTAACATAGTTTTTATAAACACTTTGTTATCAGTGCTAAATAGAAATGTATGTTCCTAATTATTAGGAAAAGCGTATAAGAGAATAAAATTATACATGTAGCAATTTTGTACAGATGTTACTTAAATCAACCAAACTGTTAAAAGGGCGTTTCAACTAAAGGGATTATCTCAACCTAGCTGAGGTTAAGAAAACGTATTCCGCAGATAGGAATAAGCCAACCAATGGTTACCGTAACCAAGGAATACAAAACTTCATCATGGAAACGGAGTAACTTCATTTGTCAGCACATTTGTAACCAAAACCTGTCTACTCGACAATTCTTGCACCCTTACATTATCGCAATGTCAGGAGAATTAATTACTTTCTAGCAAACGGTGCACCAGTTCCACGGTCGGTTGTTGCATCGAGGCCGTTGTCTCACGGCAGTGTAACTCTATCCCCCGGGGGCGTTGTGCATGGGGAGGCCATATGAGGAAGGGGGACGAGGGACCCTTATCTGTGACTTGGCTCGATTTCAAGATTCTGCCTACCATAATATGGGACTCTCGTGCTCTCTGCATGCGAGATGTGAGAAGCCTGCTGTAGGTCGTTAAATAAATAATCATCGGGATCAGTGGTGTTGGTCATTAGCGTAAACCAATGATCGGGTTGTACAAACAGTAATTATTTTGTATGCGTTTAAAACAAGCATTGACTTTTTGAGACTGGTCTTTATATATCAGAAATAGTGAAAGATAAAGGTGTTTGCGGTCTAAGGGAGACAACTTGTGAATAATTATTCGCGACGAAAATGTGATACTTCAGTTATAGAAAGAATCAGTGCATAGAATCACACCAAATACCTTCGGTCAAACATAAGGGTATTAGAAAAACAACTAAGACAGTAATGTAATCTTATTAAGATTAGCCCCATGAAATCTCTGCTTGAAAAGCGATAAAAAGCATTGGTAATTGGTAACGGTGAGACAGATAATTAGCTTGATTCAAATGAGCTCAACGTACGCCACCTGGTGTTTGTGTAGGGTGTCTGTTTTCAGGACGTTATTGGTATGTTTTGTAAGGCGTCAAGTCTATGTAAACGTGCTAGGTTTATAAAAATGTCTTCAGCTGCCAACATTTCAAGTCAGTCTGTTATATGTACTGTTGTATAAGAAATAACTTTAATCTAAGAACTATTAAAGAGCGTAGTAAAGCCGCCCGTGGACCCACCACCACGTTCAAATATTTTACCGATATCAACACCAATTTTTTTTTTTAAAAAGTGATGCTATGGGTGTTTAACGGGTTTTGTTGATATTTGAACCCGAGCAAGTCTTCGAGCCAAGCTGCCTTTCCTTTGAGAAGTATTTAAACACTTCTTAAAGATAGAGAACGTTTTCATACTTACTAAAATGTCAGGCAAAGTATACACTTGAAAATTGGATATGACCAATAAATTGCAAATGTTAATAAAACGTTACTAGGGCTGAAAGCAGGTGCCGAAACATAGCAGTCTTAAACACAGCAATGATACACCTATCAAATACGTCACCATCGAATAACCACTTCGTGTTTGTTTCGTTTTAAGCCACAGTCAAACATTGGTGTATACGTTCTCTTGGCTGGGAGTTGAGCTTAACAATCACCCCGGTACTACCTCCGCAGTTGATCATATCATAAGTATTAAACCTTTTTATGTTAAAAGTGATAGAAAGAAAGAAAAAAACAGTCGTCAGATGTATGTACATGATGTTCCTATTATGTATATATACTTCTAATACTTTGCCACTTCCACTTGACGTAAATAACACTCATCTCTCTCCGTCTTTATTGTGTTACACGTTTTTGGTGAACCCAAATTACGATACTACACTAAAAAGGGTTATTATAACTTACTAGTTTTTGAAACGAATGTCTAAATGTCATACGCATCTTTCCATACAGTTCACCCTTCTTTTGACGAACCAACCTAACCCAATAGGTCTTGTATGTGCGCTTCTCGTGGTCGCTTCCGTAATCCCCACCTGTAAAAGGTCCCGTTGCCATATCTAAATATGCACGTGCAGCGTCTATGACGTGGGGCACGCGTGCGTGATCTTGCTGTGCGCATGCGCATGCTGGAACAGGTATTTCGTGAAGTATATTACTTGCTTTGAGGGAGCTGTGTCTTGCGGTTGTGAATTGACGGCACCTCGAACGGTAATAGAGTAATTCCGTTTTAAAATCAGAAACTACCGTTTGTGTTTACAGTTATTTCGGTAAATTTACATTTTCTCAAAAATGTTTAGAGCTGACTTATTTTAATTTTGAAGGAATTGTTCCATTTTTTCCTGAAATCATTCATTTCAATGTACAAAGCATGCAAAGATGGAATAAACATGGAAAGATATGCGCCTCTTGCAACATTTTGTGTTTATTAATAAAGTAAATGTTACTGTGTCGACGAACCCTTTTGAATTGCAGCTTTGCTTCAGGCTGTTGCCTTTTATGGGCGCTTAGCTTAGTTGGCAAGACAGTCGGTGAGAATGTTATTGACAGATTTCAACATCTCTTTCAGACTCAACCAAAATGGCAAAGTTTTTCAAGCCCAACCAGATGCAGGAGTTCAAAGAAGTGAGTCAAAAGTGGATTCAAATATATACTGAATTATCTACGACTCCGTTTCTATGGATACAACGCCAACTTGTGTTGTAGTTCTATTCCTTGTCGGATTTACGTTTGGATGTAATATCGTGCATCTCTGGAATAGCAGCCATGGATTCCTCTGGATTACACATATACCCCTTCATATGGAATACAAATATAGTTTCAGGATAATTTACATATTGATATAAAAACGTCTACTTTTGCGTTTAAAATAGTAGCGTATGAGAACATGGGCTTCTACTTGTTTGGGGTTTCTATTGGACGTAGACATTCACACAGACATAGATCTATTTTCAGTAATGTAAGGCCACAGGTCATAATGCATTTCAATAGGTTGGGTTTTTTCCAAGCCTGCTGGTATATTAGCAGTTGGTACAATATGTTTCAAAAGTTCAGCATTTTTCTACAGGTTTAAACTATTATGTTTATGCCTCAATTTTAATGATATATTTCCAAGGTTAAAAAGATACGAATACTTTTAAAATTGTTTTCACTTTTATATCATTTGGGTTATGAAATATTAAACTGAACTCCACAAGTACTTACCTTTATAATCCGGCAACTCCGCTATCCGTACACTCCTTGTTTGGGACGCTTATATACAAAAGGGTATTATGCTGTTCCCGTGACATGCCGGGATTTAACTGCCCTTATAGAAGGTGTTTCGCTGACCAGTCTTTTCTTCAAAATTATTTGTTTTCAGACTCAACATAAAAGGCCAATATAATAGGCATATGTCACAATTAAATATGAGAATTTGATCCCGTTTACTTATCATGAGGTTTGTACTGTATCACCAGTACAAAATATCTGTAAGCGAACCATAATTTTATCATTTGTCTAACGAATTTACCTTATACCTGGACACACAGCTTTAATATGTATTTACTGTCCAGGCTTTTACGCTGATCGACGCCAACAGGGACGGCGTCATCTGCATCAATGACCTCAAGGAAATCTACTCCAGCTTGGGTGAGTTTCACCTTCTATTTGAGGTCACTGTGAATTTTTTGTATTTGTGAGGGAATAGTTACACGTTTTAAGAATATGTTTCGAGTGATACTTGAATGTTGTTGCGTCTCTTATACTTACTTGTGATGTGTGATTATAGCTACGTCCAGTCTGAGAGATTTTATATGTGAACACATGTGGATTGTGAGCGACAATTATGCTTACTGATACATGTACGATTAGCCACTACATAAGATAAATTATATAAGTTTCCACTTCATCAAATATACTTTTCTTTTTAATGCCGACGAGTTTCACACAACAGCATATTTTTAATTACGAGTATGCTAACCCTGAACTTTCAATTTTGATAGACGGAAAAATACATTTCACAAATTCCCGTTTCTTCATATTCCAAATGTGTATGAAACATCGTTCTAATACCTTTAAACACTTTATCTGACACAGTACGATTAACATTGTAGGTGCGATAACTCCAATTCCCGTACTTAATGCACTATTTCTTGACCAGTATTTGTTCAGGGAAGTAAAGGCACTTCCGCTGTTGTAAATGAAAGCTAGGTAAACCAAATATATTTTGCCGTCCTAACTCAATAATGTACTGTCACATTTTCTCCAGCTAAATTACGTTTTACATGGATTGCACGTGCAACACATTCATATGAAACGTACAACCAGTAGTATATTTATCGGGATACAAATACTCTATACGATCACATGACGATGCTATACTGGGCATGATTCTGATGACGATGCTCTGTTGGACACGATCCTGTAGTCGTCTTCAAAAAAGGATACCGTTAAAATGGGTTTTGTCTTTTCGTCTCAGCCTATTACAACTGATCACAATGTGACATGAAGGGAGTAATAAGTTTATCTTTGCGAGGACTGTGAACCCTGCAACGCTACTGGTAAATCTCTATTTAATATCTTATCTTACAAATTCGTAAAATTGTGCCACAGGTCTGTTCAAATAAAAGCCTTAGACTAGTACATCCATCAAGTGTCATACAAAATATATACATCATTACATTGTTACCGCAGACAATCGCAGCGCATATTCACAAACTAACATTTCTCAAAAGCCAATCATAGTTTTGAAAATCACATTTCAGGAGATATTGAAGGGACCCATTGTGGGATGCGTTCTATAGCTCTAGGCCAAAATGTAACTGTACTCATATCTCCCTAATCAACTTAAATATTTATTTATTACATGCATCCATTATATACTGTTCAGAGCTGATTGAGACATGGTTAAATAAAAACGATGAATATCAAAGTTTGATACCTGTTAAAGAATCTACATGATGCCTCACCACTTTGTGAATGTAATATTCGAATCTAAAAGTTAAATCAGCCTAACAGGAGTTGACTGCATCCGTGGTCTAGTGGATAGAGTGTCTGTTGGAGAATACAAGGTCTGGTCCGCTCGCATCTTACCAAAATATGTTCAAAGAAGGTACCTGTTGTTATCCTGCCTTGCGCTCAGCATTAAGGGGATAAAACACGGTCTTGTCGGCTCGTAATAATTGTACTGTGTCTGAGTAGTGTATCCATGTTAAACTGCGGCATGGTGTCTCATTCGCCTAGCTGAAGAAAACCGATATTAGTTCGGCCTACTATAGCACCCCCCCCCCCCCCCACCCCCCACCCCACCCCACCCACACCCCCTCACACACACACACACGTAGATGAACCTCGCTATATCAGTGCAATAATGTTTAACGCGACGTGAAACCCCATTTGACCTAACCTGACCTTTCTTAAACAATAAACCTTAATTGAAATGTCGATTTATGTCAGTGAGACCCATTTGTGAGTTATTATTATTTATTAAGTATTGCGTCCAATATTTTAGCCAAAAATACTTTTTTACCGTCTTTCCTAATACTACTGTTTGTTAAAATAAAAGCGTACCTGTTGAACTTAATTGTGAAGCATCATCACTGTCCGACCCTAAGAGTCTGTCCGATTAAATTGATTTTGTTTCATATTATATTTTTCGCTGCGAAATTCGGCATTCTAAAAGTTCTTTTCCATTCCGCAGCTCACGTTTTTATGTTTTTATGCTTTTACGACCATTAAAGCGCCATCAATCTCGTTAGTTAGTTATTTTCCCAATTCTAGGCCACTCAAACACACTCTTACCTACCTTCCCATGTATTTTAAACGTGATTAGAAGCAAGGTCGCCTGATGTTATTTGTTATTGTGTTATCAGGCAGAATCCCCCCAGACAGCGAGCTGGAGTCCATGCTTAAGGAGTCATCTGGTCCACTTAACTTCACAAGCTTCCTTAACCTGTTCGGCGAGAAGATGGGAGGTGAGTCTTGTTTACAAAAAAAGTCAATAACACATGCGATACTTTTGTTTTTCCATCATATTTGTGACTTTTGTAAACACGTAACTGAAATTAAAGATTTAAATATGTAATAGTTTTAATTTCATAACTTAAATTTATACACTTTCAAAATTTCAAATCCAACTTCGAACTGTTAATTTTTACGTTTTTTACAGGATTTATCGTGAAATACCTTGTTCATTTGTGACTTGTATACACCCTATAACAATTAAAACACTCAAGCGGCACCAAAGGTACCATGATCTGTCTTGACATTCATTTGTTGTACGCACAATAACAAGAATGATCAACTCTAAAGCCACGTGATTCATATTATTGTTATTGTTCAGTTATCATTCCATTTCTATGACCACAATTACCGTTCCCTTTGAATATAGTAAGTTGTACGTCTATTAGTATGTGAACACTGGATTGTCATGTACGGCGTTAGACGTTCATAATATCAATCACCTGTTCGTCTGGTCCAGACTCGATTATTTATATCCCGCCGTCATATTGCTCGACAACAATAATACAATTGAGTATCACACTACAATCACTACAACCACACTACAATCACTACAACCACACTACAATCACTACAACCACACTACAAAAGTGTGATTGTCCCGCGGTCAGTAAGACATCGGCGTTGTTGTGCAGGATACTGGCGCAGCCCAGTCGTTAAAGAGCTTGCGAATCTCGTGTGAAGCCCCGGTTCGGCTCCACCAAGTCATTCGTCACCACTCGCCCCTTTCCGTAACCGCTATTCGGCTTGTCCCGGAATAACACGAGTTGGTCACGAATGCCACCAAGTCAGAAGTCCTCAGCGTCCTCTCCGGTGAATCAGTGGTTTCAGTTCATTGTGCTATAAAGAGCTGAATCCCTCAGTTATCGGGATCCGCTGTTGATCTCATCCCGGAATTGCCCCGCTTCTACACACGTTGTTGTCAATACCAGTCCTTTCATGACCTGCGTGACTTTGGGCTTTCCATCCACATTAAGCTGACACGCTATGAATGAAATACTGTTGTATACGGCGTACGTCACAACTCGCTCACCCCCACGCACTTTCCCGCAGTATTCATTTCTCAAAGCCGGAGGAGTAAATCACGCATTCGCAACGTCAGTATAACGTCATCCCAGATGCTCCTTACGTATTGTTTGTTTGCTTGTTGTTTAACGCCTCACTCAGCAATATTCCAGCTGTAAAATAATCGAGTCTGGACCAGACAATCCAGTGATTGACATCATGAGCATCGAACCACGTTATTGCAATACGTTGACATGCACCAACCAAGTTAGCGAGCTCGACCAATCGATCAAGTTAATCATCTCTTACGACAAGCATGGTATTGCTGTGTAGGGCGGTGGAATGTGCTCCTGCATGACGCCTACATCAGGGTTCGATTCCGCACATGGGAACAAAGTGTACTTTCCGGTGTCCCCCGCCGTGGTATTGATGGAATATTGTTTAAAGAGTCGTAAAATCCCACTCACTCACTCACCATTGTTTTGGCAATGAGGAACTCGCCAAATGATCCTCCTTGACTATAACCCTAGTTCTTCCTTGCAGGAACTGACGGAGAGGAAACCATCAAGAACGCTTTCGCTATGTTCGACGATGAGGGCAAGGGAACGCTGGCAGAGGAATAGTAAGTAACGCCGGCGACATCAACGTCCGAAATGTATACATGTTCCTCACCCAGTGATACACATTTCACATTTTGATATTTATAAGAATTTAAAACCCTTTACATCGGACATGTGATCTCGGAGATGTCAATTCGTTATTACAAAACATGGCCATTCCACATCTCCTTGTTGTTTTTCTAAGTTTTCTTTCCTACATATATTTCCACACCCAATTCTAAAATCATCTATGTCAAGTAAGCAGATTTATGATATTCTAATGTTTAATATTCACATAGTGGAATTGAGCTTCATAATTTGTTTACTTTCTTTCAGCATCAAGGACTTGTTAGCAAACACTGGTGATAACTTTACCGCCGATGAAGTGAGTATCTGAACATGAACGAAACCTTCAGACAGAACAATGTCCGGTAGCACTGGTTCCGACTCTTGTGAATTGCAAAGTTAAAATTCTTCTTAATATAAAAACTTTATTGATACTTTTTACCTTGGACTTTCCAAATGACCAGATATTTCCCACCTGTTCACAATACACTTTAAATGTACCGCAAAACTCTGACAGGAAGTTTTCAGGACAGTTGATGTAAAAAGTGCAGTGGACTAAAAGTAAACGTGATGCTTTATTTCCACTTCTTGATAAGGCCCTTTCTGGTGTCCCCCGCCGTGATATTGCTAAAAACACTCACTCACTCACTCACTTCTTGATAAACTTTTAATTTACAAACGGACACCTATGCATCGCACATATGTTAACATCAACCCTCTTGGTTCAGCCTGGTATAATAATAGTAAGACCAAGTGTGGTTTGACTCTATTTTATAATTCACTCAAGTTTTGGGGACTTGATGTGCATTCCTTATCGGCGGATATTTCGAAGTCCGGGATATTATCTGATCAAATTGATGGTGGTATCCTTGAGAGTACAGTCACGAGGATACCTCAGGTCTGCAAGTACATAGTGTGTCACCTGACACTATTTGTAAGCATTGTAAACGTTCTCGTAAGCGTCCTCGTGTTATACCTAATATTTCCAGGGCAGAACTTTTGTTCTTAAATCTAACAGCCTATTCCTTAACTGTAAACATTTCGATATTGTCTCAAAAGCAGAATTCTCTGTCCTACCGTTAGCGTTTTCATTTCCATCACGTGACCATGAGCTTCTTGTGGTTTGGTTTCATTAGGTGCCGCACCATCAGTACAATCTTGCTCTGATTATGAGTGAGTGAGTGAGTGAGTTTGGTTTAACGATGCTTTGGACAGCATGTCCGTTGTATCACGGCGTGACGGTTTTATCATGAAGGAAATCCGGGAACGACGCATGTCTCAGGCGTTGACCGCTTTAGTGAAATCTACGAGCTCTAGTTGGCACCGAAGAACCCAGAATAATACCCAGGGCTCATATGTTTCTGGCAAACCTGAATGACCCAACTCTGAACAGTGAATTGTGGATCCTTAGATACCCGGGACATCCGTGTCTAATCCTGAAGCTTGGCACACACACACACACACACACACACACACACACACACACACACACACACACACACACGCACACACACGCACACACACGCACGCACGCACGCGCACACACACACACACACACACACACGCACGCACGCACGCACGCACGCACACACGCACGCACGCACGCACACACACACACACACACACACACACGCACGCACGCACACACACACACACACACAGATTGTCGGCTCGGAATTATTGTACTGTGTCTGAGTAGTGTATCCATGTTAAACTGCGGCATGGTGTCTCATTTGCCTAGCTGAAGAAAACCGATATTAGTTCGGCCTAGTATAGCAACCACACACACACACACACACACACACACACACACACACACACACACACACACACTAATCTCCAAGAATCACTATTCCTTATTTAGCTGTTGTGAACTTAAGTACATTGTATCCCCAAATGTTCTGCAAACCTGAGTTACGCCCCTTGAGCATGCCAGGATCCTGTAATCGTGGACTCGAAACCCCAGCTCACCCTGAAAATTAGTTTGCCATTCTCCATTCTCGTGATCAGGGCTTCAACTACAGTGGTAAACGATTACCTCACTCAGGACTTCCCATGACACTGCTTTTGCATTCACTCACGCACCTTACCTATTACTTAAATGGGTGTATTACGCTTGTCGTGTCGTTTTTCAGATCAAGCAGACGTGGAAAGCGGCCCCCATTGCCAAGGGACAGTTCGACTACAAAGCGTTCACAGCCAAACTGAAGGGTAGAGAAGAGGATGAAAACTAGATCATTATGTGTCTGAAACGTTCTCACCGTCACTTCACGCCTCACCTTGACCCTCACCTTAACCTTGACCCTCGGGTGACGCTCTGTGTACACCCCAGGGGCAGATTCACTTCAGACAGACATCGCCATGGACATTGTAATTGACAGCTGAAAACGAGGCTCGCCGCGAAGACGTCTACCAGAACGAGGTCCCACTAGAGGTTGTGATTGTCCTGAATTGAAGTTTTGCCTGTTTTTATTAATTTAGAAGTGATATGAACTGCGTATAACACTCCTTGTATATATAAGTGACTTGCCTTGATATGAATATATACCTAGAAATGTTCGCTGGTAGGCTCTGCCGCGATTGGCCGAGTCGGACGCTGTGTTGGAGCCATCCGCTCTGGTTTCGTGTTTAGGAACGTGTTCTGGAAAGATATGTCTGTCTTGGCCGAGTGCCTGGCGCCGCACCGGGTCTCGGCCCTCATCTCTCTCTCTCCCCACCCCTTTGGGGCAGGGCTCATTCCCCTTCCCTGGCTACATACGGTGTGCCTTCCCACCGTCCGATGGTTACCAACGTACGGGGCCAGTGTCACCAGTGAGATCACGACAGCCGACGACCTTGTACATACAACAGAGGACATTGATGCCTCTGCATGAATCAATCCGATGTCGATTTGTGATTTATTTGTTTAATAAAACAAATGTGCACAGAGCATTTTATCTTGAGAGTGTTTTATCGAACAACCACGTTGCTGGTCCTATTTTAGTATGCTTCTCCATAGCTAAAAGATATTCTCAACCCTTCCCCCTTTATACAATACTTTTCTTGTCGTTACTGTTACAAATGTATTATTAAATAATGTATCTGTTTCACCATGAGTCTTAGGGCATGCAATTACAGTGTTATGGTTGACACTTAATCATATTGTTTGTATTCCTTATAGAAAACTATTAACGTAAGGATCTCGTCTATGCATGATGTGGGGCTATGAGGTAGCCTAGTGGTTAAAGCGTTCGCTCGTCACGCCGAAGTCCCGGGTTCGATTCTCCACAAGGGTACAATGTGTGAAGCCCATTTCTGGTGTCCCCGCCGTGATATTGCTGAAATATTGCTAAACGCGGCGTAAACCCATACTTACTTTCTATACATAATGATATTCTCTCCCCAGTCACTTAAGTTGAGTTTACCCATCGCTACAAGTTGATATTTACAAAATAAACTGCAAGAAAATCCTACCACTAATCTTGTGTTCACCTACCTAAGATCTGTTTAAGAAGGGCAAGTCAACATCTAGCTTGTTGTCAAGACACCATACCAACACAACCCACCAATACACGTACTTGCATGGAATAGTGTGTAGAGCTACACTTAAAGGTTGTGGCACTTCAGAAATATATAGCACATGGGAGCAGTTTACGTTCATAGTATAATAAAAATAAGTTCGCTGGAGTTTTGATGTCCCCACTCCACCCACACACAAACAAAAGCAAATGATAAAAAGACCAACTTAGATGCGGCACTGTTGACAACAACACAATATCAACTGGACATGCTAGATCTCTTGAAATAAGTAAAATTACTTAAGTTTCTTTGCATATCGTTTCTCCCACACCAAACTGACATGCCGTCATACAACAGAGTTAATGTTCGAAGCGGCGTTTAACCAAACTCACTCACTCACTCACTTTCGTATTTTGACCTTTGCAGTATTCGGTGCCAATTAAGTTTTCAAAATCGTTCGTGCATCCGTCAACAGGTCTTCAAAAGCTTTTCGAATCCTTACTTCTTTGATTAAAAACAATTTTCAATCAATAATTTTTCCATTCATTCCGTTCCTTTTACACATGTTAAATTGTATATAATGTTAAATGAGTTCAAATTCATTAGTTTTTCAACCCAAAATTTGGTTATCATCGCAATTTTCTCTTTGGTTGATTTGAAAAGTCGAACTCATTTTAGACGACATGTCATTCATTGAAGTTAAACTTCAAGTCGACAATATACTTGGAGCTTTAGTTATCACATACATAGGAACCGCCAACACCAGAGAACTATAGTCTTGACCAGCCATGAGTAATATCCCAGTTTATCACGGCGTGTTAAGTTGGTTTGGAAGAAAGCCAGAAGTGATGAAGGCCTTTGGTGTTACCCACGAGCGCGGCCCGACAAGCCTTAAACCAATATCAGGGAGTCCAAGGATTTGAACCTATGATCATAGATCGCATGCATTATGGCCATAACTCTGCATAACGAATTGCGGCTGTTTAGACGAGTATGCCACCCGGCAATTGAAAGACCTATCTGAGTGAGTGTGTGAGTGAGTATAGTTTTACGCCGCAATATTCCAGCAATATCACGGCGGGGGACACCAGAAATGGGCTTCACACATTGTACCCATGTCGGAAATCGAACTCGGGTCTTCGGCGTGACGAGCGAACGCTTTAACCACTAGACTACCCGACCGCCCCGGACCTATCTGCGAGTTTATTAGAAGCCAGATATGATGCAGTGACAACGACGATAGAAGTTTATATAGATAGATTTTAACACTTTTATTTCATTATCCGCACAAAAATACGTATGGATGTCAACTTCTTTGAGTATATATATAATTACTCCTCCACCTTACGAAGGAGTAAGTAAATACCCCGAAACGTTGGGTTCCTCATAATAAAACAGTTGACATCCATAAATTCTCTTACTTATGTGTATCACTTCTAAATGACATTGAAAGACTTCATGACAATAGTTTGAAATATTTTGTAAACTGTAATCTACTCCGCACACAATATTCACAAAACTAGTATGTTTGATGGTAAAAAGGCATTAATTGTCGTTTATTTTAGTCAGAACCTCAGAATATCTAAACAGTGTGACATTGTAAATCAGAAAGTCATCACGCGCAATACACCAATGTGTTGTCAGCATCGACCCATGTCATCAGCGCACGATCATGCACAAAGTCTGTCAGCTCACTTCCAGGAGGTTGATTTCCTCGGGAAACAGGATTTGCCAGTGCCACTATGGACCATTGCAGATGATTAAAATTGTAGAATCATTAACGAGTTGAAACACTGACATATGTTGTGGGGCATTCTGTACACAACCGTCATGTCCGCGCGTCCTCATCAATAAAGTCCACGTGTAACGACGCGCATGTCCCCCCTCCTATTTGAGGCGTCGTAACTGGCTTTGCTGCCGAGTTGGCGATGTCGGGTTCGCGTGTCTCATCGTGGTGGGTTGGGCATGGCGTCGTGTTCCAGTGCTGGGGGCTCCCGCTGCCGAACACGAGGTAGAAGAGACTGCCGAAGATGTAGATTGTTGCAGTGACAACGACAAGAATTTCCCAGTTGCCTTGATATCCCTGGAATGTAAAATATTGCCGGAATGAAATATTCAAATACAAACAGGAAGCTTGCTGAATGACGTCTTCATCGCGTGCATGTGCTGGCAGTTTACAGATGGCTCAATACTGGTGCACCTTGTTTAACTAAATGCAAATGGTTAAGACGGATGAGACAGTGAAATACAATGATACTTCTCGAATGAAAACACATTTTTTCGCCGAGAACCCATTCATTCTGTCGGGTATAGAAAGACAAATTAATCAGTGTAATATTTTCTTCTTTCTTTCTTTCTTTTTTGTGGTGTGTATTCACATTTAAACGCCGTGATATAAAATTAATGAAATTCTGCTCAAAACGAAACTCTCTGTTGCAATGAAATTTTCTCGCCTTCTATCACAATGATTGATTCATTTTAGATATTGTGAACGTCAACTCACACAGAAACAATTTACAAACACTTTAAAAGCAATGCATATTACGCTACAATCTTTGTAATGTCTTTAACAACTGCTTTTCTAGTGCCAGTGTGTTCTTAATCAATGGTTTTGAGAAGGTCACATTTGAAATTTATGGTCAAGAATAATACTTGTACTTCTTCACGGTGCCATGATTACATAGGATGCGTTGTGTGAATGAGATCGAGGAAGCCGGCTATTCCGCCGATGTCAAATTTAGATTAAAAACTTCTTTTGAAATAACTAGAATCTTCTGAAAAATAGGAAGAAATCACAAATACAACCGCATTCTCTAAACACGCACACCACTATTATAACACTTACGGCATGGACACTTTCGGCAATTGTTGCGCTGCCTAAGAGGACGAAAGCCGATGCGACGGTGTTGGAGATACCGAATACTATCCCAGCATATTGTGGTGAGATGTCGATGGCGTTGATGATGTAGCCGCCAGAGTAGACGCAGCCGGTGAGGGACACGCCCGTGACGAGGAGGGTGAGCTTGACGGTAGGGTGGGAGGAGGGCAGGACCCCGGCGATGATGAGGACTATTGCTGGGGTCAGTTCACCTGCATTAATACCATTAATACAGTGATTCTCTACGAGCCAATATAAGCAAAATAAACTTCATATTCAATCATCGCGATACAATGTTGAAGTTTCAGTGTGCTTTCTAGAAACGTTGTTGAAAGTATACATTGTTTTCTTGAAACTTTAACAAATGCCATTGAGATTGATGTTAAATACATCTTCTTGAAAATGAAACATATTATCGCAACATTTTAAGTTATTTTGTTTCTTTTTGCATGTATACCACGGTACTGAGTTGCATGCAACATGTATACCACGGAACTAAGTTGCATACAGCATGTATACCACGGTACTGGATTGCATGCAGCAAGTTTACCACGGAACTAAGTTGCCTACAGCATGTATACCACGGTACTGAGTAGCATGCAGCAGGTATACGACGGTACTGAGTTGCATACAACATGTGTATATACCACGGTACTGAGTTGCATGCAGCATGTATACCACGGTACTGAGTTGCATAGAGCATGTATACCACGGTACTGAGTTGCATACAGTATGTATACCACGGTACTGAGTTGCACGCAGCATGTATACCACGGTACTGAGTTGCATGAAGCATGTATACCACGGTACTAAGTTGCATACAGCATGTTTACCACGGTACTGAGTTGCATGCAGCAGGTATACGACGGTACTGAGTTGCATACAACATGTATATATACCACGGTACTGAGTTGAATGCAGCATGTATACCACGGTACTGAGTTGCATACAGCAGGTATACTACGGTACTGAGTTGCATATATCATATATGCCACGGTACTGAGTTGCATGCGGCATGTATACCACGGTACTGAGTTGCATGCAGCATGTATACCACGGAACTAAGTTGCATACAGCATGTTTACCACGGTACTGAGTTGCATGCAGCAGGTATACGACGGTACTGAGTTGCATACAACATGTATATATACCACGGTACTGAGTTGCATACAGTATGTATACCACGGTACTGAGTTGCATACAGCATGTATACCACGGTACTGAGTTGCATGCAGCATGTATACGACGGTACTGAGTTGCATATGTCATGTATGCCACGGTACTGAGTTGCATGCAGCATGTATACCACGGTACTGAGTGGCATACAGCATGTTTACCACGGTACTGAGTTGCATGCAGCATGTATACCACGGAACTAAGTTGCATACAGCATGTTTACCACGGTACTGAGTTGCATGCAGCAGGTATACGACGGTACTGAGTTGCATACAACATGTATATATACCACGGTACTGAGTTGCATACAGTATGTATACCACGGTACTGAGTTGCATATATCATGTATGCCACGGTACTGAGTTGCATGCAGCATGTATACCACGGTACTGAGTGGCATACAGCATGTATGCCACGGTACTGAGTTGCATGCAGCATGTATACCACGGTACTGAGTGGCATACAGCATGTATACCACGGTACTGAGTGGCATACAGCATGTATACCACGGTCCTGAGTGGCATACAGCATGTATACCACGGTACTGAGTTGCATACAGCATGTATACCACGGTCCTGAGTGGCATACAGCATGTATACCACGGTACTGAGTGGCATACAGCATGTATACCACGGTACTGAGTGGCATACAGCATGTATACCACGGTCCTGAGTGGCATACAGCATGTATACCACGGTACTGAGTTGCATACAGCATGTATACCACGGTCCTGAGTGGCATACAGCATGTATACCACGGTTCTGAGTTGCATGCAGCAGGTATACGACGGTACTGAGTTGCATACAACATGTATATATACCACGGTACTGAGTTGAATGCAGCATGTATACCACGGTACTGAGTTGCATACAGCAGGTATACTACGGTACTGAGTTGCATATATCATATATGCCACGGTACTGAGTTGCATGCGGCATGTATACCACGGTACTGAGTTGCATGCAGCATGTATACCACGGAACTAAGTTGCATACAGCATGTTTACCACGGTACTGAGTTGCATGCAGCAGGTATACGACGGTACTGAGTTGCATACAACATGTATATATACCACGGTACTGAGTTGCATACAGTATGTATACCACGGTACTGAGTTGCATACAGCATGTATACCACGGTACTGAGTTGCATGCAGCATGTATACGACGGTACTGAGTTGCATATGTCATGTATGCCACGGTACTGAGTTGCATGCAGCATGTATACCACGGTACTGAGTGGCATACAGCATGTTTACCACGGTACTGAGTTGCATGCAGCATGTATACCACGGAACTAAGTTGCATACAGCATGTTTACCACGGTACTGAGTTGCATGCAGCAGGTATACGACGGTACTGAGTTGCATACAACATGTATATATACCACGGTACTGAGTTGCATACAGTATGTATACCACGGTACTGAGTTGCATATATCATGTATGCCACGGTACTGAGTTGCATGCAGCATGTATACCACGGTACTGAGTGGCATACAGCATGTATGCCACGGTACTGAGTTGCATGCAGCATGTATACCACGGTACTGAGTGGCATACAGCATGTATACCACGGTACTGAGTGGCATACAGCATGTATACCACGGTCCTGAGTGGCATACAGCATGTATACCACGGTACTGAGTTGCATACAGCATGTATACCACGGTCCTGAGTGGCATACAGCATGTATACCACGGTACTGAGTGGCATACAGCATGTATACCACGGTACTGAGTGGCATACAGCATGTATACCACGGTCCTGAGTGGCATACAGCATGTATACCACGGTACTGAGTTGCATACAGCATGTATACCACGGTCCTGAGTGGCATACAGCATGTATACCACGGTTCTGAGTTGCATACAGCATGTATACCACGGTCCTGAGTGGCATACAGCATGTATACCACGGTACTGAGTGGCATACAGCATGTATACCACGGTACTGAGTGGCATACAGCATGTATACCACGGTCCTGAGTGGCATACAGCATGTCTACCACGGTACTGAGTGGCATACAGCATGTATACCACGGTACTGAGTGGCATACAGCATGTATACCACGGTCCTGAGTGGCATACAGCATGTATACCACGGTACTGAGTTGCATGCAGCAGGTATACCACGGTACTGAGTTGCATGCAGCAGGTATACCACGGTACTGAGTGGCATACAGCATGTATACTACGGTTCTGGAAAACGATCAAACTGACCTATCGAGTTAAATATCTTCCTTGTAGATGTCGTGGACAGGTAGTCGGTAGAGCGGATATGGTCAGCAATGTGTCCGGTCAACACTATGACCACGAACAATCCGAAATGTGGAGTGGCTTGCAAGACGCTCTGAAGAAACACGAACAAATCAGTAACATTATTTTTATTGCGAGCATATACAAGTCACTGTGAACGTGCGGTCGGGAGGCGATTAGACATTGTTTGATATACTGATTGTTACAAAATTGGTAATGCATTAAGTGAGTGAGAGAATAGTCTATTTATATCAAGGTGTGTCAGCTTAATGTGGAATGCAAACCAAAAGTGACGCACGTCATACACGTGTAAGAGATCACTTGACTATAACGAGGTTGGATCTGGAGCTGACGAACCAGGGATCATAACCAGGGTGTGGTTTGGATTCGAACCCATGACAAGTAAACCATGGCACAACCTAGGCACGTTACTCTTCACAGCGAGATGCGACTCATTAGACCTCTTCACTTCTCGCCCTGACCATCCTACACCTACCCCGCCAACACTTAGGCCCAAGCGCCTACACCCTACATCCACCCCACCCATACCCTACATCCACCCCGCCTACACCCAGCCTCCTCCCAGCCCACACCCTACAACCACTCCGACAACACCCTACCTCCACCCCGACAACACTTAGGCCCAAGCGCCCACACCCTACCCCCACCCACCCCACCCATACCCTACATCCACCCCGCCCACACCCAGCCTCCTCCCAGCCGACACCCTACAACCACTCCGACAACACCCTGCCTCCACCCCGACAACACCCTACATCCGACCCGCCCACACCCTACAACCACTCCGACAACACCCTACCTCGTCCCCGACAACACTTAGGCCCAAGCGCGCACACCCTACCTCCACCCCACCCATACCCTACATCCGACCCGCCCACACCCAACCTCCTCCCAGCCCACACCCTACATCCACCCCGCCCACACCCAGCCTCCTCCCAGCCCACACCCTACAACCACCCCAACAACACCCTACCTCCACCCCGACAACACCCTTACTCCATAACACCCACAGCAAACCTCTACCTTGCCAGCACAAACTCCTAGATTAAGATGTTGCTGTTCTTGAATAAAATGCAATTCAGTGCTTGTACGTGTACCTTGTATGTGTTATCAGTGATACTATGCTGTATGAAGGTAGATATACAAGACAGATACACGTGACTTCCTACAGCTCCGCAAGTGTGGCTCACTAGAATACCCCACAGAGGATATGACGTCATCATGCCACGCCAAGGGACCGTATCACCATCCTGAAAAATTGTATTTGTTTTCAGAACATAGGTTGTCACAAGTTAGCACAGCTGTTATTTTTCATATGTTTGAGTCACAAGTTCGTGTCTCCTACCATGTATTTAGAATATACTCGATTCTGATTGGTCAATGTAAGTCACAATAACCGCCTACTATTTAAACAGCCGGTTTCACAGCTGTATCACCACCTAAGCGAATATTGAGAGAAAAGTACTTTTTTGCTTAAATGTGTTTTCATGATAATCCCTTGATCAAATAGATAACCAACCCAAATCTAGGTCTTAACCTAATCACACAATATCTTCAATATCACCAAATAGTTTGAGTTTAATTTTATCATGTGAGAATGGATATCCCAATTGTTTACCATATCATTAAACATGCGTTAGTTGGTGATAAATCGTGAAGTTATTAATAATAGATTCAGAACAATTGAATTCCGCTCTATGGTTATACACTCGGTCAACAGTGACATACCTGTATTGGAAATGATCCCCGATTCCTTTGACTTCCGGTTATGTATTCTTTCTCTTCACCGGATATCCGGGAATTACCGGAAGGAGTATCAGTAACGATTATTATGCAGACGATTACCCACAGCAAACTTAAATTTCCTGGAAAAAAAAGGGGGCTCTAATGTCGTAACTGCGTTTTGGGGTTAACTGAGCCCTAATACAGTTACCTAACTTATTGTCCTTCCGTGTCGTCGTAGACAAGCTAAGCCATGACTTAGCAACTCGCTTGGTCAGACTCTGGTCATCTTATTCAAGGAGTGATTGGTCTATCAACTCTTACTCTGAACGGTCTCTATCAGTATGCATGTACCGGCCCTTGCACTCACCAAGAGTAAACACAAAACATAGGTTATACCCACATACTTTTAATAGCGCTCCGGTCCATCTTCAAATACAACTTCTACATAAGACAGGCAAGGCTGGACAAACGGAGGGGTAATGATCTGCCTCAGTCACTGCCAAAACCGCGCACCTAGCTAGTGCTGAGCGTATGTTTTTAACGTGTTCGAGTCTAACCTTTCTTTGTCAAATGTAACAATGCCTCAATTTGATTCGACAAAAGTTACATCTGACCATGAACTCATGTGTGTTGTAATCGGAAAAAATACCGAAGCCTACGTGACAGAATGAGCATCTGTCTATAATTGATTTTGTAACTCACTTCCTGTTTCTACAAATGAAAAGTATCTTACCTCATTCATGATCCAATAACTATCGACGATAATGTTGAAACAATCCTACGATAAATGTGAAATGTTCGGAAACATTCACATGTTAAATGTAAATGTCCTTTCCCTATTAATTCCTTCCTGGCTAATAGTTCTGTCACGAACTTTACAAAATGCAACTGCATCATTGCAGTTATCATCGATTTGATTTATTACAATTTTTTTACCATTTTCTTATGTTCTTGTGACGCATTTCAACCTTAAAACAGTACACAGAGAGAGAGAGAGAGAGAGAGAGAGAGAGAGAGAGAGAGAGAGAGAGAGAGAGAGAGAGAGAGAGAGAGAGAGAGAGCATGTAGATACCTCAAACAACTACGCGTTCTGCTGAAAGGCTACAGACGTTTTCTATATTGGTGATCACTTTCAGCGAGTACTGGCATGACTAAGGCAAGCCGTACAACATTGGGTCATTTCACTTCTTGGAGAATATAAACAGTATAACAGTTCCCTACACACTATATCCTTGCTGTATTACTAGGACACATGCACGCTTATTTATGCTGTTGCATTCATTATGTGATATATTTGAAACAGTGTTTACCTTGAATATAGAATAAACTAGGCCAATGACTTTGACACCAATGCGTGCAGAAGAGCGTCATGACGATGGAGCCAATGATGCCAATTTGCGAACCTGGAATGAAATGAACGGCACTTTACTTCTACTACTTCTATTACTTCTACTACTAAGTTCTAGGTGTTACTTAAGAACCAAATGCAGCGTTAAAAAACTTACGTTTTGGTTGATTAGCTCTATGATTTAGAATTTCTTTCATCTTTTGCAAATCTGTTAAGTTCATAGCTTTTCCGTACAAATATCCACATATCTTCAATCCCACAGGTTTGCTGGTGTCTGTGGACATGTATATATATTATCACCATTGTATGCCAGTCCTGCAAGTCTATTGGATTCTTAAGGAGGCGACCATCTTGCCATCACTACCTGTGTACATGCACCTACTCACCACTGTAAGCCAGTCCTGTAAGTCTACCATATTCTTGAGGAGGCGACCATCTTGCCATCACTACCTGTGTACATGCACCTACTCACCAGTGTAAGCCAGTCCTGTAAGTCTACCAGATTCTTGAGGAGGTGACCATCTTGCCATCACTGCCTGTGTACATGCACCTACTCACCACTGTAAGCCAGTCCTGCAAGTCTACTAGATTCTTGAGGAGGCGACCATCTTGCCATCACTGTCTGTGTACATGCACCTACTCACCACTGTAAGCCAGTCCTGCAAGTCTACTAGATTCTTAAGGAGGCGACCATCTTGCCATCACTGTCTGTGTACATGCACCTACTCACCACTGTAAGCCAGTCCTGCAAGTCTATTGGATTCTTAAGGAGGCGACCATCTTGCCATCACTGTCTGTGTACATGCACCTACTCACCACTGTAAGCCAGTCCTGCAAGTCTACCAGATTCTTAAGGAGGTGACCATCTTGCCATCACTGCCTGTGTACATGCACCTACTCACCACTGTAAGCCAGTCCTGTAAGTCTACCAGATTCTTGAGGAGGCGACCATCTTGCCATCACTGTCTGTGTACATGCACCTACTCACCACTGTAAGCCAGTCCTGCAAGTCTACCAGATTCTTAAGGAGGTGACCATCTTGCCATCACTGCCTGTGTACATGCACCTACTCACCACTGTAAGCCAGTCCTGTAAGTCTACCAGATTCTTAAGGAGGCGACCATCTTGCCATCACTGTCTGTGTACATGCACCTACTCACCACTGTAAGCCAGTCCTGCAAGTTTACTAGATTCTTAAGGAGGCGACCATCTTGCCATCACTACCTGTGTACATGCACCTACTCACCACTGTAAGCCAGTCCTGCAAGTTTACTAGATTCTTAAGGAGGCGACCATCTTGCCATCACTACCTGTGTACATGCACCTACTCACCACTGTAAGCCAGTCCTGCAAGTCTACCAGATTCTTAAGGAGGTGACCATCTTGCCATCACTGCCTGTGTACATGCACCTACTCACCACTGTAAGCCAGTCCTGCAAGTCTATTGGATTCTTAAGGAGGCGACCATCTTGCCATCACTGTCTGTGTACATGCACCTACTCACCACTGTAAGCCAGTCCTGCAAGTCTACTAGATTCTTGAGGAGGCGACCATCTTGCCATCACTGTCTGTGTACATGCACCTACTCACCACTGTAAGCCAGTCCTGTAAGTCTACCAGATTCTTGAGGAGGCGACCATCTTGCCATCACTGTCTGTGTACATGCACCTACTCACCACTGTAAGCCAGTCCTGCAAGTCTATTGGATTCTTAAGGAGGCGACCATCTTGCCATCACTGTCTGTGTACATGCACCTACTCACCACTGTAAGCCAGTCCTGCAAGTCTACTAGATTCTTAAGGAGGCGACCATCTTGCCATCACTGTCTGTGTACATGCACCTACTCACCACTGTAAGCCAGTCCTGCAAGTCTATTGGATTCTTAAGGAGGCGACCATCTTGCCATCACTGTCTGTGTACATGCACCTACTCACCACTGTAAGCCAGTCCTGCAAGTCTATTGGATTCTTAAGGAGGCGACCATCTTGCCATCACTGTCTGTGTACATGCACCTACTCACCACTGTAAGCCAGTCCTGCAAGACTATTGGATTCTTAAGGAGGCGACCATCTTGCCATCACTGTCTGTGTACATGCACCTACTCACCACTGTAAGCCAGTCCTGCAAGTCTACCAGATTCTTGAGGAGGCGACCATCTTGCCATCACTGCCTGTGTACATGCACCTACTCACCACTGTAAGCCAGTCCTGCAAGTCTATTGGATTCTTAAGGAGGCGACCATCTTGCCATCACTGCCTGTGTACATGCACCTACTCACCACTGTAAGCCAGTCCTGTAAGTCTATTGGATTCTTAAGGAGGCGACCATCTTGCCATCACTGTCTGTGTACATGCACCTACTCACCACTGTAAGCCAGTCCTGCAAGTCTATTGGATTCTTAAGGAGGCGACCATCTTGCCATCACTGTCTGTGTACATGCACCTACTCACCACTGTAAGCCAGTCCTGCAAGTCTATTGGATTCTTAAGGAGGCGACCATCTTGCCATCACTGTCTGTGTACATGCACCTACTCACCACTGTAAGCCAGTCCTGCAAGTCTACCAGATTCTTAAGGAGGCGACCATCTTGCCATCACTGTCTGTGTACATGCACCTACTCACCACTGTAAGCCAGTCCTGCAAGTCTATTGGATTCTTAAGGAGGCGACCATCTTGCCATCACTGCCTGTGTACATGCACCTACTCACCACTGTAAGCCAGTCCTGCAAGTCTACCAGATTCTTAAGGAGGCGACCATCTTGCCATCACTGTCTGTGTACATGCACCTACTCACCACTGTAAGCCAGTCCTGCAAGTCTATTGGATTCTTAAGGAGGCGACCATCTTGCCATCACTGTCTGTGTACATGCACCTACTCACCACTAAGCCAGTCCTGCAAGTTTACTAGATTCTTAAGGAGGTGACCATATTGCCATCACTGTCTGTGTACATGCACCTACTCACCACTGTAAGCCAGTCCTGCAAGTCTATTGGATTCTTAAGGAGGCGACCATCTTGCCATCACTGCCTGTGTACATGCACCTACTCACCACTGTAAGCCAGTCCTGCAAGTTTACTAGATTCTTAAGGAGGCGACCATCTTGCCACCACTGTCTGTGTACATGTACATGCACCTACTCACCAGTGTAAGCCAGTCCTGCAAGTCTACCAGATTCTTGAGGAGGTGACCATCTTGCCATCACTGTCTGTGTACATGCACCTACTCACCACTGTAAGCCAGTCCTGCAAGTCTACTAGATTCTTAAGGAGGCGACCATCTTGCCATCACTGTCTGTGTACATGCACCTACTCACCACTGTAAGCCAGTCCTGCAAGTCTATTGGATTCTTAAGGAGGCGACCATCTTGCCATCACTGTCTGTGTACATGCACCTACTCACCACTAAGCCAGTCCTGCAAGTTTACTAGATTCTTAAGGAGGCGACCATCTTGCCATCACTACCTGTGTACATGCACCTACTCACCACTGTAAGCCAGTCCTGCAAGTCTACCAGATTCTTAAGGAGGCGACCATCTTGCCATCACTGCCTGTGTACATGCACCTACTCACCACTGTAAGCCAGTCCTGCAAGTCTACCAGATTCTTGAGGAGGTGACCATCTTGCCATCACTGCCTGTGTACATGCACCTACTCACCACTGTAAGCCAGTCCTGTAAGTCTACCAGATTCTTGAGGAGGCGACCATCTTGCCATCACTGTCTGTGTACATGTACATGCACCTACTCACCACTAAGCCAGTCCTGCAAGTTTACTAGATTCTTAAGGAGGTGACCATCTTGCCATCACTGTCTGTGTACATGCACCTACTCACCACTGTAAGCCAGTCCTGCAAGTCTACCAGATTCTTGAGGAGGTGACCATCTCGCCAGGAGTGTCTGTACAGCTGGCCATGTGGCTCCCTGTAATCGTATATATCAGGTCCTTGTTATTCAAGGCCATTCAAGGCACACTATGTATAATACAAAGCGATAGACAACCACAGAAGCTGTGTTTAATCGTACACTTGCCACAAATATTTCCAGATAAACATATGCGAGACTTGTGTTTGTATAATTATATGTGGCATGACAAAAGACAAACTATTGCTGGGGACATGCACGCACTCACACACGCATACACACACGCATACACACACGCATTCAAACATGCAAGCTAGCCAAAGCTCACCTGACTCAGGCCAAATATGAACCTAGACGTTACGGCCAGTTCCTTGTTTGTCTCAAACGCTAACGGTGTCAGAAGCGTGGTAAGCGCTGAAATAAACATGCACGTGCACAATACGATCTTTCCGCCAAACTTCCACGCAAGCACGCCAGTGGGCAGTTGACTGATGACGTCACCCCAGAGTAGAGAGCTGGCCAGCAATCGTCGGGCTTCTTCCCCATACTGTGTACAAAGCATAATGAATTCACGTTATTAGAACGGTGACTCGGTATTATTACGCCGCAATGAGAGTACCTGTTCACCCATGTCACAAGTGACACAGGGTACTGACTTCATATCTGGGAACCTGTTACCGGGTACTAATTCAAAGTCCAGACAGCCTTGGAAATCCGTCTTTGTTAAGACAAGTCCAGTGGATCAGTGCAGACCTTGTTTCAGAAGTCCTCAGAGTTTGTAGCTAGTCCTGACCGAACGAGACAAAACTATTTAATCTGTTTTCTTTTCCTGTCAGTTCTAAATAAAGTTCATTTGTAGCAAAATCAAAGTATTGAGAACTGGCTCTGAACTAAAGTCCTCAAATGGAATAACATGGACTACCATCATTGGATAGTTACTTGTACTCATCACAATTTAGTAATTGTATTGTGCGTGAATTTAGAAGGCTGTCATCAGAACTTTCAAAAAAGGATAGGAGCATACGGTGATCACACCTCATCATATCAAACTGGTCACAATTATTATCAAGCCTCTTGTAATGTTCTTATGTCTGACATAAAAGATATTTCGACACAAGTACCACCTTGTTGATCGCTCCCGCCATAACACTGTTTGATGATCTTAACATGGGGTCTCGTTCACTTCCACATTCAACGGAAGGGTGGAACAATGAACACACAAAGCCATTTAGAAATTGGTCAAATGTAGCAAATATTATATTTGGGATAACACTTTCTCAGTAAAGTACTGCCGCCTCCGTGGTCTTGTGGTAGAGCGTCCGCCCGGAGAGCGGAAGGTCCGGGGTTCGATCCCCGGCCGCGTCATTCCCCACTGACATATGTAAATTAGCATGGCTCCCCTGGCTGAAAGCTATGAATACACAATGCCATTGCGAAAGTGGTCAAATATAACAAATGTCATATCTGGGATAACACTTTCTTAGTAATGTACAGACTCAAGTACTTTTTGGGGTTGAATCACATCCGGGATTCGAACCCACACTGACAGAGTGAGGCATCTAATTGCCAGCACAAAAAGGTACTAGAATTTGTACTTCACCAAGAAAGAGTTCTCCCAAATATAACATTGGAACAGGTATGAGTGAATGTTGTTGTACACTGTAGCTAGCAATATCAGCAATACCAGATCACACAATCTTGGTGTAGGGGCGGTCGGGTAGCCTAGTGGTTAAAGCGTTCGCTCGTCACGCCGAAGACCTGGGTTCGATTCCCGACATGGGTACAATGTGTGAAGCCCATTTCTGGTGTCCCCCGCCGTGATATTGCTGGAATATTGCTAAAAGCGGCGTAAAACCATACTCACTCACTCAATCAATCTTGGTGTAGGAGGCTCAACTCAATACCCGGCTCAAATCACTCGAGTAACTTGGGCCAAGGCTGAAATCACTCCCTGAGTGGCCTGGCTCAGAGCACTCTACTCTCGTAGGCCCCAATCACCCCACAATACTATTTCAAATGTCCATTGTTGATTGTATTAATTGTTGCCATACTATTTCATTATAAATCATATACATTGTATGCTAATGAGACCAAAGGTAACACTACATTATTAGAGGAAATTGGTAGTAAATGCTTAATGCTATGTATATATGGTATCTTTAGGGGTTTTATTCATAACAAAGGATATTCATTGTCTACAGTTTTAAAATACAAAAAATGACAAATTTTGTGTTCTCTTAATATCTCCATATCTTCCCGTTTCGATAAAGAGTTCGCGTGAGATCCATCTGAATCTTGCAAGTGTTATTTGAAATGGTTTAGCGTTACATTAACTAAATATTGCTTTCTACAGAAACTGTTTTTGGAGGGAAAAACTTGATGGTTTACTGGATAGTGACAGAGAAAAATGCCAATTTTGAATGGGCGGATCTTTCAAGGTCTCAGTAAAAGTATCTATGAAATGATCTGGCATGTAGGTTTCCTGTTCTGTCAATATACTAGTAATACCATCACCCCAGGCTCAGTTCACTGAGTGAGTGTTTTAAGCCTGGTAGAGGGGAAGAGATCTGAGCCTGAAGTGAGTGTTATGGGCCTGGTGGAGGGGAGAGACCTGAGCTGGAGTGAGTGTTATGGGCCTGGTAGAGGAGATTGATCTGAGCCTGGAGTGAGTGTTTTGGGCCTGGTAGAGGGGAGAGACCTGAGCTGGAGTGAGTGTTATGGGCCTAGGGGAGTGATCTGAACTTGGAGTGAGTGTTTTGGGTCTTGTAGAGGGGGGTGATCTGAGCCTGGAGTGAGTGTTTTCGGCCTAGTGGAGGGGAGTGCTCTGAGCCTGGAGTGAGTGTTTTCGGCCTGGTAGAGGGGAATTGATCTGAGCCTGGAATGAGTGTATTCGGCCTAGTGGAGGGGAGTGCTCTGAGCCGGGAGTGAGTGTTTTCGGCCTAGTGGAGGGGAGTGATCTGAGCCTGGAGTGAGTGTTTTCGGCCTGGTAGAGGGGAGTGACCTGAGCTTGGAGTGAGTGTTTTCGGCCTAGTGGAGGGGAGTGATCTGAGCCTGGAGTGAGTGTTATGGGCCTTGTAGAGGGGAGTGACCTGAGCCTGGAGTGAGTGTTTTCGGCCTGGTAGAGGGGAGAGACCTGAGTCTGGAGTGAGTGTTTTCGGCCTAGTAGAGGGTAGTGATCTGAGTCTGGAGTGAGTGTTTTCGGCCTGGTAGAGGGGAGTGACCTGAGCCTAGACTCAAAACACTCCAGCCAAGGCTCAAATCATTCAAGAGCGAATATTTGTAAGGAATTGATTTGAGCCTGCTTCCCCCGATCAGGCAAACCTGTAGTTGCTCTGGGAACGCCGTGAAGGACAGGGTGACACACTGTGGCACTCATCACTCATTATACCTACCCGTTCCTTCTTTTAGTCTGCCTTTACGACGAGAATTGTGTGCTCGGTATCTATTCTGCCTCGGACTGCCCACGCGGTTATTCCAGCGAGAAGCAAATATACGTTACCACCAATATCAGGGTTACATTCGCATGCATGCTCACACATACACACACGTTTTGTACTAATGTCATATAAACATGGGGAAAAAAGAAACAATGCCTCTCAGTTGGTTTGATCATGTTTGATCTCAAGTGTAACTATGTTAGTATATCCATGAATTGCACTTGTGCTTAGTCAGCACTCATGGATACTTCTATATGGCTTTTATTTGATTTAAAACTTCCAAACATTCAAAATCAAAATTTCGCATAATACACAACTGTTGATGGTAATTATGTTAAACATCTTATCTTTGAAATTAAATTAAATTATCTTTATTAAATTATTAAATTAAATCTGCCTTCTTTTTGGGACAAATTTTAAATATTTCATAAAAAGGTGGGGGGTCATGTAGTTGTAAATTGATTTCTTACCCAAGTTGTCACTAAACCAATTTATTTTACACAAAATTACCCAGCCACAGATTACTTTTTACAATTTGTAGCAGGAATGAGTGATCGTTAAAAAGACATAATCAAATTTAACAACAGTTGTTTTTCAATTTCAATTACATAAAAAGCAAACACGGTATAGTTTCTCCAACCCCACCCCCACCACCACCCCCACCCCCACCCCCACCCCCAGTTTACCTTGCATATGTGCGATCCGAGGCAACTTGTCATCCCATTTCGTACAGCTGATTGGTTGGTCGAGTCTGTGGTATTTATGACATCACAGCTGCCTGGTACAATGGTAAATCTCACAGTGTACATGTTGACAAATCCCAGGAAACAGATTAAGGAAATCCCAAGGCGACTTGAAGCACAATATGGGATAGGCTCTGGAAAAAACAAAGTCGATAAGTAGTAAAACTGATGCAGTGGCAAAGTGGTACAAGAATATCAGCTGAAAGTCGGTTGGGCGAATTTTAATAATGTATTTCAGATAGCTGACATGTAAAACTGTTTTACTGTTGCAAACTCGGTCATAAATAAAGATAAGCTGAAATTTCAAAAAGAGGAAATTGATGACAGTTTTCAGGTGAATACCATATCACCCAGTCTCACAACTTGACAGGGGGCACGGGTGGCCCAGTCGTCTAAGGCGCCGCGATTCGCTGTGCAGAGTTGCGTCCCTTGGGCACGCCAGAACCTATGATTGTGGGTTCGAATCCCGGTTCGCCCCGATTATGTTTCTAGGTTTGTCAGCACCATACCCGTGCTCATGGGTTTCACCGAAGTGGTAAACGTCTGAGACCTGCATCGCATTGGGTTTTGCTCCCACATTAAGCTGACACGCCGTGATATAACTGGAATACTGTTAAAAGCGGCGTTAAACCCAACTCACTCACTCACAACTTTACACCCTTCGGATATTTTATAACCGGAGATCCTCATATTGATTTTAATAAAAACGGTTTTATTGCTTTTGATGGGGTTAACATCGGTGGCCTTTGACGCGTCCATGATTTGTTTTCTTGGGAAACAGGCTAATGCCTGTAGAATCATAAGCATTAGCGGCAAGGCGCAATTAGCTGCCATATTTGGAACCAGCACGACAACACCGGTCCCCGATCCAACAACCATCTGGAAGGGTTCCACTGTGGACTGAAAAAGAGAATGCCCCGATCTCACCCTAACATCTATCAGTTCTTGAAGGAGATCAAGAAGATTGAAAAGGCAGACAGACGCTCCAGGAAACAAATTGATCTTGGAGGATCATGCAGACCCCGAGCTCGTGTTGACAGACAAAGGGACGAAAGAATTGAAAGACTAAAGACACAGCTTCTTAGTGGAAGAAAAACTGTAATGCAATTTCTTGATGCCGTCGGATATGTACTAAAGCTACAGTAATCATGAGTCATTATTATTATTACTGCATAATGTAAATATCAGCTATTAAACAATGTATGAAGCTTCAAGATTGTCTTGTCTGTTTAACTGTAATGCAATTTCTTGATGCCGTTGGATATGTACTAAAGCTACAGTAATCATGAGTCATTATTATTATTACTGCATAATGTAAATATCAGCTATTAAACAATGTATGAAGCTTCAAGATTGTCTTGTCTGTTTAACCTTCTTTTGGGTCAGTTCATTATTTTAGAGGTAAAACAGCACTTGACTTATGTGCAGTCAGCTGTAAATTTGTTTTGATAAGGGTGTAGGCGAAATGAGGTGTAGGCGAAATGAGGTGTAGGCGAAATGAGGACAGGCCCAAAGGACAGGTTCCTGGCTTTTGCGCGCGATGTCGGCAACATGGCAACACTAGAGGTCCTGTATCACCACAGCAGCCCAGCGTCGTCACACCCGGCTCCTTCCCCTTCGAAACACGACACACTGCATCGTACCAAAAAATATTGTTTACGTCCTATATCTGATCCGACCGTTTATTTGAAACCGTTTACAAGCTGCAGGAATCCGAGTAAGAAGGCCCTGCGTTATCGACTTCAACGGTTGCAGTGTTCTCTTCATCAGTGGCTTCAAAATAGTTTACCTAAGGTTTGGTTAAGTGACAGGGTTTTCTTCTTTTAAGTGGGTGAGTGAGTATGGTTTTACGCCGCTTTTAGCAATATTCCAGCAATATCACGGCGGGGGACACCAGAAATGGGCTTTACACAATGTACCAATGTCGGGAATCGAACCCGGGTCTTCGGCGTGACGAGCGAACGCTTTAACCACTAGGCTACCCGACCGCCCCTCTTCTTTTAAGGAGAGATGAGCAGAACTGTGTGTATCGACAGATTCGTTGGAGGATGTGCCTTCTTCATATCCAGGGCATCTCAACAGGTGTACGTTCTCGAGTTGTCCAAGCATCGGGCGCCATTATTCAGTTAGGTACACGTTTACGCCAACGTCAAACAGGGCCTCAAAATACACAGTATTTACGCTAGCTCTTCAGGAAGAATTGGCTGTCCACTCGCAGGCTTCTTAGTTCGATGAAAAGAGGTCTCGTACAGATTTTTAGGCCAAATGTGGACACACACGCTTTAGAACGTCCTTGTTTGAGACCGTTACGTCACCGGCACGTTAACGTTGGATGTCGATGTCGAAACACATACAAAATGTTAATTTCGATGTGTATAGAGATCCTGTCAATGTCAATATACATGAGGTGATGTCAGGTGAAATGGGGTTTAACGTCGTGTCCAAGATTATTGCACTTATATAGCGACGTTGTGTGTGTGGCTGCTTGTACTAGTCCGGACTGATGCCGATTTATAGTGCTAGCACACTGAGATACCATGCCGCAGTTTAACATGAATACCCCACTCAGACACAGTATACTGACTCCGAGCCGACCAGTTATTCTTTTAGCCCCTTAATGCTAAAGGGTAACAACAAGTACCATCTTTGAACGTCTTTTGGTACGACGCGGCCGGGCACCGAACCCCGGACCTTCCGCTCTCCGGGCGGACGCCCTACCACTAGACCACGGAGGCGATCCAGTGTCAATATACACATAGCCCGTCAATGTCGATATACATCGTTAAGGTCGAGATAGACATGGCTCCTCACTGACAAGGTACACTTGGAAATGTTGAGATAGACGTCACATACATCGAATGTATATTTTCATGCAAATATAGTTATTTAATAACAATATAACTGTCCTGTGTTAATATGTGAGAGGAACGAATGCATAATAAATTGTCATTCATTAAGTTTACAACAACCATGGTTAAATTTTCAATGGTCTAAATCTGAAATGGTTACGTGTATACCCTCCTCATAACCAAGGGGTTGAAGATGAATACCATTTTCCCATATTTCATTTTTATAATACCAAAATACATGTTTGTCTGCCTAAAGTGTGATTCTTTTAGCTGTGTGGTGTTACTCAGAAACCTATGAAGATATCTACGTCAAAGTTATGAATCAAAACAAAACTTTCTCATTAAATTATGATGTATCATCTATGTACTAACATATCATATTCACTTTTTCTGTACAGTCAAGTCCCGTTAATCAGACATCGATGGTTGCATATGATTATGTCGGATTAACGAGTATGTCGGATAAACGAAATTTAGTAGTATCAACGTTCGTTATCGAAAATCGGACAACTACACGATAGATAAGGATTCAAACACGTAATAAAAAAATATTAAATAAATATTCATATTGTTATGTTACATTGTTGGTGGAATATGTTTTCTAATCATGCAACTTCTAAAGTTTAACACAAAACAACTGTATGACCGATTCAAAATACTTTAAAAAGCATAGTCTGGAATGGAAGTCACAACTTTGAAACTGGTACCCAAAGCTTAAGAAAGCTGCTTTCTAAGTGGCTAACGTCGACTTCCTGTTGGTCATTTCATTGGAAGGTCATAGTTCGCGAAAGGTTGTTCTGACGTGACCTGTAATGGGATGTCCTCGTCGATAGCGAGAACTTGTATCTGATTTTAATAAGATTGAGGTAATCTAAGCATGTGAAGTATCCTGTTTTACTTATTTAAAGCATTAATTGTTTATTGTTAAGCAAGTTTATCTCTGCAGCCGTTGTAATATGCAGCTACCAGCCGATTCGTATGGCATCTAAACACGGGCTGTGTACTCGCGGGCAGATGACCACGGAGTACGCTGATCACTGTGTCGGATTAACAAAACTAATTAATGAGTGATTTCGGTAATTCGTTGCAAATAAGGTGTGTCGAAGTCGGGAGACTGTCGGATTAACGGGTCAAAATAGCACTGATTTAATCGGTTCCCAACATTAGTGTCGGATAAAGCCGATTGTCGGATTAACGAGTGTCGGATTAACGAGACTTGACTGTACATGGGTTTATGACCTTCGTAGGAATAACAGACTTGATTAGAATCTGATTGAAATGGATAGCTCGACTCATATGTTAATGTCATCATCTTGAACCCTTGACCGCAACCCACTCAGACCAACTATGCCAGATATTCTCTCCTGGCAGGAGATTGATGGCATGGCTTGCGTGGAATTTGACGGACACTGGTAATGACGAGTGTTAGGCTTAATGTGCACTGAATGTGTTTTTGTTTTTTTATTCAACATCACGATCGTCTTGTTTTGAACGAATCTCAAGGATTCTTACTGTACCGGGATAATTAAGATGATGATGTACGTATCTCCTGACACATTTACTCCCACTGAATGGTAATACGGTCTTTTCATGGTTAAATTTTATTAATTATATCATCTTCACAATCTTCCAAACGTATGTATGAAGGTAATAAAATATCGTTTATAGAAACATCTCTTCAGTTGGTAACAAACGAAGGGGACGTGTCCTTCGGAGTATCTTCCGTGTCCTAATATGTTTTTTCACAATGCCACAACGTGTGAAAAACGAAGCGTGGTTTATTTCACCATAAAACATAGTTCTAACAAGACGTCAGTTCTAGGGATTCGTACATGAGCTCGCAACTTGATGATGTAAATTGGACGACGTTAGTTTTTATAGGGAAGTGTCCAGCGAGTAGATGAACGTAATGGCCGAAAAATCGCATCCAAAAGTGGGCGAGATATGACAATCAGTTTTGGGAGAAAAGGTACAGATGGTCGACGTGAAAATTTTGATAATATCTGGGAAATACCAAACTAAACTCCCATGTTCATAACATGGACTTGTCCAACATTGCCGAGGTCGGATTGTATTCAGGGAGTCATCGTTATTTTAATACCGGTAAATAGTTTTGAAGCGTGTACAGTGTATTAACATCCTTAAAAAAGCTGTACATAATGTTGATATCTCATCTAAGAAATAAACATCTCGTGGTTGTCCTTTATCGTACAACAAAACACTGCAGGGAGAATAAACAAGTCGGGGCTGCGCCCCTCGTGATTTATCTTGAACGATCGCCACTTGATTACATACCAAGACAACTTGCTATTTGCATATGAAGAGCTTAAGGGCCATTGTAATGTGGAGTCTGTTTTGAGAAAAGTGATGAAAACACATAATATTATGCATGTTAAAGAACTTTTTTTACCGATACATTCCTAGACATTAAAGCATTCTGACAGCAGAGATATAAATGTTGTTATAAAAAAAACATTCAAAAAAGGAAATAAACTTACGTTTTTAATTTGTGTAAGGGTGGAAAGGGCCAATGTCTGTATTTTGGCCCTTTTTGACCCTCAGGCATTTGCATGGGATTTAACATGTGAGATTGATAAACTACTGAAAGTATAAACACATACTATTGAAGCACTTTTAAATGATTTAAACTAATGCCAACTTTGTTGAAATAGTTGAAAGATAATAATAAGGTGTCCAAACTTTCAAAACCTCTCTCAGACAACCAGTCTCAACCACGAGAGCTAAAAGGGCCAATATCTAGAAAAGTGACTTTGGCCCTTTTGGAACTTGACTTTGGCCCTTTTATAAAATTTTAAGTAGCTATATTTCAAAAACCCATAAATGAAAACATACAATATTTTTTCTATAGGTAGACAAGAACTCATAGATGTTATTTATGTAATAATTTGCAAAAAGGGCCAAAGTGCATTTTGTCCCCTTTTAGCTCTAAGCTCTTCATATATTACCTTACATACATATCACATATCACATATCACATAGTCCGCCTCGCAACTCTGCACAGCGAATCGCGGCGCCATAGACGACTGGGCCACCCGTACCCCCCGTCTCCAATAGAGCCCTAGGTGTATATTTCATATGTCCAAGATAAACAACTACTTATTACATTGTGTACATTCAGAAGATCTTGACTGAACATTAACATATCACGTAGGTAAAGACAAAGTCATGCAAATGTGTGCTATGTCGGCCAATATTTCTTTGTTTTAAATAATATTTCTAAATCATTTCTTATAACATATAACGTGGAATTAACCCATCAAATCAACAAAACATTTATTATACAATCATCATCATCATCATCATCATCATCATCATCATCATCATCATCATCATCATCATCATCATCCTACTACTACCACTACTACTACTACTACTACTACTACTACTACTACTACCACTACTACTACTACTACTACTACTACTATTACTACTACTACTACTACTACTACTACTACTCACTCAGAGACCTCTGTTGCTGTGCCCCATCACGTCTTGCCATGCTTGTTTCTGTTAAGCCAAAGAGAGACTGGCATCCAGATCAGCCAGGAATGGTTTCGTGTTGGAAGCAATTATGTTTCTGACGTTGTATCTGTCATGTTTCGCCGAATGCCGTGTTCGATGTTAAGAAATGGGTTTTATACATTAGTATGTATGACATTCTGCTTGCGTAAAAGAAAGACAATAGACGTGCTTCATACGATAAATGAAGCAATTCTAGGCAGTTGCTGATCTATCGATAACTCATACCCTGACATTAAAATGCGGCTGCAGACGATATGCGAATAGATAACTTTATATTTCACTTTAATCTTTAAAATTCTTTGAAAATCTTTGCAAATCATGCGAGTAAGTGAGTAAGTAGAGTTTAACGCCGCCGTGAGCAGCGTACAATCCTACTCATTCACTCCCTCGCATGTTGGTGTTCATGTGAAAGTATACAGTCACTGAAAACGTGCCCATACACCATGAACGTTGATAATCAGTTCCGTTGCCAATTACATCACATTAATTTTACAAAAGCCTTAACGCGCTAACCTCACCCGCAGTTTGACCATGATTGAAGCTACTACGAAGCAGCTCAATTCGTAGCTCTGTTGACCAGGAAGTGGTAACGGGTTATGAAGTTACGTGTTTAGTGAGTGAATGTTATTTATGCCACGGGTAGTGACATTCCAGTTGTATCACGTAGGACTGTACAATACGCGTTTGTGTCAGGCAAACAAGTGACTGAATGCATGAGCAACGATCCACGCCATCTTCGCAAGATGACACACAGTCACCAATGTCATAGAGCCGGTGTAGTAGGCTCAAACGACTCCCCCTAAATTTGACTCTAGAGTCATATGGGCCTAGGCTCACATGACTCCCCTAGCCAGGCTCAAAACACTCCCTCTTGGCTCAGCTAAGTCCCCTACTGGGCCCAAATGACTCCCCTTGTTTTGAAATAAAATGATTACAGAAAAGATCAAACATATCTTGTATTATAAAGGTTTTCAAACCCTCTTCCTCAAATTCTATTCTGAAATGTCAATCAGTTTATTCATATATAACTGTAAGGCCACAGGCCCATAGTACAGAATACATGACAATGTGGAAGCGGTTAGAAATGTCACAAGGATTCATTTCTTAATAACATGGCATGATATAAAAAGAGAGAAAGATTTTGTATAGCCGTTTTGCTCACATGTGATATTAAAGAGATAAACTTGTATTTATTTGGATGTACATAGTATTTCTGTTCAATATATGTTTTCCTTAAATTATCATATTTGCAACATACAAGTAGAAAATGAAATTAATCTTCGACAACATTTAAAGAACATTGTTTACATAATCTTAAACATTTGGGTATTTTGTTGTGCCTGCCAACTTCAACCATTAACCTGTGTGAGCTGCATCTAAATTGTGTTAATGATATTCTGAATTTTCTTATATTTACATCAGTTAAATATTTTGCTGCGCATATTTGCATTTTAAAATATCTATAATATTCGCATTTGCTAGAAACATCTACAGTAGATCTCCATGTTTGAAAGTACATGTCAAAAAGCGTCTGCCTTATTTTCGATATGAACATGGCATGATTCTCTAAGAAACATTGGTTTTCCCAGATGTAACCATACCCACATTTATACAGTAGACATTTAAATTGTATGCCCAATATTGATCTCCATTCTTTTCACACAATAGCATCATATTATAACATTTTTTTGGCAATGTACTTACTGGCATTTTTAGTAATTTTAACCAGTATCTTATGATTTTTAAGTAGTGATATATATACAAGGGCATGCGACCACATTCACCATAAACCATTACGTTAGAAGTACTATGTTTAACACCAAGAAATCTTTTGCATGCGTATAAATGTACGGATTCAATTTCTTTAGCCTCTGCAAAACCCCATATTTCCGAACCATAGGAAAGAATAGGAGCTATTTTTGTGTCAAACATTTTGAAGAAAGATTTATAAGCACACTCGCTAAAATGTTCAAACGTTTGTAAAATTCCCAATAACATCTTATTAGCTTGGATTGCTGCATTACATATATGTCGGTTCCATGATAATTTACTTGAAAATATTTCACCAAGATATTTATATGAGGTTTTAGTTTGAAGTAATTGTCCCCGAAAGTACCACTTTTCGTTTTTTGACAGCGTATTCCCTTTGCTAAATACAACAATATTTGTCTTATCTAGATTAACTTTAAGTTTCCACGTATCACAGTACAATTCTAGCTGATTTATCAAAGTTTGTAAACCTTTTACAGTACTCGAGAACATGATTATATCATCTGCAAATAGTAACATAAATTTTTTTTTTAAGTTCAGGATGTAATTGTATGCCATCATCATAATTTCTTTCGATTTGGGCTGTAAGCTCATTAATAAAAAAACAGAACAAAAAAAAGGGCTTAATACACATCCTTGGCGTACACCAGTATGGCAGATAAAAGAATCTGAATACATGCCGTTTTGTTTAACACATGATTTAACTTCCTTATAAATACCACATAACAATATACCCATTTTATTACTGACACCATGTGAATTAAACAGATACCATAACTTATCTCTACATATTGAATCGAATGCTTTCGAAAAGTCTACAATTATAGCATACAATTTTCCATGTTTACGTTGAATATACCTATCTATAAGAGCCTGGAGAATAAACATATTATCAGAGGTTGAGTAACCTTGTCGAAAACCTGCTTGCTCTTCCTCAATCTTATCAAGTGCTTCCGACCACAATACCAAGCGTTTATTAATAATGCTAAGAAATATCTTACTGAATATACTGGTAAGTGTAATACCCCTATAACTTTCAACATCTGTCACTGAGCCTTTTTGTGTGAATTGGAACGATAGTTCCAAGTGTCCAACCTTTTGGAAAGTAAGAGGGATCCATTATTGTATTAAATAATATTACCAAATACGACAGGGTATTATCAAGAGAGTATTTAAAGAAATCTGTTATAATTTTATCAACTCCCGGGCTTTTCAAGTTTTCCAGATTTTGAATAGCAGATTTAATTTCTTCTTTTGAGATTTTGGGAATCTAATATTTCCGTTTCAAAATTGGTTTCATCATTATCAAAAGAGTTCAACGGGAAGTTATTTGTGGAATCATCACCGCTGAAAAGATTGTTGAAGTAATTAAACCACTCATGCATTTCTATGTTACTTTTAGTTTCCTTCTTTTTGCTGATGCTTTTCAAGGTCGTCCAAAACTGTTTTGATGAGCTGATACTTTCTTCTAGTCTGCTTCTATCCATGAAATTTTCTTTCTTTTTTTTCTGCAAGTAGCTTTATACTTATTTTTCGAATCCGTGTACTTAGCAAGTGAGTCTTTATCCTTTAATTTCCTGAAATGGTTTAAAAGAGTGCATCTTTCCTTCTTTAACAACTCACATTCCCAGTCAACCACTGTTTACTTTCTCTGTTAGGGGTTACTTCCCTTTTCATTACATTCCTGCATATGCAATAGCTTCTGTAAATAACAATACACCTTCATCAATATTTGTAAAAACAGAATCAATAGCTTTTCTTAAAAGGCATGCAAAAGTGTCTGATAACAGTCGTTCTTGGAAAATATCTGCTTTGCTGTTATACCACTTAAACATTGAATGACTATGGTAGGCGTTTTCAAATGATGTTTTTCCACATGAATGAAGCGCTCGTAAAGACATTGTAATAGGCAGGTGCTGTGATTCGTGACGTGACTCAATATCAAAATTTTGGCACAAGTCAAATATATCTATGGTGCTAATAATGTAATCGATAACACTTGCTCCAGCATTGCCAACAAATGTAAAATCACCTTTCTCGGAATCACTTCCACAGCGGCCATTCATAATGTGTACATTTAAAACAGCACTCGTTTTAGAACAGCAAATCATAGATTACCCATTGAAACAGGAAGATGGTATAATATTGTGAGAGAGGAAAGAAAATGTACATTGTGTAAAAATTTTATATGTGATGAAATGCACTTTTTATTAGAATGTCCAAAACTCTCAGAAATTAGAAACAAGTTTTTGCCTCAATACTACTGTATGTATCCTTCTGCCGTAAAATTCTCTCATTTGATGTCCATTACTTATAAGCCAACTCTATTAAAACTGGCAAGTTATATAAGATCATGTATGAAAATGTTCCACTGACATGTTTTCTTCATTGTATCTTATTCCTGTGTCCAATTACATCTCTGTATCACTGCCGTGATTTACGAGAATAAACATCATTCATTCATTCATTCACTTAAATTGATAAAACATATTCCAAAGTTATTAAGAACAGTATCGTTTGAATATCTACACAGATTAAACCTGTCTAATAGAAAGTCCCAGTATGAAGTATCCTGGACATGGAGATATTCAAGTATATCATCCTCTACATAATCTGGCTCTTTGCCAGTTCTTGCATTAAAGTCACCCCCTAAAATGCACGAAACGTCACCAACATCACCTAGGATGTCAAGCAGTTCATCCTGAAATAGCAATATACCGTTTTTAGATCCAACATTACTGTCGTACCATGTAGATCCTTCTGGGTGGATATACACACAGCAGTATAACACGTGTTTTTCAAGTCCAAACAGTGACATGTCAAGTAAAAGATATACACCATTTGCTGTGATCCATGAGTTTTTAACATAAGCTATAAGATTCTTTAATGAAATGTCAAGTTAAGAACAATCCCCAATATTGTGTGTCGGATGTTTTAGTACCAGTTATTTTATTACAGGTTTATATTTAACTTTATTTGGAAAAAAACCCCTCAAGGTGCCTCTCTTAAATAACTATACTTTTCTTAACCTATAATTTATTTTCAGATTACTCCCCCTATTCTATATCCAATTCTTTCATATCAGGTTCAAACTACTCCCCTATTCTATATCCAATTCTTGAGTATCAGGCTCAAACTACTCCCCTATTCTATCTCTAATTCTTGAGTATCAGCCTCAAACTACTCCCCTTGTATATCCTCGATCTCCATATTACTCGGATCAGTTCACACGGTACTACTACAAATCAACATTCACATACCCAGACAGAGTGGGTTTATATTTAAAGCTGATGCATTCTAATTCAAAGGTTTAATTTTCACTACAGAGGTATATGCCCGTTCATGACTGAGTGAGTGAGTGATCCGCTACGCTGCTTTCAGCAACTTTCCAGTAATACCACGGCGGGATACACCAATGGGCTCCAGTGTACCCATGGGGGGACTCGGACCCGTGCTTTCGGCGTGACGAGCGAACGCTTCAAACCTTTAGGCCACTCCACATCAGATCAGAAGATGACTGGTGTCTTCTCAACAACTCCTACTTCATTTATAGGAGGGTCGTGTTCATGAAGAAACAAAATCCTGCTTGTTTCAACGGAAACGTTTGTCCTTGCGTTTTGTACTCCGTGAGTAGAAAGGCGATGCTTCAAAGAAGAATCTGCTCACAGCCCCCTGGTGAAATGTTTACCACACACACCTTAAATAAGGGGTAACATGTGCATACTTATTGATCTTGCAACATGTTATGCAAGTAAATGTAGGCGTACACGTCACAGTGTATTTTATGGACTGTAAGCCGATATGTCTATTAGTACATACACAAGAAAGGAATTATCTGTGTCGTACAGTGCATTTTGTCAAAATAATAAAAACATTAAATATTGAGTGTAATGAATGGATTATATAACATGTGATATGGCTTGAGTAAGTGAGTGAGTGAGTGAGTGAGTGAGTGAGTGAGTGAGTTGGGTTTAACGCCGCTTTTAACAGTATTCCAGTTATATCGCGGCGTGTCAGCTTAATGTGGGAGGAAAGCCCGAAGTGATGCAAGTCTCAGATGTTTACCACTTCGGTGAAACCCCACGAGCACGGGTATGGTGCTGACAAACCTAGAAACATAATCGGGGCGAACTGGGATTCGAACCCACAATCATAGGTTTCTGGCGTGCCCAAGGGACGCAACTCTGCACAGCGAATCGCTGCGCCTTAGACGACTGGGATCTTGTTGGAGACACATATATTTCTTCTGAGACATCTTCAGGACATGCAAAGTCCGTGTAACTGATACATGTGTCTTCACAAACGAAGCTTCACTGGGTCTTGTGAAAAAGATGCTGATAGAGTGTCTCAGACTAAGGCAGACCCTTTGGTGGACTATTGTATTTGACCCGTGAAGATTCCGGGCTAGAATAGGTCTTCAGCAACCCATGCTTGCCGTAAAAGGCGACTATGCTTGTCGTAAAAGGCGACTAACGGGATCGGGTGGTCAGGCTCGCTGACTTGGTTGACGCATGTCATCGATCCCAATTGCGCGGATCGATGCTCATTATGTCAATCACTTGAATATTGCTGAGTGCGGCGTTAAACAACAAACAAACCTATTGTATTGATAAAGAAGTAACCACATCGATAAATTAAACGATGTTGAAAAAAAGACATGGTTAATGAAAATAGAAGATGCAATTGTATTATCGTAAGCAGGAGGCAATGTTTATACAGTAGAGTAGATATTGTTATACTGGAGTAGAGAAGCCTGTAATGTACACACAAGGGTAGTGATGACAATCATCGTTGAAGTCAGTGACATAAACAAAGGATGAAGCCAGTAATATAAACAACGGGATTATGGCTGATTGGGGTCTTTGATGAGTTGATGGTACGCCGGGGGTATGTAATAGCCTTGTTCGCGGTTGATTGACGGCTGGAGTCTTTTGATGTTGATGGCTTCTTCCCTGATCTTGAAGTCTTTGAGGTTGGTGGTGAGGGCTATGATTCTCTACAACTGCATGCTGTGGCTGGGGTTGTCACGGATGTGGTCTGATAGAGCTGATTTAGAGTCATCTTTGGAGACTGAGCTTTGATGTTCTTTTATTCTGGTTTTGAGGGGCCTGGATGTTTCTCCTATGTAAGCTTTCCACAATTGCATTGAATGTGGTACACTGCTTCTGGGGGTTCTAGCTTGTTGACACTAGTTTGAGACGCATGTGTTTCTGCTGTAAATATTTGGGAAACGCCTATAGCATCACTTGAGGAAAATACTGTTGGTATATTAGTGATTTCAGCTGTGGATGTGCTGTGTGTGACATACCCAGGTGATGTGGAGATATAAATAGACAAATGATTCATGGGGGAGGCTTACAAGACACTTACATGATCATATAATTTTTTAATTTGACGTTTACACGATATACGGCTTTTCCATTGGACGAGAAGTCGGTCACATGACCGCGAAATTGACGTTCATAAGTGTATGAACGACACAATTTGACGTTCATACGTTTTTCACGAGACCGTGTTCTTGAAATGACGTAAACACTGACGGACTACTTTCACATTCCTGGGGAAACTCCTGGGAATTCCCTAACACGAAAACATACATAAGCATTATTTCTGATCATTTAGAACCTTTAATCTTAGTCTCAGCCTTTCAGTATACATTGAGAAACGTAAGAGAGCTTGACTGCATGATTGTTCACGAATTTCCTCGCTTCCTCAACCTAATGAACAAACGAAAACATGCACATCCAAACTATCGTCAGTATCGACTCGATCTGTGTCTAGGCTGACAGTGACCGTCTCCAGCAATCTACGAATTTACCTTGGTGTCTGTTTGACGCATCTTTAATCACCTTTCAATAATCGGTCAGTTGATCAATGATGACTAACACATGTAACCGCCACAGGTTCATTAACAACTTTGGAAATCCTCACGTCACGTTTATCGTGTCGGCCATTTGGACGTCTTGTACTTGATGTATATGTATTACGACGCGCTGTCATTGTGACTGACTTACTGAGGTAGTTCTTTACAGACCTTTCTCATCTAATGGGGATATAATATGAACACATGTGTTGCGTAAGATGTTTCTGAAGAGCAAGTTCTGTATCCATACGCTCATGTCACCTCTCTTTTGGGGAACTATTTTATTCCGCGATATAGCTGGTTGTTGTTTGACTGTCAACGTAAACATGAAGTCACTCGTACTAAATAAAATTGTGTTTAGACCTTGGCCTACATCCTTTGAGGTAAGAAATTGTGATAAAAAATTATAAGAATTGACTTTCACTTTGTGTGAGTTCATTGGAGTATGAACCTTCATAGGGTGAGGGCCAAACATTGTATGAAACACTCTATGAAGGTTCATACTCCAATGAACTCACACAAAGTGAAGGTCAATTCTTAAGTATTTAGTGTGTGTTGGACATTTTGTACATGTAGGCTATTTATTTGCTGATTGTTTTAAGTGCCTTGGATACATTCACAGTCAACCACACAACCGTTTTAAATGGAGTTTATCTGTGAAGTAACACAATTGCTTTAACGAAGACACTCCTTAACTGTTATCTGTTGTTGGGGAACCCATGATGCGTTTGAGCGATGTGATATTTACCCAAGTACAAAATTGTAAACGTTTGACACATACAGTAAATAGATGAATGACGACGCCATTGTTGTGTGTTGTCAATGTTCTGTCATTATTACAGATGAAGCCGAATAACATTATCAAAACATGCGACAGCTCCAGAGGAAGGTGTAGTTAAGGGGAGGTAACTTCTATCGACCACGAGAGCTGAGCCAACTGAGACAAGAGGAATGATGGAATCAGTCCAGTCTCTTCGGTGTTAGCATGTTTGTTATTTTTCCCTGTGAATAATTGCCTATATTCACCCCATGACCCATGTGTATGTACAAACACGATGAAGGTACATGCAGATACTTTGTACTGACACTACTTTAAAAGCAGAAAAATGCGAGAAAAGATTAATAATTGGATATTCATTTTAGGTAGATATTGAAAAGTAAAGAAAATAAGTAAAACTGTTGGCGACAGAAACCTCATATACTAAATATTCTGAGGCGAACTAATCTTTGTAACAACAGCTTAACATTAAATTTACAAAAAGTGATTTAACTTGAAAAGTAATATATCCCATTGAAAAACGATTGTATTGGTGCTTAAATAATAACAAGAAGCGATGTGAATATGTATGTATCTTAGCATGTGTTTGTTGTTTGTTTTAATGCCGCACTCAGCAATATTCCTGCTATTAGACGGCAGTTTGTAAATAATCGAGTGTGGACCAGACAATCCAGTAATTGACATCAAGATAATCGATCTACGCAATGGGAATACAATGACGTACATCAAGCAAGTCGCCGACTCTGACCACCCGCCTCTTGCGACAAGCATGGGTTACTGAAGATTAGTGAGTGAGTTGGGTTTAACGCCGCTTTTAACAGTTTTCCAGTTATATTACGGCGTGTCAGCCAAAAAGCCCGAAGTGATGCAGGTCTCAGACGTTTACCACTTCGGTGAAACCCACGAGCACGGGTGCTGACAAACCTTGAAACATAATCGGGGCGAACCGGGATTCGAACCCACAATCATAGGGAGGCAACTCTGCACAGCGAATCGCGGCGCCTTAGACGACTGGGCCACCCGTGCCCCTTACTGAAGATCAATTCTAACACGGTTGTACACGGTGTCTAGCTGTGAAAATTATAAGTAAGTGCCAGTTTCTTAATAGTTCATGTGCATAAATAAATGAAATACGCTATAAAAAATGAAAATCTCTTAAAAGTACCATATCACTAACGGTAGCTAATAATGAGTCTGTATTTTATGAATAAATAAAGTTTAAAAACACAATCATGAATAATATAGCTACTAGAAACAAGCATCAAAACATAATTCGGAGTATTGGTTTGTTGTTTAACGCCGCACTCAGCAATATTCCAGCTATATGACGGCGGTCTGTATATAATCGAGTCTGAACCAGACAATCCAGTGATTAATATCATGAGCATCGATCCACGCAATTGGGATCGATGGCATGCATCAACCAAGTCAGCGATCCTGACCACCCGATCCCGTTAGTCGCCTTTTACGACAAGCATAGTCACCTTATACGGCAAGCATGGGTTGCTGAAGACCTATTCTACCCCGGAATCTTCACGGGTCGCCTGTCGTCGGACGTGATAGAAACCAATAATCGTGGGCTCGTTAACCATACCTGTTCTCGTGGGTTTCAAAGTTAAGAAGCAAGACCATTCTAGTATTTAAACTTAAAAAAACTTTTCACATTTTTCGGCCCCAAACAACATAAACTTCTCGTGTGTGGGTCATTCTTTAATTCCACCTTTCCAGATGCTATGAATATTTCCACATTTAGATTGCATTGGGAATGCATTCATAAATAAAAGATTCCATTGCAATGCTTTTTGTTATTTTGTGTTGTCTTGTGTTTTGTGCAGACTCAGATATACTACTGACAGTTCAATGAAGTTCAATAAAGATATATTTATTCTCAAATTAAAAAATGCATCTTTAAAACAAATTCACTAAGTCATTTCTATTATTTCTACAGCAGGGCAACGCTCATGACTTGCCACATGCCAGTCGTCCACGTGTGACATCACGTCAACAAGGCAATAAAATTCGGTTAGTGAATCTACGGAATATATAACAGAAGAAGAAGAAAATTATTTTATTTACGTGTCACACACTGTACAACAATGACAATAATAATACAAACATAGTGTGTACAGTGTCCGGCCATTATGGCGTACGAGACACACAGGACGTCACATGAGTAAAAATGAGAAATATCACAGTACATACATATACATAAAAATGAGTTATCACCAGTGCAAGGTCAAAAGTTGAAAGGAGAACACTCTGATACTAAGAAATAAAATACATTGAGCTAAGTTGGTAGAGACGAAAGACACAGCTGTCTACGCTGATACATGTGATGAAGAAGCGCGGCTAGGGGTGTAACCACCCTTTTGTTCCGCATAAAGAACACGGTCTGATCGGCAGCGGACATCTGTATAAAGTTTGGAGTTGATTGAGAAGCTAAATTCCATAAATCATAGCGTAAATCTGTACAGAGAGAACATTCAGAAAAAAGTGTATTTCATCCTCAACAGCATTGCAATTACAGAATTTACACATACGTTCAATAAGCGGTGTTTTGTGGCGGGTGAATCTTATAACAAACTACCACATTAACAGCTCGGGCAATTCAGGCATGGGACAGACTGGTGCCAGAACCGTACGCAACTGGTTGAGGGAGCATAACATCTGGCCTCGGAGTTCAGCGACTTGCCCAATTTTTTTGTTTCTTGTCACCGTCAGGTACGCCTAGCTTCGTGTAGACAGTTTCTGAAGTTCAGAACACTAGGACAGTATACTATTCACAGGTCAGTGTTTTATCACGACAGCTCGGATGGTCGTGCAAGAGTCTACTGGCGTCCAGTGGAACTCTTTCGTTACTCAACTCAGTTTGGGGGTGGACGTTTAAGGGTATGGGGTGGCATCACAACCCATGGGACAACACAACTCATCACTGTTAATGGCAATTTGAATGGCGTACGCTACCGGGACGACATCATTCGAGATCATGTAACGTCAATTTGCAGCACGATAATGTCCATCCACACGTCCCCCAGGCTGTTTTCAATCATCTGGAGTCTTCAACACACCGCCCCTGCCTAGCCTGTATCAACACACATGATGGTCACATCCGATACTGACAATGTTCATTGAGTTGTTAGACCACCCCTCTCCTAGGCATGCCGCTCTGTCTCCTGTTTCCCGGTATGGGTTTTGTAAATAAATTTATTATGATAAAACATTAATCAGACGAATGACCAAATATTATGTCGGGTTTTTTCCAATAAGATGCCATTTACACTATTTTACTTTATGCAGCACAGATGTAAGGAAAACGCTAAGTCTTCATTCCTTGATACATGGGGCACAAACTCCAGTCTTATTAATTTCAGAGACAACCTATAAAACATCAGAAGGAACCATTATGACTTAAGTAGTGAACTCGCAGTTTCCAACTTACACCGTCCGCTGTGTGCACGACGAGCAAATCTAGGATTACCTAACTTCTTTGAGTGGCATTTAGAAGTTGGAATGGTAACTAGGACAAAAAATTTATTGATGAGCAACTTCTAGGATTACCTGCTATGGGAATCAAATTCTCGATTGGTACTAAGATGTATCTCTGAGGTTCGCCTTTTCACAGCCTACTTGTAGCAATCTCTGTTTTTCTTTATGCAAGAGCGTATTACTGTGAGAATAGCAAATATCGTGAGTTCAAGAAAAGATAGACCAAGCCTAAAGTTCAAGTATCAGTCTTCCCAATAATGATTCATAGTTAAGGCTGACAACCCACTGGCATGGTATTGTTCATGTTCATGTGTTTAGTGTGTGATGAACATTGTTCGTGTGTGCTATGTATTTGCTGGTTGTTTGCAGTGCCTTGAATACATTCACAGTCCACCACACAAACGTTTAAAAATGCCCAAACGTGCACAGTCCCTGACTGACATCTGTTGTTGGGAAAACCCATGATGTGCTAGAGAGCGTTGTGTATGAGTTTGATTTTTGCCCCATTGCACAGACACATACGATAAATAGGTGAATGACGACGCCAATGTTGTGTCTTGACATCGTTCTGTCATGTTAAGAGGTGATCATTATCATTATTTTATTATTATTCTACATGGGAACGATGTCATCAAATGCGATGCTTGGTGCCGCGATTAGATGGATGTTAGATCAACGCGAACTACAACATGCGGTTAAGCTGCTGATGGAATCTGTTCTGTGTGGTTAATGTTGTAAGGTAGTATGTTTGTTAATTGAATAGTTGCCCTTTATTCACTTCATTACTCATGTGTATACATAAATAATATGACAAAGATATATTTTGAAACCTGTACATACCAGATACCTTTAACCATAAAACTAAGAACAATGTTGGAGAAGAGATTTATGAATACTTATTTCCGGTTAGGAGTTATTTCCGGTTATTGAAGTTTAAAGAAAGTAAGTAAAACTGTTTGGGACAGAAACCTCAAGTACTAAGTATTCTGAGGCGTGTTAATTATAAGAACAAACAATTTTCACGAAGTTCACACAAAGTGAATTTACATGTACGTGAATAGTAATAAATTCCATTGAGTTTAAAATGCGGGAAGCTCTCGTTACATATCTAAGCTTTTCTTTATTTTTCATTGTTGAATGCCGCACTGAGCACTACACACGCTTTTGGACGGCGGTCTGTAAATAATTCAGTTTGGATCAGACAATCCAGTGATTGACATCACGAGCATCGATCTACGTAATGGGAATATGATGACATGCCTCATCCGTCTGACGCCTGGGTTCGTGAAGACAAATTCTATACCGGATCGTGGGTCTAGCAGTGAAAATAAAATGTTTCTGTGAGTCTTTAGAAGTTTAAGTTTAATAGTGTAATCAAAAAATGAAATGCGCTATAAGAATGCGAATCGCGTCAAAAACTGTGTCACTAGCGGTAGCTGATAATGTGTCTCTAATTAATCAAAGACCCGTGAAGATTCCAGGCTAGAATAGATCTTCAGCAACCCATTCTTGCCGTAAAAGGCGACTATGCTTGTCCTAAAAGGCGACTAACGGGATCGGGTGGTCAGGCTCGCTGTCTTGGTTGATGCAAGTCATCGATCCAAATTGCGTGGATCGATGCTCATGATATTAATCAGTGGATTGTCTGGTCCAGACTCGATTATTTACAGACCGCCGTCATATAGCTGTAATATTGCTGAGTGCGGCGTTAAACAACCAACCAACCAACCAACTAGTTAATTAAAATAAAATAGTGACTCAAAGTATATATTTTTTATGTTTGTTTCCGGTAGCTATATTATTCATTATCATATAGATCTTTCTTGAAAACAGACTTATTTTCCCGTTCTACTTTAAATAGACTTCACTACGGAAGTTCATCCCAGATTAAGCTGACACGCCGACGTTTAACTTGAATACTGTTCAAAGCGATATTAAATCAAAATCACTCACTCAGTAAATAATCCTTGAGGCCCATGTCTGATGTCCCCCGCCTAATATACTGCCAAAGTTTCCATAAACAGCATACTTCCTAACTCACACAGTCACTCGAAAGTCGCTATCTGTTGCCCACGTAATTTTCAGTTCTAATGTTTAATATTAGCTATCAGACTACGGCTTTTTATTTATGTTTCTACTTCTCATAAACAACGTGATATGGTCAATACCATTATTGTTATTAGATTCTTTACTTTAGTGATATATATTTGGAGTTATTTGTTTTTCGACCGTGATACAAGTGCATTTTGGTTTATCGACTTTGTACATCAGTATCCCACACGACAGATTATAGGTAATTCCTTGATTGCAAGAAGCGCTAACTTTTCTTTGGGTGTCCTTAATATTGATTTGTAGGCCACAGCCTGGGCATATGAAAGACTCTCCAATCTTCGCTGTATGCATAAGCATCGGGAACATTTTGGGTTATCTGCTAAGGGAATCAAATCCGCGATTGGTACAAAGTCTCTCAATGATACGCTTCTTCAGAGCCTACTTACGACAAACTCTGCTTTTCTCTATGTTGTAACGAATTACTGAGAGAATAGCAAAGGTCATGAGTTCAATGACAGATAGAATTAGCATAAATTCCAAGTACCAGTCTTCCCCGAAATGTCCCATAAGTTGACCTGTGAAATATTGCAAAAGAAATGTACCTGTGAGATCTCCAAATGTACAGAGCCCTACCACTACTGGTGTCAGAGTTAACCAGCTCCCGCACCAGACCAGCCCACCCGCCAATAGGGGACCCGAAAACAGACCTATTGTCATTGATCCAATCCACAGCCACACTTCACCAAATGGAGTCAGAACTATTACTGACGCCGATGCCGTCAACACACTTATCAGACATGTATAGATTATCACTGTCTGTCTCATAAACAGGCTGAGGATTGTTCCCAGAATCCTGCCAAGGGTGAAAAGCATCCAATATGCTGATGTCATATTAGCCATTCTCTGGGCACTGAGATGCAGATGACTTGTCACACCATACACAGATAGGTAACCACCATAAGCATACTGTAAGCCACTGTAAGAAATATTTGCAAAAACTAGACATATATAGAATAATATAGCACTCGGTCTAGATATTGGTTCGGGTCCTTCTTCCACGATGGTATAATCGCCATTTATTGAAGCATTACGTTGATGTTGCATTGTATCTCTCCTCTCCAAAAGGAACAATGTGATGAATCCTAAAAATGCCGGAAGATGAAGTGAGCCAAGGGTTATGTACAGATCTTGCATTTCCGATTTAGCATTGCTTTGTATGTTCTTTATGGAGAGAAGATCACGAAATGGCTTGCAGTCTTGTGAAGAAGGGGAGTTGTTAGTCGTTCGATTGGCGGCGAGAGGAGTTCTGTCTTGAAATGCAAGGAACGGCTCTGCAACGAGAGGGCCAATGATGCCTCCGACAGAATAAGATATGAACACGCCGTGCAGTATGGCTGAGATTCCAGGGAATACAATACTGCACTGGTATATCACACCTAAAACAATGAGACATTTGCATGAGTGATACAAAGGAAAGTAATGCTAGATCCTCAGGTTCTGTTGTGCACCTGGGTCAAACTGTGGTAATATTCCTACTCTACAATGACGTCCTATGAATAATTGTCTTATATACCAATGCTCCATAGCACGAGCAACCATCCACGCCATCAGTGTACACCATTGTACACACATTTAGGCACGAGGGACATTGCAGCCCTTGAACTAACTGTTTGACATGCAATAAATACATTACACAATACCTCAGCACAATGGTAAATTTGGTAACAATTATAGCCGTGTGTTATTGTCCCCACTACATAAGAAGTCCAGTCATCTAAGGCACCTCAATAGCTGTGCACTTATCCACTGATTATTGGGCTGAAGTCATCTTGACAATTTTCCTTGGTCGGTTTAAACCATGATGTGTTTCCCCAAGAGACACATATAGGTCTACGATCGGCTGACTGTCATCAAACAAAACCATTATGTACCTCTCAATGTACGTGGTAAGCAACGGTTTTCATCGGGGAAAAACTATAAAATCACGATTACGTCATACAAATACGATTCAAGTCATATAATACTTACAATTCACGCCGCATGCCGAAACAATCCCTATGACTCCAATGGTCACACAAGCTACATAGAAATGTGGAGTCATTGCGAACAACACAACACTTGTCCCCTGAAGGAACACGCAAACAATGAAGACGAGGTTAGAATCCAGGAACTTCAACATCACCATGGAGCCTAGACTTCCAACACCTTCAGCAGTAGCAAGTACAAGGAAGAGGTTCGACATTTGTAACATACTGGTTTGGAAGAGATGCTTGAGATCACGTAAAGTTGGTCCTAATGCGCCAACGAAGGCCCCCTAAAGAATAAACTGAATATCATCAACAGTCAAGAAGTCCCCTATACATTACGTATTAGTTATACAAAGAAATTGCATTAATTAACATTAAGTGGTGAATCATCTGCCGATTATGAAGGTCTTTTCGCACATGCTTGTGGGGCGTATGGTGCCGTGAGACCATAGGGTCCAAGCTTACTTTGATCTTACTGACTTGTGACACATAGTTAAGGTTTAATCAGTTTGTGTCACAACGTTCATCACGTTCATCACTCGAAACTGGTAAATTGTGTTTTCTTTGTTGTTATATGTTTACCACTTACAATCATGAATAGGTAATAGCTCCACATAGATACTTTGCACACATTCTTCCACAGTACCATTGAGGATGGGGTCAAATGCTTCCAAGATGGTTAAATAGTTGTACCTTGGCAAGGAAAAAAATGCAGTTTGCAAAATACAAGAATCTTTTTCACCACATATATGTGGATGTTAATAGGGAACGTCAAAGCCAGAGAATAGCTAGAGTCGATTATCCACATGATTACCCGTTTTAATTTGATTCGCATAGTCATATTATTCAACATCACGTTGTTCATTAAATGCAATGTAATTTACATTAAACATAAAAAGGCAGTCAGTCTCGATTATCTGCCCAAACGGTACATGATTGTTGCTGAACGTCACACAGCAGTACACCTAGCATACGACTGCAAACCGTAAGCAGACAATCCAGATACAAGGTACAGTTAAAAACTCAGAGCAAAACATACCTCTTGCTTCAAGGGAGCCACTAAGGAGAACGTCTTTCCTTTCCCCAGAGGTACTTACTTGGAATCTACAAGATAGAAGCATACACATTTTAAGAAGACCTTGACCTAACCTTTAGTGTCATCACCGATTTTCAGTGTTCCATTCAAATAATTGTCACCCCTTTTTGCATTTACGGCATACTCTACCTGTTTCGGTGGATAACAAACAAAATTTGTGCACTTACCTGAAACAGGTCACACTGATTATTGCAAGAGCAACAACTAACACATCAATCTCGCCGCATCCAACCTGTATGCAAAGCCCATATGGAAGTACACTGAATTATATTTGTACAAGTTATATGCGTAGGAGGAGCATTACAAATTATGTCTGTAATTGAATATTATCGCACACGCCTCTTCCAGCCAACAAAGCATTATGTGAATCATTTGTCGTACTCGGCTGTCAGAAACGTGGTTTAAAGCCTTTCAAATCAAATGCCGTTGTCATGTTTAACATTATGACTGACATTTACAGGTGTTATCTATGGTGGTCAACAGGGTACATCACTATAGTGTAGTTTATAATGGACGCGATAGCTCAATGTGCTATTGTGATATGATATAATGTCATTCGACCCGGCCACAAACGAAATAGCGATTAAGCATAAAGACAAAGTGATAGCACCGCAAGACAGGGCACTCCGTACACGACATGGCGATAACAAAAACCACATTGCAATATGTGGTTCGCTCGTCATGCCGAAGACCCGGGTTCGATTCCCGACATGGGTACAATGTGTGAAGCCCATTTCTGGTGTCCCCCGCCGTGATATTGCTGGAATATTGCTAAAAGCGGCGTAAAACCATACTCACTCACTCACTCTTGGTCATTGTGCTCATGAGGCTGTCGCTAGTGGAATTGTTCAGACTGTTGTAAAAGATCATGACGCGTAACAAGATTGGGTGTTGTAAAAAACACATATCTATTGCGTATCTGAACGCTGGATGAGCAATAACGTATGACAACAGTGTACACGTGTCCTTTGTGAAGACTTCTTGACAAATGACAATGTCAAGGTCGTGAGAACACAATGTCTCGTGCTAATATGAGAGTACAGAGCACACGTTTGGGAGCATTAGCCACCTCGCCCAGAAGCGCAAACTATTGCTGTGTCTGTAGTTTAGGATGACGCTTATGTACACGGCGAACCATCTCGTCCCATAGTTGTTCTATCTGGATCAAATCTGGCGATTTTGAGGACCACAGAAGGACCTTAGATAGCGATTCCATACGAATATTGCTGTTAAACATGGTACTTTCGGTCTAGCGTTGTTTTGAAAGATGACGTTAGCATCGGTCAAAATCTGTCCTAGTGGAATATCAATGTTACCCCTCTTAGTGGGTTTGCACTATAAAACTGGCATACGTCTGGGCAAACACAAGCAGCCAGCCACACACACGTGCATGCACGTCTCTATATGAATCAATAATCTTGAACTCGGCAACAAACTTCAAACTTTTCATCTCACCTCTAACAGTCCGTCTTGTTCATGAAGGTGGTTCCACACTATCTGGTCCCATATCCTCGCATTCTTGGAATTTCTGATGATGTAGAGAATGTACACCTGAAGCAAAATGTGGTTTGCCATGATATTGTTTTATTGGAACCAAACGCTCATTAAACACATTTATTCATTAAAGAAGAAACAGCATTGACCAAGCGACGTTTGCAACGTGCTGAAAGTTACGTGCCATTGGCATGTTTCAGTTCGGCAGGCGTCAGAATATTTTTGCTTGTTTTATCAATCTGATATCAGCAGATTGTGGGCTCGATACCAACAACCCTCAACCCTTACTGGTTGGATGATGAGATGTCAATAGCCGAGATGGGTACATGCAACGAAGGTTTATAGGAAAAGGTTCGGTAATTCTGACATAAGAAAATAATCACGATAAAGTATGTAAATAAAAAAATCAGAAAAAAGTAAGAAAAACTTCATACATGACAATATATTGTAACCAATTTAACTTAACCTCCCAAGTACTTACTGTACATTAGGCCTAGGCTAGGGGCCAACACTGCCCTAACCAAAGTGGCGTACACTGACTAGCCAGGGATTGACGTCTGCCGCCATATTTTTCACACGTCAGAAAGAAATATATTCAATAATTATACTATTGACTTATGTATGTAACAAAGAAATTATGGAAATGTGACGTGTTGACTTTGAATAAGTTCAACTGTTGGCCTTGCCTTGCCTACCGTATGAAATACACAAAATGTCATTGATATTTACAATCTCAGCAATACAAATAAATTGATAATGTAACCATTGGAATTATTACGTACCAACTCTTCTTTACAAGTGCTCCGTTAGAGAATAATAATTTCTATTTCCAAAATGGATTGCTTTGCGAGACAAATCTCCACTTTTCCACTTCCATTTCAAGGAGATTCATCGCCATCTCCGTCAACCACCATAGGGGTGGACGTATATGGTCACTATGTCAAAAGACGATTCAGTTAGCCTTCAGAACAATGTTTGGTATGATCTGACGTTGAAAATCAACGTGACTTCACTCGCAATTCTTTCCGTGTGTAGGTCGACACGTAGGGTGCGAGTTTATCACGAGCACACATAGTAAGTTAACAAAAAAACACCCTGGCGATGTTTGAGATTCGAACGAACCAAAACCAGGCATATCCTGTCCTGTTGCTTCATTTAAACTGTATCTTTCAAAATTGCATTAAAAAAACAACTGCTCTCTTTCAAAGACCAAGAAAACTCCAAAATACGTCTCCCGACACTCACTTATACACGGCAGAGGTACTTGGCAACAACAGTTCGTCGAAAATGATGAAATCAATTTCTGAAGAGGCAAAACTGAGCAAAAGATACTCTAATTCCTGTGTCAGGGCCTCAGCAGCCAGACTTCTTTCTCATGCTGGCGTGCAATGACGCGAAAAAGTGATACTGACAGGTCACCAAAACGAACAGTCTCTGATGTCCTATAACTGCGACTCTTCTTCGGCACTTTCTCCAGGGTGACAGCAACATCACACCAGCAGGCATAGGTAGGCACGTTAATGTGGAACAGCATCACAATCAAAGTACTGGGTTGTCTTCTGGTTTCTCGCAATTCATTATCAGACCTGTTACTGTAAACACTTTCTTTAGCAGCCATAACTGAGAGTGCAGTGCAGTGAGTGAGTGAGTTAAGATTTTAAGTCACATCGGCAATATTTCAGCCATATCGTGACTTTCAAAGGTTATACATAATAAATACATGTAAACAAAAACAAATGTCAACGAGGGACAGTAAAATAACCAGACTTGTCACAGATTATAATTTAAAACTAGCATGGAACCAGAGCAGAGCAGAGCAGAGCAGTGAAAACCGGACAGTTCTGAATTAGGGTGGGAGGTATATTTTTTTAAATTGTATCATTTACTTGGGTGGGGATAATTCCAAAATAGGTTAAAGAGTGGTTTTTAATAAAGTTTGTTAAGAAAAAATACTTGTTCAGCTATTTTTGTAACTAGTAATGATAGCAGGCGTTCGCGAAAGATAAGCGTATCCTTCCCCCCCTGGCACCCATCATAAACACATTCAAAGGCAAGTCAATTGAGTCCATGCAGTGCAAATATGCAACAGGTTGCAATAAAACGAAAACATATCTGAAATGAAAACATATGTCTTCGGGTGATTTATTGACAACATCTTTATGAAAAACTATATATTTCGAACCGTTATTTTGAACTATGAGAATTTTAATGTTAATCTTTATTAATATTTGTTACATTTACAACTACCTGTGATACTTTTTCGGAATGTACTAAGATAACGGACGTTTGTACCCCTGTTTTCTAAGAATCATGGTAGCGTGGAGATAAACCTACTTTAGCGTGAGGTTCGAAATAAAAATAAGAAGCATCTAGCCTACAGTGGGACTACATCCAAATTCAAAACACTGTAGATTTATCTCCCAATTGATTAATTCGTGTCACCTCGGCGTCTAGGTAATATAGGGGCGGTCGGGTAGCCTAGTGGTTAAAGACTTCGCTCGTCACACCGAAGACAGGGGCTCGAATCCCGACATGGGTACAATGTGTGAAGCCCATTTCTGGTGTCCCCCGCCGTGATATTGCTGGAATATTGCTAAAAGCGGCGTAAAACAAAACTCACTCACTCTAGGTAATATAACCTGGATCGACAAACTACTGGTTGAATACATAAGCGATATTTCCTCGTCTACAAATCCAAACATAGTTACACTCAGCATGATGAACATAGAGTGCCGCAGGATGCTCCTGACAGCACAAACTGTAAAAATAATAGATGCATATCAAGCGTATTTTCAATCATATTCGTGAGATTTAATAGGGCCACAGCTGCGTTTGTCAAATACGTTTGGCAGATGTGGCTGAAATATTAGTGTTAATAACTTTCTATTCATGTGTTCACTGTTATCGATCAATACACTATTACATGAGCTGTGGGGTAGGCTCGTTATTTAAAGCAGTTTTGATGTGAATACATACACTCAGTGCCGGTGTCCCGGTATAAACTCTCCCCCGTACAAATTCTCCCCCCGGAGAGTTTATACCGGTACAGATTCTCCCCCGGAGAATCTGTTCTGAAATAAAATCTCCCCCGGGCGGATATGTTTCGCGCCCCCCTCAGTATAAAGTCTCCCCCCTGATTATTCGGTTTGTTGCAATGTCTTTCAGTACTATATTCTTTAAACAGTTATCTTTAATGTAAGGAGGGTTACTTTAAAAAATAGATTATGAAATATGGTCATAATGAATTGATATTTCAGCATATTTTATTTGGTAACTGTACCTTCCATCCTAAAATAATTATAAGACATTATCATACCAAACAAATTTGAATGAAATGACTTAATGTTACAAATACATGTACGGTTACTGTTGTAACAGAATTCAGAAATCTTATTAATCCTCGCAAACATTCGGTTTTAACACTAACTATTGAACTGCATGGCAAGTATTTATAAAACGACCGGGGGAGGAAATATTCTGGGGGGAGACTTTATTTCGTAGGGTGGGGGAGAGTTTATTTCGAGAGGGGCGGAACTGTACCGGTATAAATTCGCCGGGGGGAGACTTTATTCTGGGGGCGAATATATTTCGTGACACCGGGTCATACATTTTAAGCAAGCGACCCCCAGCAATTTATGACAACCATCGATACATTTCTACCCATATAAGCAGTACAATCAAAATAAGTCATAGTCATGATATTGTCATATGATTGTGTTATTAGCGTATGCCTATTATGATATTTGTCAATTATGACATTTATATAAAACCTTGTTCATATATTTAGAATAAAACGCGATATGGCTGAAATACTGCCGATGTGACGTTACATCTTAACTCACTCACTCAGAATAAAAAAGGCGGTTAGGTTGCCTCGTGGTTAAAGTGTTCGCTCGTCACGCCGAAGACCTGGGTTCGATTCTCGACATAGGAACAATGTGTGAAGCCCATTTCTGGTGTCCCCTGCCGTGATATTGCTGGAGTATTGCTACTCACTCACTCGCTCAGAATAAAGCAGTTCTTTCGAGCCTGTTGTATGTTTTAATGAAGACAAACTTTCCTGCATACTATTATCACCCTAGGTCATTGAGGCACAATTAAATATAATTACCTGAGTGAACAATGAATGATCGCTCTAGCTACTGTTATGAGGTGATTTCGACATTAAAAAGCAAATGCTAACCCAGAAGAGTTTTGTAAAAAAAACTTAAGTGTGAAATCAATAAATGACCATACAAATTACATGAATAATATACTAATAATATTCAAATATAAGGGACAAAACTATCTATGATCATTAGAAATATCTGCTAAAAGCCGAGTTAACTTTACGGTTCAAAAGAATATGCATGTGTTTATGAATTACCATCAAATAGTGATGATGCCATGTGTTAGCGAAAACGCACAGCTTTAAATTTACAATCACAATAAAATTGGTAAAATAAGTGGCAGCAGAACATAACAGATGTTATAATATATGTCAGTGCACTCACGAAGGTACAGAATATTGACACCATTGACTCACAGGCCCCTGAATCAAGATAGTGATTTAACTGAAACACTGGACCCATATATATATATATATATATATATATATATATATATATATATATATATATATATATATATATATATATAGACAAGGTACGTCACTCGCAATCTTGGTGGAAGTTGGAATTGGCTGTATCGTTTAAATTAAATGGAAATGTATGCATGTCAGGTTCACAATACCTCCCCACCTCCCTCCACATACTACCTGCATGCCAAAAACCTTCATTTTTTATAATTTATTACCTATATCGGATGATATTATCGAAATATTGGCCCAGTCGCGGCTGTGGGTCACGGAAGTAAAGAAAAATCTCCGCACTCAATGGCCCCAAGCACTCTGATTGGTAAATATCCCCATGTGCGTTTGTTATGATTGGAGCGCGGACCAATCACAGCACTCGACGCCATTGTGCGCGGAGATTTGTTGTTTACTTCCGTGACCCACAGCCACCCATTTATATATGTGGGTCCAGTGTTTTAGTGATATCACTATCCTGCTTCAGGGGCCTGTGCATTGACTGTTTATCCGGAAGACCTATTGAAAGTTGGCAGAAAATCGATATTGTCAGGTAGTTATCCTGTTTCAAATCGCCCTCATATCGCTCCTTTATATACAACCTTCTAGCACTGTAACTGTCCTGACCCTTTTGAATGACCATGACGATCTTGAACGTCAGCAACCAAGGGTGGTTACTCTAAATAACACTTCCTGTTACATTCTGGCCAATGCGACGCTTGACATTTTATGAGCGTTTCATTCAGTTACTGCTCTACGCAAAAACAAAAACTGAACAGTCACAAAACTTGAACTTGGCAAAGTACCAGATACCATCTTGGTGGGTTTAACATAAGTAAAACGGAACAGTTCTTTGGGTCATTTCACCACGTTTTAAGAAGCGAGCCTAACCTGGTATTTAACAGCAATGTTAAAAGGCAACGTTCAACATTTTACAGTAAAAAATACCCATAAACAGTATCGTTAGAAGAAAATTCGTTAACGCAGAGGATTGGTTGATTGGTTGGTTGGTTGTTTAACGCCGCACTCAGCAATATTCCAGCTATATGACGGCGGTCTGTAAATAATCGAGTCTGGACCAGACAATCCAGTGATTAATATCATGAGCATCGATCAGCGCAATTTGGATCGATGACATGCATCAACCAAGTCAGCGAGCCTGACCACCCGATCCCGTTAGTCGCCTTTTACGACAAGCATAGTCGCCTTTTAAGGCAATCATGGGTTGCTGAAGACGACTGTATTGATTTTTCCATCACAAGGGATAATTATTTCCTGGTTTCATCTATGAAGGATCCTTTTAATGTAAGTTCTCGTTTAATTCTTGAGTTTTTAAAAGAAATAGAGTTGATTGATAAATTTTGATATGTATTGTAAAACGTATGTGAATTTAATTTGGTAGAATGAACTAATAACTGAGATTGTTGGTGGCTGTACCTTCAAAGGGGGTTGAAGTAACGTAAAATAATTTTCCCCCTGAGAAGGTACATAAGTCCCATTTCATTCAAAGTATTTTTCATGATCCATGTTTTTAATCCTAGAATTGTTGTTTTTTAATGATTACTGACAATCACTAGTAGCGAGAGCGATGGTGTAAATCCTGCTGGGTTACCATGTAGGTAGCAGAAGTATCGTAAGTCCCCATGGTACCTAGTATGGTGACCTACAAATGTACCTTTGGTTATTGGTGATCTATAGCCCATTTGTATTGTGTACTGTTATGAATTGTTCAAATTTTATGATGATATGCTAGTTTTAAATCTACATCTGTGAAAGTCTAGTGCTTTTACTGTCCTTTGTCGACAGATTGTAATGTCTATATGTATGTATTATTACTTTATAACTTGATTTAGTCATTATATGGCTGAAATATTGCCGATGTGACTTTAAATTTTAACTCACTCACTCACTCACTCACTCACTGCTGAAGACCTATTCTACCCCGGATCTTCACGGGTCCATTTAAGTCATGAGCATCGATCTACGCAATTGGGATACGATGGCATGCATCAACCAAGTCCTCGAGCCTGACTATCCGATCACGTTAGTCGCCTCTTGCGACAAACATAGTCGCCTGTTGCGGCAAGCATGGGTTGCTGAAGACCTATTCTAACCCGGATCTTCACGGGATGGTTGTCTGGGCTTCGTGTAGCGGGAGCAAGGGCCCTTAGCTGATGATGAGTCTGACTAGCCTGATCCGCCTGGCTGTGCAAGGATCAGCCAAACCCTCTTTGCTGCATTTTATATTTTAATCTGTAAATAATAACAAAAACGATTTCGATGAAGTTCACTAAAAGTTTACGCGCATAGTAATATGTCCCATTGAAAAACGATTTTATTGGTGCTTCTTTGATAGCGAGAAGCACTCGTTATATATCTTTTCTTTGTTCATTGTATAACGTCGCACGCACCTATAGTCAAACTGTATGACGGCGGTCTTTAAATAATCGAGTTTGGACAAGACTATTCAGTGATTGATATCACGAGCGTCGATCTAGGCAATGGGAATACCATGACTTCATCAACGAAGTCAGCGAACCTGACCACCCGCCTCTTACAATAAACATGCGTTAGTGAAGACCAATTCTATCTTCAAGGGGTCTTGCAGCGAAAATAAAAATTCCATGCGAGTTTTTTAAATAGTTTATGTTAATCAATAAATGAAATGTCCTATAAATAGTGCGAATCGCGTAAAAATATGGTTACCTGGCGGTAGCAAATTGTGTGTCTCGTGAATTAAAATAGGATTTAAGAAATGTCTACATGATCATAAATAATATAGCTACCGGAATCCAACTTACATTTTGAGTATAAGTAACTGTTCCAATCTTGTATTATATATAGGCACCCGTGAAGATTCCGGGGTAGAATAGGTCTTCAGCAACTCGTGCTTGCCATAAAAAGGTGACCATGCTTGTCGTAAAAGGCGACTAACGGGATCGGGTGGTCAGGCTCGCTGACTTGGTTGATGCATGTCATCGATCCCAATTGCTTGGGACCCGTGAAGATTCCGGGGTAGAATAGGTCTTCAGCAACCCATGCTTGCCGTAAAAGGCGACTATGCTTGTCGTAAAAGGCGACTAATGGGATCGGGTGGTCAGGCTCGCTGACTTGGTTGATGCATGTCATCAATCCCAATTGCGTGGATCGATGCTCATGATATTAATTATAGACTCGATTATTTACAGACCGCCGTCATATAGCTTGTCACAATCAATTGCGTGGATCGATGCTCATGATATTAATCACTGGATTGTCTGGTCCAGACTCGATTATTTACAGACCGCCGTCTTATAGCTGGAAAATTGCTGGGTTCGGCGTAAAACAACAAACCAACCAACCAACCAATTGCGTGGATCGATGCTCATGATATTAATCACTGGATTGTCTTGTCCAGACTCGATTATTGACAGACCGCCGTGATATAGCTGCAATATTGCTGAGTGCGGCGTAAAACAATCAACCAACCAGATATGGTCACTTTGATCATGATGGTAACACCTGTACCCACCCTCTTAAATGCTCACACTGTCAGGGTGATCAGATGTCTTCCTCCACTGACTACAGTAAATACAAGTTTCAGACTGTAGTGCAGAAAATCAAATATGAACAAAACATCAGCTACTTCGATGCCAGGAAACAGGCAACATAAGTCACTTCTGCGAACACAAAAGGACATTCGTATGCTTCTGTCGTTAAACCCGTTTCAACAGTTGAAACCGCAACAGTTCACTGTTAGACAGACCTGTCATGGACAGTTGGAGAAACACCTAAGCTAGTTACTGAAATTGAAGCTATTCAACATTCAACAAACAAAGTTACTGCTCAAAAATCCACCCAGAAAGCATCCACATAAACGTCAACAGAACCAATCCCAAATGCTAGATCATCAAATATTATTAAAAGTCCCAACAAGAATCATCAGAAAGATGACATATATTTCTTAAACGCCTTAATATCAAATGGCACTAGTTCAGTATATGCTTTATATATAGACATGCAATGTTTGGCAAGGAAATATTTAACAGTTTATTTGTTATACTCCATAAGTGAACCCACCCTCACATTCTCTTGTGACAGCTCAGACAGCCACGTCCGTTCACCTTCCCAGCATGCAACAGGGGCCCAATAAAAATAGAATATATATATATATATGTAGTGCTTATTAATTACTTAGATTGTTAGTGGTTGTACCCTCGAGGGGAGTTGAAGGAGGGTAAAATTATTGTACCCCTAAGAAGGTATGTAAGTTCCAGGTAATTAAAAATGTTTTATGCATGACAGACTTTTTATACGTGGTATTAAATAACAAACCAAACCAAACGTAGAATTTTCTTCATTTTAATCTTAGTCTTAACTGGTCAATTATCGTCAGTGAATGTAGGGTGATATAAATCCTGCCGGCGTCCATGCAGGAAGCAAAGGTACTATAAGTCCCCATGGTCCCTGTTGTGGTGATCACCCTTCAGTGACAGACGATCTCTAGCCCATTTTTATATTAAATTGTGTTGTTCTCTAATACTTACTGCTTTTTGACATTCTCAACTAGTTTCAAATCGAATCTGTGATATTCTACTTATTGTACCCTCTGTTTGTTTGTTTATTGTTTAACGCCGCACTCAGCAATATTTCAGCTATATGACGGCGGTCTGTAAATAATCGAGTCTGGACCAGACAATCCAGTGATTGACATTATAAGCATCGTTCCAAGCAATTGGGATACGATGACATCCATCAACCAAGTCAGCGAGCCTGGCCACCCGTTCCCGTTAGTTGCCTCTTACAACAAGCATAGTCGCCTTTTACGGCAAGCATGGGTTGCTGAATACCTATTCGACCCCGAATCTTCACGGGTCGTACTGTCCATCGTTGACATCTTTTTATTTAGGATTATTAAATTGATGTATAACTTCTCATCACGATATGGCTGAAATACTGCCGATGTGACATTTAATATTAACTCACTCACTCTAAAAAGCATACCGACTCGAAAGTCACCATAAGTTGTCCTCGTAATTTTCAGTTCTAATGTTAAACATGACTTCTGTTTTTCATTTATGTTTCTATCTAGAGTAAACAACGTGATTTTGACAATAACATTATTTTTATTACTTTATTTCTTTCAGTGATATATATTTGGAGTTGTTTGTTTTACGACAATAATACATGTGCTTTTTGGTTTTTCGACTCACAATTATCCAAAACCGCTAATTTAAGGAACACACTTTACGCCTTGATATATGTGGCACTAACCCTTCTTGAGGTGTCGAAATATCGACTTGTTGGCCACAGTCCAGGCATAGGAAACTCTCACAAATCTTCGTCATTTCAGAACCTATCTAGAGAATATCAGATGCAACCATTATGACTTCTGTACTGAACTCACTATTTCCAACTTACATCGTCTGTTCAATGCATTAGCATCGGGAAAACTTTGGGGTACCTGCTAAGGAAATCAAATTCGCGATTGGTATGAAGTTGTGTCTCAAATGTTCGCATTTTCAGAGCCTACTTAGGACAATCTCTTCTTTTCGTTATGTCGTAACGTATTACTGTGAGAATAACAAAGATAGCGAGCTCAGCGACAGATAGAATTAGCATAAAATTCAAGTACGAGTCTTCCCCAAAATGTGCCATAAGTTGACCTGTGAAATATTGCAAAAGAAATGTACCTGTGAGATCTCCAATCGTACACATGCCTATAACTACTGGTGTCAGAGTAAACCAGCTCCCGCACCAGGCCAACACACCTGCCAATAGGGGACCCGAAAACAGACCTATTGTCATTGATCCAATCCACAGCCACACTTCACCAAATGGAGTCAGGACAGTAACTGATACCGATGCCGTCAACACACTTATGAGACATGTATAGATTATCACTGTCTGTCCCATGAACAGGCTGAGGATTGTTCCCAGAATCCTGCCAAGGGTGAAAAGCATCCAATATGCTGATGTCATATTAGCCATTCTCTGGGCACTGAGATGTAGATGACTTGTCACACCATACACTGATAGGTAACCACCATAAGCATACTGTAAGCCACTGAAAGAAATATTTGCAAAAACTAAACATATATAGAATAATATAGTACTGAGTCTGGATATTGGTTCGGGTCCTTCTCTCATGATGGTATAATCGCCATTTGTTGAAGCATTGCGTTGATGTTGCATTGCATCCCTCCTCTCCAAAAGGAACAATGTGATGAATCCTAAAAATGCCGGAAGATGAATTGAGCCTAGGATTATGTACAGTTCTTGCACTTCCGAATTAGCATTGCTTTGTATGCTCTTTATTGAGTCCTTTGAGTGAAGATCATACAATGCCTTCCAGTTTGGTGAAGGAGGGGAGTTGTTGGTCGTTGGAGAGGTGTCAAGAGGAGTTCTTTCTTGAAGTGCAAGGAACGGCTCTGCAATGAGAGGGCCAAAGATGCCTCCGAGAGATGAAGATATGAACACCCCGTGCAAAATGGCTGAGATTCCAGGGAATACAATATTGCACTGGTAAACAAAACCTGAAACGATGAGACAGTTGCATGAACGATACAACGGAAATTAATGCTAAATCCTTCGGAGTCCAGGCAATCAAGGCCATTTTTTCACTCAACCTCAACCTGTTTTATGAGCGATACCATGTAAAGTAGTGCCAAATCCTTAGGCTCTGTAGCGCACCTGGATCAACCTGTGGAGGATGTAAATGTTGTTTAATGCGGTAATATTCCTACTTTTTAATGATGTCCTATGAATGAATGGCACGTAAAACCAATGGTCCATAGCATGAGCAGCAATCCACGCCGTCAGTGAACACCAGTGTACACACATTTGAGGTAACTCTTACAAGTATAGACAAGAGGGACATTTACTGTCCTTGAACTTACTGTTTGAGATGCAATAAATACATCACACAATAGCTCAACATAATGGTAAATTTGGTAACAATTATAGCCTGGTGTTATTGTCCCCAATACATAAGTCGTCCAGTGATCTTAGGTACCTCAATAGCAGTGCACTTATCCACTGATTATTGGGCTGAAGTTATCTTAACAATTTTCCTTGGTCGGTTTAAACCATGATGTGTTTCCCCAAGAGACACATATAGGTCTACGATCGGCTGACTGTCATCAAACAAAACCATTATGTACCTCTCAATGCATATGGTAAGCAACGGTTTTCGTCCGGGAAATACTAGAAAATCACGATTATGTTATACAAATACGATACAAGTCATATAATACTCACAATTCACGCTACATGCTGAAACTATCCCTATGACTCCAATGGTCACACAAGCTACATAGAAATGTGGAGTCATTGCGAACAACACAACACTTGTCCCCTGAAGGAACACGCAAACAATGAAGACGAGGTTAGAATCCAGGAACTTCAACATCACCATGGAGCCAAGACTTCCAACACCTTCAGCAGTAGCAAATATAAGAAAGAGGTACGATATTTCTAACATACTGACTTGGAAAAGATGCTTGAGATCGAGTAAAGTTGGTCCTAATGCGCCAATAAAGGCCCCCTAAAAAATAAACAGAATATCACCAACAATCAAGAAATCCTGTTTACATTACTCATTAGTGATACAAAGAAACTGCATTCATTGACATTAATTGGTGAATCATCTGCCGATTATGAATTTCTTTTCGCACATGCTAGTGAGGCATATGGTACCGTGAGACCATAGACTCCAAGTTAACAATTAATGAATTAACGTAGTTACATATTATTCAAGCTTTAATCAGATTTTGTCACAACGTTGATTGTGAACATATACTTCACTCGAAACAGCTAAATTGTTTTTTCTTTGTTGTTATACTTATACCACTTACAAAGACAATGAGGTAATAGCTCCACATGGATACTTTGAACACATTCTTCAGTTCAACCATGGTGGATGGGGACAAATGCTGCCACGACCGAGTGATAGATAGTTGCACTTTGAACAGAAAAAAGATGGGTATGCAGTTTGCAAAATACAAGAATATTTTGCAGTAGATGTGCATTGTACATGTGAATGTAAATATAGAACATCAAGGCCAGGGAACGGCCAGTCTCGATTATCTTCTGAAACAGATAGAGTTGGGTGTAAAATGCAAAATAGTGGTGACAATTATATCAATGGAACACTGAAAATCAGTGATGACTCTCAAGTTCGGGTCAAATCTTCTTAAATTATGTATGCTTCTTACATACCTCCGGGGAAAGAAAAGGCACTCTTTTTTGTGAATCCTTTACGCATGAAGTATATGTCCACAGTATGTATGTTTTGCTTTGTGTTATGAGTCAGTAAAAGCGATGTCTTGTTACTGGATTGTCTGGTTAAGATTTGATTGTTTACGGGTTGCAGTTGTATGCCAGGAGTACTACTGTGCGACGTTTACTTTTTAAGGCAAATAAATATGTTGGAGTGGCTGGTGCAATAATGCTTCAGTAGATCAGGACATGCCAACTCTTTACGCGCACAACTTGTGTCATCACTGATTTTCAGCAATTCAGACATAGAGTTGTATCCTCTACTTTTTGGCAGTTAATCAAGACTGATTGTTCTCTGGCTTGAAGGTTTTATGTATATTAGATTAAACTACAAGCTTCCCTAATATGTGTCATCCAGAGGTTGATCTAAGTATTCTCAATATTGAGTCTTTGAAAGGCATTTAGAAGTGATACACACAAGTAAGAGAATTTACTTATTTTTTTTTAGGAACACAACTCTCAATATTGTTCTAAATGTTCTTCTGTTGTTTGCCAGTCACAGCCTCATGATATTGCTACTTAAATCGTCTTCCAACAAACCAAAATGAACAGTGAGACGATATTGTATGTTCCTACCTACACATTTCTGCACAACATACGTGACCAAATATCTGCGCGGGCTAATAGCCTCAAAGAGACGATCACATTACAAGAGGGTTAATATCAAGCAATCTGTCATTTATGCCTCAAAAATACTTTTCACTCTTAAAATGATCATTTATAGTAAAGTGATAACGTTCCTCAAGAATGCTTAACTTAACACCATCACATATTTTGCACGAATATATTTCTTTGCCTTCACACATTTGATCGCAAGGACCGGAAGTCAACTGTATGTTTATACTGCAAGTTTAGGGAAACAAAAGAGCAAGGATCAAGGCTTTCTTCGGGAAATTAGTTTTTGTCTATTCTTCAAGCCATCTTTTGGAAGATACGTGAGGTCTAGAAAAAGCCTTATCGATTAATGTTGTCAATCAGCCTCACGGAGTGATTTTCTAATAAAATGTCAGAATTATGGTTGGTAATCGGAGTTTTACAAATACAAAGTTTTAACATCATAATAAAAGGTTGGTGTCGCTGACTTAGAGGCCTAGCCTTTATCCAGCATTAATCAAGAGTTGTGCACTTACCTGAAACAGGTCACACTGATGGTTGAATGAGCGACCACCAACACGTTTACTTCGCCGAATGCAACGTGTACGTTAATTCAATATGGATGTAATCTGAGTGATACTTATGTGTCTTGGAGCCACATTACAAATTATGTATGTAATTGAATATTTTTACACACGCCTCTTCCAGCCAACAACCCATTATATGAAAAATTTGTCATACTAAGCAGAAAGGTGGATAAAAGCCTTTCAAATCAAATGCCGTTGTCATATTTAACATTTGGACTAAAAATAAGAGCACAACAGGTGTCTCACTGGTAATATCACTGTACTATAAGGGTAACGCTATTTTTCAGGGCATAATCATTTGCTGAAGCCCGAGGTCTTCCATTAACTGCCCGACGTAGGAGACCGAGGTCTGCTGCAAATGACAATGCCCTGAAATATAGCTTTACCGTCATTATAGCTAAAATGGATGGAATTTGTTATCAAATAAACAGAAACAACAATATCGGTTTTAAAACATTTACTGCAATCAACACAAATGTCACTGACCCACCTTTACAAATATGGCAATGTCATAGAACAAACCAGATGACGTCACTATTGAACGGGGAGCACTGGTGGCCAAGTCGTCTAAGGCGCCGAGATTCGCTGTGCAGAGTTGCGTCCCTTGGGCTCGCCAGAAATCTATGATTGTGGGTTGGAATCACTGTTGGCACCGATTATGTTTCTAGGTTTGTCAGCATCATACCCGTGCTCGTTGGTTTCACCGAAGTGGTAAACGTCTAAGCTGACACGCTGCGATATAACTGGAATACTGTTAAAAGCGGCGTTAAACCCTGACCCACTCACTCACTCACTCACTCACTCACTCAATAATGAACATTGCGTCACCTAATTAACAACGGGCGTGATAATGGCCGGTCGACAAGCAATATGAGGGCATTATCAAGTTACAGTGGCCCGCTCATTTCTTAGGTTTAATGCTGAGGTTTTTACTCTTGCGTATTATATACCTGTCTGTAAACATGCGTTTGTTCTACACTTACAACCAGACAAGTCTAGATATGTGGACAGTACAAGACTCTAGTCTCTAATAGGGACGGCATGTTCTTACTATTTACATAATCTAGTAATTATTATTTAAGTTAATAAGTATTGCCTTAGAGACTGGTGCAAGTCTGTACCTGCTTCTTCTGTCATCGGGAACCTTTTCTTTAAGAAAGGACAATCAAGAGAATATTGTTTTGTTTGCCTTGTCCAGTTGTACAGTATTAATCCACAGAAGGTACACACAACTATATCGTTTTCTCCTGTGAATACAATTACAGCCACAGCAAGCTGCAAATGAGCAAGTGACCCCAGTCCAGTGTAAAACGTCGCAAGTCGTGCTTGAATGTTCTCTTTCTCCGTTGTGACCTCGCCAGGTAGCTTTGTGTCCTTCATTTAATGGAAGTTGACACAAGTTTGAGACGCGTGTGTTTCTTCTGTAAATATTTGGGAAACGCCTATGGCATCACTGACGTCCATGGTGGACGCTTGAGGAAAATATTGTTGGTATATTTGTGATTTCAGCTGTGGATGTGCTGTGTGTGACATACCTAGGTGTTGTGGAGATATAAATAGACAAATGATTCAATAACACAATTGCTAAAACGAGGACACTCCTTGAGTTGTGTCTGTTACTGGGAAAACCCAGGAAATGTATCAAGTCGTGCTTGAATGTTCTCTTCCTCCGCTGTGACCTCCGTTGTTACCTCGCCATGTGGATTTGTGTCCTTCATTTCATCGAAGTTGACACTAGTAGGGTAGGGAAAACACCTACAGCATCACTGACGCCCATAAATGGGTCTAGTCAATGGGTAAAGGGTAATGTAACGTTTGTAGAGAACACTGTTGGTGAATTAGTGATTTCAGCTGTGAGGTGAGGTGAAATTGGGTTTAACGTCGCGTCCAAGATTATTGCACTTATATTGCTTGTACCAGTCCGGACTGATGCCGATTTATAGTGTTAGCTCACGTAATGAGATACCATGCCGCAGTTTAACATGAATACCCCACTCAGACACAGTATTCTGACTCCGAGACGACCAGTCCTTGTTTTAACCCCTTAATGCCGAGCGCCAGACAGGGTAACAACAAGTACCATCTTTTAACGTCTTTTGGTATGACGCGGCCGGGGATCGAACCCCGGACCTTCCGCCCTCCGGGCGGACGCTCTACCACTAGACCACGGAGGCGGTCGATTTCAGCTGTGGGTGTGATGTGTGCTACATACCTAGATGATGCGGGGCTGGTAATAGACAAATGATTCGTGGTTGAGGCTCATAACACTCTTGCATGGTATGTTTCATGATCATGTGTTTAGTGTGTGGTGAACATTGTTGATGTATGCTATTTATTTGTTGATTGTATTTAGTACCTTGAATACATTAACTGTTTAACTCACAAACGTTTAAACTGGAGTTTATCTAAATTGTTTGATAGGCATTACTTAGAAGTTGACGGATGACAAGTTAAACACAAATTTATGGATAACAACTTCTTGTTACAGCCATGTCCCTATTGGCTTCCACCTATGTGTTCTCTGTCCATCGTGTTGTGACAGTATTATCCCTTTGTTGTCAACACCTACCAATGTTATCCCACTCATGTATGCCCTTGTTGTTACTGTTAATCCTCTACTGTTAATCCTCCACCTACTATATATATTCTGTACTATGTCCCTCATTCAGTCTTGCTTGACAACGGTATAAGGATCTATACCGAAACGTCGCTTTTCACAGTATTGAAGAAGTTGTTGTCCATAAAATTGTGTCTACCTTGGAGTTTATCTGTAAAGTAGCACAATTGCTTTAACGAGGACACTCATTGACTGTGATCTGTTTTGGGGAAAACCCATGATGCGTTTGAGCGATGTGTATGAGATATTTGCCCAAGTACAAAATACATAACGTTTGACACAGACAGTAAATAGATGAATGACAACGCCATTGTTGTGTGTCGTCAATGTTCTGTCATGTTGAAAGATGAAACCACATGGCATTATTAAAACATGCCACAGCTCAGGAAGAAAGTGTATTTAGTGGGGGGGGGGGGGGGGGGGAACTTCTATCGAGAGTCTTTAGACAGTATATGTTGTTCTACAACCTACAAATTTAAATTTAAAGGAAGTAAATAAAACTGTTGGTGACAGAAACCTCAAACACTAAGTATTCTGAGGCGAACTAATTACAATAACAATGGCTTTCCATAAAGTTAAGAAAAAAGTGAATTATGTGAAACGCAACAGATCCAAAAGAAAAGCGATTTTATTAAAACTTCTGTAATTTAATTTAACACCCAATTTTCCCGGTATGAGACAGCGGTTTGTAAATAATCGAGTTTGGACCAGAGAAATCAGTGATTGACATCATGAGCATGGATCTACGTAATGGGAATACGATGACGTGAATCAACCAAATTAGCGACTCTGGGCCCGCCACTTGCGACAAGAATGGGCTTTTGAAGACCGATTCTAACCCGGATATTCAAGTCAGTGCGAGTGTTTTAATAATTTATGTTAATAAATGAAGATCCGGAGGTGAGATGTGGATTAACGTCGCATTCAAGATTATTGCACTTATATCGCCAGGTGCACGCACGTTGTGTGCCTGTCTGTCTGTCTGTCTGTGGCTGCTTGTACTTGTCCGGATTGATGACGATTTTATAATGCTAGCCCACTGAGATACTATGCCGTAGTTTAACACGAATATACCACTCAGACACAGTATACTGAGTCCGAGCCGACCAGTCCTTCTTTTTGCCTCATTATGCCAAGCACCAGGCATGGTAACAACAGGTACCATCTCTTAACGTCTTTGGGTATCCCGCGACCTTCCTCACTTCGGAAAGATGCTCTATTCGCTTGACCGAGGAGGCGGTCCATCACTTTATAAAATGAAATGCGCTGTTAATCATGTGAATCGCGTAAAATACCTTCAAAAATATAAATCTTAGTATAAATAACTTCTTCGTGTATTTTATATAGAAGTACACTCTTGTACTTCGATAAATAGACTTGACAATGTCCTACAGAATATGATAGTGACATATGAAGGGGACATTCCTATAGGGTCTATTAGAAACATGCCTAATATGCCCTTGTGATGTTATTTTTTTATACGACTAACATTACAATCGTGCAGTGTATAATACAAGAGTCTGTAGTATCGCTATGCACGTGTACGAACAATAAACCATTATGTCGTGGGTTCGACACACACATTTTACAGCCCCCCCCCCCCCCCCCCCCAAACCCCATAAACATTATCGTTCGAAGAAAACTCGTTATTGCACATGAAAATACTATAACAACACAATTAAAAACTTAAGCCCATCGATCGCACTCATTCACTCACTCGTGTGTGGAACATTCTTCAATTCCAACATCCCAGATGATATCAATAATCCTACATTTAGATTGCATCGGATTACATTTATTAGCAATAGATTCCATTGCAATGCTTTGTGCTATTTTGTGTTGTCTTGTGTTTTGTGTAGACTGAGGTATATTATACTATACGGGAAAAGATAACTGCAACTCATGTAATGTCCAATAACAAATATGTTTATTCTCAAATTTAAAAAAACCCGACATCTTTCAATACACATTCATGAAGACTTTATGGTCGTGATTTTTCATCTACAGCAGTTCAACACTAATGACTTACCACGGGCCGGTCGTTGTTGTGTGACAGGACAATAATATTTAGTTGGTGCATCTACGAAATCGATACAAAACTACCACATTAACAGCTCGGGCAATTCCGGCTTGGGACCAACTGGTGGCAGAACCGTACGCAGCCGGTTGAGGGAGTAGAACATCCGGTCCCGACGTCAAGCGATTGGCCCAAATTTATTTCTGCGTCACCGCCAGGTCCGCCTAGCTTGGTGCAGACACCATCTGAGTGACTGGGACAGTATACTGTTCACAGATGAGTCCAGGTGTATAGCGACAGCTCTGATGGTCGTACAGGGGTCTACAGGCGTCCAGAGGAACGTTTTAGCGACGCTTGCGTTAGGGATGGAAGTTTAATGGTATGGGGTAGCATGGAAGAACATGGAAGAACACAACTCACCATAGTGTGGCAATTTGAATCACATACGCCACCTGGTCGACATCGTTCGAGATCTTGTTCTACCACAAAGTACAAATTCAGTGACGTCACGTCACAATGCAGCAGGATAATGCCCACCCTACGTGTTATTTTAAAACTGTTTGAGGCAGCATAACAATGATGTACTGCGTGGTCGGCTACTTCTCCAGACCCCAAACGCCTACGGCAGGACCAGAAGTCAGCCTGTATCAACGCAGATTGTGGTCACATCCGATACTGGCATTGTTTAAAAAATGATTTTCTCTTCGTGTAAGTTCATTGGAGTATGAACCTTCATAGAGTGAGGGCCAAACTGTATGAACGTCACAATTTCTTACCTCAAAGGATGTAGGCCAAGATCTAAACACAATTATATTTAGTACGTGTGACTTCATGTTTACACTGACAGCTATACAACAACCAGCTATATCGCGGAGTAAAATAGTTCCTAGAAAAGAGAGGTGACATGGGTGTATGGATGCACAACTTGCTCTTCAGAAACATCTTACGCAACACATGTGTTCAAATAATAATACCATTAGATGAGAAAGGTCTGTAAAGAACTACCTCAGTAAGTCAGTCACAAAGACAGCGCGTCGTAATACATTTACATCAAGTACAAGACGTCAAAATGGCCGACACGATAAGCGTGACGGGAGGATTTCCGAAGTTGTTAATGAACCTGTGGCGGTTACATGTGTTAGTCATCATTGATCAACTGACCGATTATTGAAAGGTGATTAAAGATGCGTCAAACAGACACCAAGGTAAATTCGTAGATTGCTGGAGAGGATCACTGTCAGCCTAGACACAGATCGAGTCGATATTGACGATAGTTTGGATGTGCATTTTTTCGTTTGTTCATTAGGATGGGCCGTAGCGAGGAAATTCGTAAACAATCATGCAGTCAAGCTCTCTTACGTTTCTCAATGTATACTGAAAGGCTGAGACCAAGAAAGAAGGTTCTAAATGATCAGAAATAATGCTTATGTATGTTTTCGTGTTAGGGAAATCCCAGGGGTTTCCCCAGGATTGTGGAAGTAGTCCGTCAGTGTTTACGTCATTTCAAGAACACGGTCTCGTGAAAAACGTATGAACGTCAAAATGTGTCGTTCATACACTTAAGAACGTCAATTTCGCGGTCATGTGACCGACCTCTCGTCCAATGGAAAAGCCGTATATCGTGTAAACTTAAAATTAAAAAATTATTCACTGTTACACCACCCCTTATTTAAGGCGTCGCTCACTGTCTCCTGTTTCCAGCCATGGGTTTTGTCAATGAATTTGTCATAATGAAACATCAAGTAAACGAATGACCAAATTGTTGTTATTTTCAATAACATATCATTTACACTATTTTATATAAAGCACAGTTACCTATCTCTGTTAGTATGGTGATGCACAAATAAAAATATTATTTGTGAAAGTCACCATCTGTTGTCCTCATATTTTTCTGTTCTAGTGTTTAAAATTACTACTGCTTTTCATTTGTGTCTCTATATTCTCATGAACAGAGTGATTTGGATAATAACATATATATTATTTTCATATGATATATTTCAGCAATTTGCATTTGGCCTTGCTTGTTTTACAATTATGCATGCGTTTATTTACACCACCGTCCCACAGGACAGATACAAGGAAAACACTAAGCCTTTATTCTTTGATCCATGGGGCATACATCCTTCTTGAGGTGTCCTAAATATCAACTCCAGTCTTCGTCATTTCCGAGCCTACCTATAAAACATCAGATTGAACCATTGACTTCTGTACAAACTTTTCAGTTTCCATCTTACACACCTTATACGTCCTTTGTATGCACGAGCATTGGGGGAAAACGTACCTGTTATCAATTCCGTGATTGGTACGAAGATGTATCCCTTAGCCTTTTCAGAGACAAGTATGCACTGCTGTGTCAAGTTTGGTATTTCCCGCATATTCTCACAATTTTTTAAGTCGAGTAACTTTATCCCAATGGCGATTGTTATAATTCTATCACTCTTTGGTGCGATCATTCGGTCATTGCGTTTTTCTACGTTGCCCGGCTATATCTATGGGGAACAACTCACTGAAAATCCCCTCTAAAAAATAACGTCATCCAATTTACTACACCGACTTGCGAGCGCGTGTTCGAATCCCATTGTCATTGTCATGATAGAACAATGTTTTATCGTGGAAAAAACTACCCTTAATTCTTCATTGTTCTTTGCAATTTATCGCGCAGCTATCTCATATATGTAAATATAAAACGTCAACGCTAGAGATTATTCAGCCCGGATTACCCCTGAAACAGATTCTTTGTGGCATAAAAGGCAAAACGGTTTGTCGTCGTATGCCAGGACTACTCCTGTGCGACTGTTTTGTTTTTTACGCCCAATGGAATCTGTTTCGGCAGATAATCGAGACTTTTTATTCTCTGGCTTTGACGTGTTTGGTATATTTAATCAAACTACCAGCATCCCTACTATGTATCATCTAGCAGTTCATCTCTGAAAGATGCCCTTTAGAACTTACTCTCAATTTTGTTTTAAATGTTCTTTGGTGGTTGTTTGCCAAATTGTTACTGAAATCGTCTTTCAACAAACAGAAAACACACAGAGACGATATTGTATGTTCCTATAGATTTCGGCATTAATACATGACCAAATAAATGTCCAAATAGCATCTTGTAGACAGGCTACATTGCAAGAGAGTTATCATCAACCAATCTGTATGCTTCAAACATATTTGTCACTATTTAAATTATCATTAAAAGTAAACAGAAAACGTTCCTCAAGATGGCAACTTGACACAATCACATAATTTGCACCAATATATTTTTGTGCCTTTAAACATCTGATGTCAAGGAACGGAAGTCGACTGTATGGATGTATGTGCTGCATGTTTCGGGAAACAAAAGAGCAAGGATCAACGCTTTTTAAAAAATATACTGAACAGCAAAAGAAACGTCTCCCCAAGTAACATTGCATGAAAAGTTGTCATTTAAATATCTGGGCATTTTTTGTCGAAGTTTCCAAAATTTGACATTACCTTGTGTTAAATTATATGCCCCTTTTATCCTAGGCTAATTGACAAGAACTGATTAGTAGCCGTGATGTAATGGTTATTATTCTTTCTATCGTACATTCGTCGCATCAGGAGTACAAGACCAAGGTCAGATGCAATAGTAGCACCTAGCAGTATAAGAGGTCTTCAGAAGAAACCGTCTCCACAGTCGACAGTATGGGCGAGAACTGGTGTTCTTGGATAGAATTGCTTGCCGTCATATGGCGAGGGTTGACGTCGGCTGAGACGCAGGACATTTCTCACCTTCTCTGATGATCAAGAGTTTATGGGATAAGTCATGAAACAAGCGTCTTTTCGCGAACTTGCACAGTCCGGTATCAGTGTCCTTAATATTCAGTTTGCAATCGAGAAAGAAGTTGTCCTAATCCAAGTGATACCACCACATTTGCCAAATGTGTTCAAAGTATCTCCGTATGGTATTTCCTCCTACTCGTCGTAAGTGACAACAACGAAACAGTCATGGTTCATCTGTCCTAACGAACAAACACAAATAATTTTTTTCAGAATACTACTTAACAATTATTGTTGTGATACAATGTCCGATTAAGGTTTGCTTAAACATCTTGGTCACTGGTACAAACAGTGGAATGTAACACGGGCATCTGCAAGTAGACGTAGATATTTAATGACGATAAATTCAATAGTTCTTATATGAAGAACAAGTTATTCAAAGTAGTTCTTGTTTAGAATATGTCAATAATATTCTGGGTTTTTTTCTTTAGGGGATCTTTATTTATGCATTAGGAACAAATCAAGAAACAAACGAACGCTTACAATTGTGTCTGACAGATTCTACCGGCAGGACATATTTATCCTTTCAGTGAACACCTGGTATTATCACTGATTTTATGTGCCCTGCCTAAATGTTCCCTGTCTGATCATGTGCCCTGCTTATGTGTGCCCTGCCTATGTCTGACCTGCCTAAATGTGCTCTGTCTGATCGTGTGACCTGCCTAAATGTCCCCTGTCTAATCGTGTGCCCTGTCTATGTGTGCCGTGCCTATGTCTGACCTGCCTAAAAGTGCTCTGTCTGATCGTGTGACCTGCCTAAATGTGCCCTGTCTGATCGTGTGCCCTGCCTAAATCTGCCCACCCTTGTTTGACCTGGTGGTTCAGGCTAATCATATATGCAAAATGGTGGACTTCCTAATTGATAACATCCATGTCAAATTTGGGGGTAAGACATTTAGGCAAGAAGAAGGTATCCCCATTGGCACTATTTTTGCTCCTCTTGTGCGGATCTGATTCTTTACGCATATCAATAAAAATTTCAAGTCCTCAGTAAAACCATGTTTTATGGTAGACATGTGGAGGACATTTCCAAATTTGATGCATCATTGACAAAAATGATGTCCAATGAAATTCCCTAATTTGACTTGTACCATATGTTCCCATATTTTTTCGGGTGAACAATTCACTTGCCACCTCAAAGACTGACCATAATCCTTAATACAATCAAGAAAGGACTTTCTTTATATTCACAGAAAGTATTTGAGACAAGTGGGAATAATACCATGTGAATTCTCAAAAAAATCAAAGGATTTGCTTGACTTTTTGCAATCTCAGAAAGGAACCATGTTCCATTCTGTCAAAAAAATAGATTTTTCAACTTTGTACACCACTATGCCACATGACAAACTTAAAGGAAAACTTCATTCCTTGATCCATGGGGCCTTTTGTGAAAAATGCCATCTGAAGTTAACTGAGAAAACAATATGTGAAATGCTTGACTTCCTCATTGATGACGTAAAAATTGGGGGTAAGACATTTAGGACCCAATAATATATCTCTCTTTGAACAGATTCTTATGGAGGTTTGGAATCCAGTACAAAGGAATGGAGGAACGGATATGCCTTTAGGTTTTAGAGTAACGTCAAAAGTTGACAGTACTGATTTATGGTTTGGGCAGTTTTCTTCCTCAGTTAACATACAGGCCTTATAGGTGGCAATATTTGATATATCATTTATACCAAGTTCTTTGATCAAACAATTAAAGTAGTGATGCTTACATATAATGGTTAGGTTATTTTAGGCCTTGTCAGTTGGAAAAACTACAAACATTTCACGTAGGGCAGCCCTGGCTTTGGATAACAGCTTGCTGGGACAGAATGGGTTTATTCCAATTCCGAGTCCTTTTTTTAAGTTTGCGCATTCTACCAATGACACCATCACGCACACACACCATATAAAAACACACAGGTTTAGGTTTTTAATAACATTAGGCAACACAACGTTATAGACCTTGTAACATGTGTCAGTATGTCGATGTCAAATGTCTGGAAAGGGGCCTGTGTTCTGTTCTTGAATCCGAGGTAGTGTTGGAAGCTGACAGGAATTCTGTTTCAGATAGGTATCCCGTCCTCACTTGACATGTTGATACGACGCAAATCAGTCGTAAAAAGCCACTAAGCTCCCACTTGTCGCTCTTACATAGGTACAGCTTTCTTAAGACCTGTCCTTTCATGCAACTTCTGGAAGGATCACAGCTTGTCAGCTTCCAATAGATCGGGGGTTACTCTAAATAACACTTCCTGTTTCAATCTGGGCACTACATCACTCGGTATTTTACGAGCGTTTCAATCCTTTGCTGCCACTGGCAATCTTTACAACTACATTTATAACAAGTGCCACAGCCACATAACAAGCATGTTCCTTGTTGTATGAACGCTTATTCCAAACTTTCCTGTGCGAACTCATCTTTATTTCCAAAATTCGAAATTGTATCCTTCGAGAATATTGTCTTGGATTGAATTTATTAACATATGCACGCATTCACATACATAAATACACCATTGGTTTATAAAGTTGAAACAGTGTCATGGTGTAGTACGGCCTTGTATGCGATGCGTAGATCTGATTGTCTAATTTGAAAGGTATGCTGACGAGACCAAGGAAGAAGAGCTAGCACAGACTAATAATGATGACTAAAATAGAAGCTATTGTTTATCTTCTTTGGATAGATAGGTGGTCCTTTGTTTTTCCTGATATACTATACACCTGGAAAGTTCGGCGCCATGAAATTATAGCGAGAGGCGCACAATAGCCTTAATTGCGTCTGAAAAGTTTTGCGACTGTTGATGAGATTACCAAGATCAAAGCGCCTTTTCACGTGATATGTTCGATACATGAGTAGGAAGCGGGGGGATGAAAAGGTAACTCTGTACTGAAATACCCAAGTTATTCCAGTTATTTCAGCCTCCGTGATCTTGTGGGAGAGTGTCCGCCCGGAGTGCGGAGGTCCTGGGTTCGATCCCCGGCGGCGTCATACCAAAAGACTTTGAAACATGGTACCCTGTCTGGCGTTCGGCATTAAGGGGCTTAAACAAGAGCTGGTCGCCTCGGAGTCAGTATACTGTGCCTGAGTGGGGTATTCATGTTAAACTGCGACATGGTACCTCCGTTGGCTAGCACTATAAATCGGCATCAGTCCGGACTAGTACAAGCAACCACACACACACACACACACACATCGCTATATAAGTGCAATAATCTTGGACGCAACGTGAAACCCCATTTCACCTCACCTCACATGTTATTACAAAATACGGTTTTAAAAAAAGGTTCACTATATATCTGGACGTCTCATTTATTGTATTTATTCTATTATTTATTCTGTATAATTCAGTGTGTGAATATTCATACATGCATGTTAGACAAAACATTGAACATTCGGCCTGTGTGGATTTCTAGATTAGAATTTGTCCCCAGCAATCTATGCATACAAGACTCGTCAAAATGAATCGGTGACTTGGTATCCCAACAGAGTAGATCGGTGCTCATAACATCGCTATTTTATCTGATTATTTACAGGCCACCGCCATAAAATTGGAATATTTCTGTCTGGGGTGTCAAACAACAAGTAAACAAATAATACATGTATTCACTGAAGTTTTAAATTTAAACGAACATTTGTCAAAAACAAAATCAAATTTCTCGAAAACAACACAGGCGCTTGATATGGTGTCAGTTTTGTGTCACCAGATCCTTTCGACTTCTGTTCACTGCATATGCTTGCACAGAAATATGTTGGTGTAAGTTATGTGGTGGTATGAAGTTGCCTTCTTGAAGAAGTGGATATGTTCATACCAAAGATATTTTTAAGACGGAAATGTATCATCGAGGCATACAAGGTGCTTGATATGGTCTGTACCCATGGTACTACTCGTGACAACTATCTGGAACAGTCAACTTCTTTGTGCAGAATTCCATATAAAAATAGTCTTGGTTTGCTAGAAACCACGAACATGATACAGGGATACATTAACATTAAGTCCATTTCTATTAAAGGTTTGTTAAAAAATTATTTTTGAAATAATTTAGTAAAATTTGCTTGTCAAATGAGCATAGAAGAAATATTTTGACACTAATCGGAGTAGGTTCTGAAGGGTTTCTTTTGCCGGAGATCAGCTGCCAGATGACATTTTGTTGTCAGCTATTGAAATAATGTTCACTCCATAGTTTGTGTAGCGACTTTATTTGATGAAAGTCAAATCCAAACAACAAGCTTTATAAATTTACCTGTAAGTAAGAAACAAAATCTACAAACGTCTCAAGTGCAAGTGGTGAATAAAACTGTGGTATTATATGTTGATTAATTACAATCAACCGTGTGTAACTAGAAAGTTGCTTCAAATTATAACAACTTTCCCGCACATTTTGAAATCACACCTACATTTAAAAACATCCCTTTCCTTTCAACAACAACTGATACAACTGACTTTGCAGTCATATTTTTTTCCGCCTTTGCCTTATCAGAATACCTACAATGAAAAGGATAATAAACATTGGAAGCTGGAAGGCAGACAATGCTGCAATGAAATACAGGAAAGTAGTAATTCCAAAAGAGCCAGCTACTTGACCTGTGAGGTAAGGTATCACAGCCATTCCGGATAGATCACCAACGGAACAAAGTCCAATTACAAAAGGTGATAGAGGAATACAGATTCCGCACCAGTTTAGCATTGCTGCAGCAAGAGGACCAGAAAACAAAGCTAGTGACATGGAACCAACCCACAATCCAAGTATACTCTTAGGGGCAGCGAATATCGCCACAACAGGTGATGTCAGCACACCAATCAGACAAACGAATATCAAAACAGACTGTTCTACATACACACTCAAGCCTGTTCCCATCATCCTTCCCAGGGTAAAAAGCAACCAATAAGCCGATGTCATGACTGTCATACTCTGAACCGACAAATGTGAGGAACTTTCAACACCATATATCGTTAAGTATTCCCCATAAGCAAAAGGTATCCCGGTTGAAATAAAGTACGTTGCTACAAGAAGAATGAGGAAGCTTACGTATAAACAATTTCTATCTATGGCATCCATGTCCAGATTTGTGTAGCCTTTGATGGTGTCTTCTTTGGTAGAGTGCTCAAGTAGACCACATCGTGTGAACATAAACAATAAACCGTATCCAAAAGCAGATGACAGAAATAGCATACTTAAAATTATATAAATAATGTATACCTTTGACTCGTTTACAATGAGATATGAAACGATGGAAGTGTTTGTGGTTGTGTTAAATACTTTGGACATTCGATGGACCAAGTCGCCTTCTCCATCAGAGTTTCGTGAGGATACATTTGCTGGAGGTCGATTCATGATTGACGAGTTCAAAGAAGTTTGCTGTGACTCTGTTCTTTGTAGAAAGGGTTTGGCTAGCAAAGGAGCGGCAGCAGCACCTAGCGAGGATGCGGCCAGTAACACATGAATGAGAGAAGACACTCCCGGAAACTTACAGTTGCACTGATGAAGGATGCCTAAAAGTATGAGAAATTAGAAATCCTACATTTAAAGATCTCAAGTGTGAATAAGGAAATGGCATACTGAAGGAAAATACATAAATCTTTTTTTTCCCAAATAATGTTTTGTCACACTGTGTCAAATAGAAAATAACCTTCAAACAGACAAAATAACTACATGACTAATGTCAGCGGAAATTGAAGCCTAGTTTATGAATACTCACAATTGAAAAGACATGATAGTATCGCTCCATCCACAGCCATGGCAAGAAAAGCTACATATATGTTGGGTGTAACACCTAGAAACGGTGTACTTGCAGATCCTAACAGAGAACAGGCCAAAAGAATAATGTTTGGATCAAGGAACTCTGCGATGTACACAAACAGAAGGTTTCCAAAATTCAGAGAAAATCCCATGATAAGAAACAGATTTGATATCTCGGCCAGACTTGCTTTGTACATGTGCTGGAGGTCTGGCAACGTAGGTCCGATCACACTCATCACAGTTCCCTGTAACGAATAGATGACAATGCTCAAATTGTGAGTAAGCATGTTGGGTGTAAGGCTACTTTGAACAATATTTCAGCTACACCATGACATTTTAGCTTAAAGTGAGAGGAGAGCTCTCAGTGATGTAAATCCTTGGCGTTCACCGCTTTGGTGTAACATATGGGTGTTGGTATGATGCTCAAGGATCTTAATCAGGAAAATCTGGGATTCGAAGACATGCTCATCAGGTCCTCGCTCGACAAAGGAAGGTACCGATGCTGTTATTTCTTTGTTCTCTAAGGCTATATTTAATGGTGCAATATCCAATGATAAGCTGTGTTCGAGTAGAGAACGCCTGCTTTAACTTATTATTTGGGGCTGATAATAACACATTAGTGAAAATAATTCTTGAATTACAGATCCAACTTACTATTATAGAGAAGGAAAAGCACCAAACTGTAACTTGTGTGATGTCCAATTTTTGCACCATGATGGTTGAGGGAAAATGCAAGTTTTCAAATCTGTAACATATAAAACATAAGATATAAATGCATTACTTCATGCTATTTTAAGATACACAAATGATATGGTAATGTACTAAAATAGCACGAAGCTATCTCGCCTTACAATGAGCGCAAGAACGGCCATCGCACAGTATGCTCCTGTGATGAATCGAACCTCGACCACTTGATACGCGAACTCTTTAACCACTCACCTACCCATCGCCCACGGTGTAGCTTGAAGTAGTTTACCTCCTTGTATTTGCATTCAAATTCAATATATCCATGTCAATATTGAAATGCAACTGAATTTATAGTGATTGCTTGGATGTACGTTTCTAAAATGAAGTGAAATTGTATCAAGTTTACATTCCTACTCACCATAGCTGTTGGGTTAATGTATCTATTCAATATTCCCAGATAATAACCTTTCCAGTTTATTTCTCTTTCATTGAACACAAAAACTTGACTCAAATAAAAGGAAAAAGTTTGACAGAAATATATAATATAATAAGATATTACGACTGTTAAATAATCACTGCTGAGGGCACCTGAAATTGGCGCCCTACTGTATACCAGGTGGGATATCAGCGTAAGCTACCTCCATCAGAATAACCTCAAGAGCCCGCAAAGTAGGCAGGCAATTCTAATATGAACCTCCGAAACAGCTTGATAATTACTGTTCTTTGATATGGTATATACACATATCTAAAAACTAAACCATCTGTTCTTGCGCCGTCCTTTGATGATGTCACTGTTGTAAGAAAAGAAGCTGTCTGTGACAATCTGTTTACCTGTGAGGCCATGCAACGACAAAATGAAGCACTACACCGTCGGAAAATTGGAAGAACTATAATCACAGTCGGTGGTAGCAAGGGTTTTCAATGTACCACAGAGCTTCTTCTCGAGTATCAACTCTAGCATTGGTACCAACTGCATGATACGTTACGTGACCGACCCATATGTAGGCCAGGCCGACCCCATGTTACAACAACGGAACGGTTTCATGTGTCATTTGTGGCAACAACGTCCTCTACATCAGTAACAATTCCACGACTGCGAAGGATGTCTGACCAAACATTGCGGAAATACCTCCTTAATGCAGGTCTCCGAGCCAGACGGCTTTGTTAACTGCAGTGTCAGCGGTGTTCAACAGCAGATTAAGGCTTACAAAGGGGCAAAGAACTGTTTGGTTTAAGGAGATTTGTGCTGCCAAAAGCAGAATAGAGTGCCAGGACTAACCGGCTTCGACATGAACATTTTCACACAAAATGTCGACAGATTCGGCGATGGCAGCGTAAGGATGTGAGATGATATCTTTCACACTGGTTGAAAATCGTGGTGTATGTATACTATTGTGATGAATGCCTTCACCCGTATGTTGTTCCCATTATGAATCATGCTAACTTCATATTTCAACACGACAATACCAGAACAATACAGAACGCGTAACAGCAGCAGTGTTCAGTTCCTCCCTCAGTCCAAAAGAACACCGATGAGGCGAGTTGGGTCGCCACGTACAGCAGTGTCATCCTGAACCACGCAGCAACAGCTTGTACATGCAGTACAAACCAGGTGGGCTAACATTACCCCTAAGTACTCTAATTCAATGCATAGGCTGGAACCAGGCAGTACCTAGTACATGCTAATAGTGGACACACGAGGTATTGAATTCTGACACATTCCCATTGTTGTCCTGTTTGCAAATGAGACATGAATAGGTCACTTCCTAAACGAAACATCTGGTTATGATTAATAAAATAAATAATGAATGAATAAAATTATGTAAATATTTGTTTTTGATCTCATATATCGTAACAATAAGCTCATGATCAAACATTTCGTATTTAGCAATTTACAACATGCTTTACTATGATGCATATCCGCAATTGGTTTTGTACCACATTACACGCACATAATCGCACATGTGTGTAGATTGGTCTTGCATGTATAAGCTACATACATGAAATCCCATAAGCATTGGATTTGTCTCTTGAACTAATTTAGAATGGAAAAGGAACTGTTGTGGAAGATATATGAATAATTATGATTTATTCATGTATATATCACATTGTTCCTGAGTACATTATTTTGGTTGCCATTAAGTAATTTTCATCAATTTTGGTATGGCATCATAGCAGTTGGGCTGTTACAAAATATTGGCATGTATTAATCAATTATTGGCGCTTTTCATGGCGGAAAGACCGACTGCGTAGTCCAGTGGAGAGAGAGCCTACCCGGAGAGCGGAAGGTCGGTGGTTCGATCCCCGGCCGCGTCATACCGAAAGACGTAAAAAGATGGTATTTGTTGTTACCCTGCCTGGCGCTCGGCATTAAGGGAATAAAACACGAACCGGTCGGATCGGAGTCAGTATACCGTGTCTGAGTAGGGTCCAATTACCGCACGGTATCTCAGTGGGCGTGCACTATAAAACCGGCATTAGTCCGGACTAATTTAAGCACACACACACACACACACACACACACACACACACACACACACACACACACACACACACACTAACACACACACAAACACACACACTAACACACACACTAACACACACACTAACACGTGCATGCATGTCGCTATATGAGTGCAATAATCTTGAACACGACGTTAAATCTCGTTTCACATCTCCTAATAGCGAAAAACATCAACACTCTTTTTCTGTTTTTTTCTATTTTATTTATAATATCTAACAAATTTGGCAATAGATTAAATTATATAAGAAAAGTACGGCACATCATTCAAATTTATTTGGTGTGACAGGAGTGAGTAGTTAAATACTTCAGAGACCTTCAGCATTTTCACGTAATTCCCAGCATGTGCAAGTAAGGTTTAAAAAGAGCTCAAACTCTGGAAAGTGAAAGCTAAAGAGTCTCGCATTGCAGGCATTCATGTATGAAGATTGCGATCGCCATTACAGGAGGTACGGTTCACGTTTTGTCTTTCGTTAACGCCACGTTACCATTAAAGGGTAACTAAGCACAACTCCTTTCATGGATACTGGACCAAGTCTAACGCCAAAAGATACCCGAGAACAGGCAAGGCAAATACTTAATGTGATGACTGAAAAAAAAAATGATAAGCGACAAAACCCTTTTAATATTCATACGAAAGCAGAGTCGATTGTACGATTCCGACTTTATCATGAATATGTGTTTATGAATCACTAGCAAATAGTGATGATCCCAGGTGTTAGCGATAAGGTGAGCACATACTCTCGTATGCAAATTGTGTGTGTGTGTGTGTGTGTGTGTGTGTGTGTGTGTGTGTGTGTGTGTGTGTGTGTGTGTGTGTGTGTGTGTGTGTGTGTGAACGTGCTTACCCTTTTCGCGAACACACGATCCCATCACTGATTTTAAGTGAGCGCTTCATATAATTTTCACCGCTATTTTGCCTTTTACGCCCAATGTAATCTGTTTCCTCAGATATCGAGCCTGGTTGATCTCTTGCATTGGCGTTTTATGTTTCTATGAATATATATACATATAATTCTCATTTCAGATTAATTCAATGACTTGATAATTTTAATAAAAACAAAACCAATTGTTAAAGTTCAATTCTGCCATGAATTTGGAAAATACACAAATTCACAACTACCTTAGATTAATATATATATATATATATATATATATATATATATATATATATATATATATGCATATTAATCAAAGGTAGTTGTGAATTTGTGTATTTTCAAAATTCATGGCAGAATTGAACTTTAACCATTGGTTTTGTTTTAATTAAAATTATCAAGTCATTGAATTGAATTGAATTGAATTGAGAATTATAAAAAAATTATCTTAATCTATTCGTCTGTTGTATTTATTTTATACCAAGTTAATAATGAAGGAATTTATTAGTCAATATTATGCAATACTAATTATCAAAAAAAAGCTATAAGATGTTTACTCATTTCTTATAAATGGCAGATAAACAAAACTAGAGAAACGAAAATAGAGACAGAAAATTTCCGAAGATCTTCTGTTGTTTGACCCAAATTCTACCGCGACACTGAAGGGCGATTTAACTTGAATGGTTAATCTTACTAAATTTGAAATGGTTAATGAGCAATAACTACTTCCGACCACAAAACTGCACTGAATACGTTATCAAGAAAAAATGTCCTTTACAAAACATATTATCACCAAATTAACATTTATTTGTAGATGTATTGTTTAGGTTGCTGTCATTAATTGGATATTTGTTTGCTTTGAGTGACAATAAATACAAAAGTTAATATTACATGGCACTCCAATATATAAAATGTGACTTACTCAAAACTTGCGAAAAAGTAGAATCTGTTTAACGGCCGAGGGTATATGTCATAGCCCACAAGCTGGTGGAATGTTGGCGGGCGTCCTGGATCAAGTGGAATTTGATGAATTAGGGAAAATTCACGATACAAAATTCCCATTAAATATTTATGAAACCTTAAATGAAATAAAGGCACAATTTATGTGACCCTTGGTTTCACAGCTATATGCCTCCTGCTATTAATGTTAATTGCTGAATTTTGTTTGATATGTTAGCAGTTGCTGTAATCTCATTAAAATCAGATCGTTTACCTTTACATATTTGAAAAAGGGTTGTCAGAGAAGTATCGTTTCTGAGTAATATAAAAATATAAACTGTTCGTACATCATGATACAGAAGTTATGGTATAGTTGACAACATTCATATTTATCACATGATATAAGTATGACTGTTTTTTTAATTGAATTTTTCTACAATGTTCACAAATATATGGCAAATCTGAAATCAGGATTAATCCGAAATTACACACTTAGAAAATCATATAACATCACCGATTTCATTTGGTATTTAAATGACATTCTAAAACTATAATCGATTCGCAGCCATTTCGCATTACAAATTTGGAAATTTCTGGATATCATGATAAAGTAATAATTTGTGAGTCAGTTGTGTTTACCTCTGCTTTCAGTTACCTGTTACGCGTCATCTTAATGTCGGAGGAAAGCTAGTAGTGTAGTAGGACGTAGACGTTTACTACCTTGGTGAAACCCACGAGCAAAGGTATATAGAGTGCAGACAAACCTAGAAACATCATCAAAGCGAGCCCACGATCAGAGGTTTCTAGATTACACCAAGGACGCAACGCTTCACTGTGAATCGCGGCGCCTAAGACCACTGGGCCAAGCCTTCCCTCCCTGATTTCATTAGGTGTCAAAACGACACTCTAAATATATACCTGATTGATAGCCGTTTCGCAATATGAATTTGGAGATCTTTTGATAGTATGATAAATTCATTTAACAAACTCACCTTGTGCTAAACTGTGTTAGTGGAAGTTGCCGTGTCTCTTCGTCCAGTTACTGCAAATGATGAGAAGCAGGATTTGTTCATTAAGTTCTGGTGAATCTGTTTCAATTCTGGATTCAATTCATCAAATCATATCTATATACATGCACACGTATTAAAAATATATTATGGAACACTGATCCTTACATTATGTATGTACATAATGTGTATTTTGCAACCATATTCTAATTGGACAACTAATCTGTGTAAAAACCCTTACATGTTTCAACAATAAAGCTTTATAATGAGATACATGTAATATAGTGTTATGTTATGCCAAATGGCTCTTATCATTTAAATGAAAGAAGATTGGCTGTGTCCACTATTGAGAATATCATATCATGGTAATTTAACTCTGACTAGAAAACGTAGACAATTATCATATGATTATTGTTTTCAGATACACAGCTGCTGTTTCAATTTCCTCGCCTTAAAACACGTATTGTTTATCCACATTGGAGTACACATGTTATTGGCTATTTCCATAGCTCACCACTCTAGAATGAACATAATGCAGATATTAATCAACTAAATCGAAGTTATCATTATTAATATTAGATTTATTATATAATAAATTTGATATTGAAATTCTCTGCTGAAAAAATCCGAATATTTCAGGTTCCCCCCTTTCAACTTTTCACCTGCAGCATACATACTAATTCAGTTAACAATGAAGTCAAGGTCGGCCAGTTCCCTTTTAATTGTGTGTTACAGGTGGCTACAGTCAAACAGTTGAGCTATAACATTTTGTGTAATCGACAATGCTTTAGGGATATTCATACTCGTATCATTCAGAAATCGTGTTTTAAATGCTTGTTGCGCAAGAAGGATAAAGAGTTAGTTGGGTACACTTGTCCAATACATCCGAAATTCGTACATCCCGTTACACGTACATGTGTCCACCAAATGTCCCAGTGACAGGGATGTCGGATACATCTTTCGAAGCTCGTGGGTCTTATGGTACAAGTAGCCTGGATTTATGTAACATAGATTTACATTTTTACTACTCCATTTGTCAGTTCTAAAAGCGTGGTATGTTGAAAATTCTGTTTTCGTAAGTGATATGGTCCATAAAAGCCATTACACAGTGGTAAATGATAGAAATACTACGTTGTACCCATTGCAATAGTCTAAATCATCAGATGACTTTATTAGAGTGAGGGTATATTTCCACTGTGTTGTCCGTTCCATACTTTATTACTTACAGACCGCCGTCATAAAGCTCTAATGTTGCTGACTGCCGCGTATATGAACATTCAATCACTCTTATCGAGAAATATAATGACTTTAAGGCTCTTACGAAAGGACGATATGATCGATGTCTCCGGGGATATGTGTTCAATGTCTGTTCGGGCATGATCCGAATTTAAGGCAATCAATATTTGTAGTTCCTCATAACATAATCCCGCCAGCGTTGCTTTTATTTATTCTTCCTCTGGTTAATGGGGGATGGATGTTACCAATATCTCATGAATCCAAACGTCATCGCTTTAGAATAATTATTGGCAAATATTCCATAGGGCGTAAGACCGGTAGCACCAACCACTCACACAATATCCCTTACAATCGTAGTGCCAGAGAGTGAGGGGTTAGAAAAGCTCCGTGTAAAGGTCATGGCATGGGACAGCATCGCGCATCTTGTTGACAACCAAGATGTCATATTTAGTCAACTTCGTCCTGTCAATCAGAATATTTCTTGAATTACCTAACCTGGCCTTTGATGTTGAAACCTTGTGTGTTTCCGTGAAATTTGAATAGCATGTACATGCAATAAAGTACAAAACGATTGACAAATGTGGACGCCATAAGCTGGTGTTAATGATAGATTGTGCGACATGAAAGGGAAATTCGCGATTGGATAATAGAAATCATCCGTCCTATCGAACAGCTTGGTAAGGATGCTGCCATCTTTTTGAAGTTGCACGTATCCAGACAAGACACATTTTATATTGGCATTGTTGAAAGAAATGAGGCCATCTATTTGACACGCGAATCGATTTCAAAAATCAAATAAATTATCTGCTTCTTTCGCATTTGGTTTTTGCATCTTACAACAAAAGTTTCACTTTTCGTTTGTTCGTTGACGGACCTCATTGGACTGTTGTCCCGATTGTTAAGGATTCACTGTGTGTTTTCTTTCGGTTCATTGACGTATGAATCAAACTGTTGAAATTTATACAGTTTACACATCGGCTTTTTATTCATACCTTAATGAACCGAAAAAATACACAGTCAATGCTTATAATTAAATTCGACAACGAAAACACGTGTTATCTACAACAGTTTAACAAAACAAAAACAGTTGTATTCATCAAATCAGACAAAAAATGACGAGATTGATAAACATTCCAGTTGAAGGAACACATACTTTGGCGTAACATGAAGCAGGTGATTGTTTAATTTATGCACATAACTTGACACGATAAGTGTGTAGCCAATCAACGGAGAGTATGATCAAAACAAAGTTCACAGGACACGGCAAAAGGCGAGAAGAACTGCAACAGTCGGGGCAGATATTTTACGGGAGAAGACGGCTGTTTTAAATGCCGGGTCAGTTAACGCCAAATTCAAACATTAGGTCCCTGAGAACGGATAGACACAGTTGGAAAAATGCTAGTTAGAAATGAAACCAGAAGACATGAAATTTGTGGAACCCAGGCAAGCGGGAAAGAAAAACAGTTTGCTGATACACGTGAGCAGAAAGGAATTCCCCGCATTACGTAGTAATAAAAGAAGTCAACCACGGGGTCCACTGGTATCTGGCGCAGGTCCGCAGTCTAGTTAACAGCAAGTTAAGACCGAGATCAAGGTCAATACGATATCGTATCCAATGCATCTCTCCTCTATACGGGGGCACGGGTGGCCCAGTCGTCTAAGGCGCCGCGATTCGCTGTGCAGAGTTGCGTCCCTTGGGCACGCCAGAAACCTATGATTGTGGGTTCGAATCCCGGTTCGCCCCGATTATGTTTCTAGGTTTGTCAGCACCATACCCGTGCTCGTGGGTTTCACCGAAGTGGTAAACGTCTGAGACCTGCATCACTTTGGGCTTTCCTCCCACATTAAGCTGACACGCCGCGATATAACTGGAATATTGTTAAAAGCGGCGTAAAACCCAACTCACTCACTCACTCTCCTCTATACACATTTTGTGATTACCCATACAATACTAATATCAACTGAAATCTATTTCTGTTCATGAATATTCTCATTTATATATTAAGACACGACAGCATTGTTCCACCGGAGTCGCTACAGCATTAGGGTTTTAGTTTCAGCCACGCACGTCACAAAGAGTGACGCAGTTCCTGTGATGTGGACTACGAAAAGTGGAGGAATTCAACCTCCTGCTGAAAGTATTACTCCACTAAGTGTTTCATTAAACATTGAATCACATGGAATAATAAATTATCCCCAAATCGAGTTGTGTTGTCACCTGAATTGCGAAATAAAAACCTAAAAATATAATGTTGGTTTGATCGGATTTCGGAGATATTCTGGAAAAGGCAAAGAAGTTACTGTTTTGATTCCTTTATTTTTCCCTGTTGTTTTTTATATTCAGACATATTTGATTCATGTGTGATATGTGGACACATGGTCCCATTTATGTCCAATAAAGCCGCCATATGGAGTGTTTTACTGAAGAAACCTGACACGAGAACCAATCAGTATTCAAACACATTGCTATGATGTGATTTACACTTAACACGGGTTCATGTGTTATTTAGACAAATGAGGATGTCCTATCGCAAGTATGGTCACATGGCCCAATATGGAAGAGTGAAACTTCCATTTTGATTGCTTTTTAATCTTGAAAAAAGTAGGCATATAAATACCATAACGTCAAGCAGCTGTTTTACAAACGAGTTGATCAAGCGTACATACTCCTGCTGATAAAATCAGCAATAGCAGAAGTATGTCCACTCCCTATCACATCAGCAGCAGCATCACACCCCTCCCTATCAAGTGTATCTACCCATGGTGTCATCGACAGCAACAACTGCAGTAGCAGCAGCAACAACGACATGTCCCTTCCCTCCCTGTCAAGTGTATCTACCCATGGTGTCATCAACAGCAACAACTGCAATAGCAGCAGCAACAACAACATGTCCCTTCCCTTCATGTCAAGTGTATCTACCCATGGTGTCATCATCAGCAACAGCAGTAGTAGCAGCAACAGCATGTCCATTCCCTCCCTGTCAAGTGTATCTATCCCTGGTGACATCAACAGCAACAACAACAGTAGCATCAGCAACAACAACGACATGTCCCTCCCCTCCCTGTCAAATGTATTTACCCCTGCTGACATTATCAGCAACAGTATTAGTAGCAGCAATAACAACGTGTCCCCTTCCTTCTCTGTAAAGTGTATCTACCCCTGCTGACATCATCAGCACCGCCATTAGCAGCAGCAGCAACAACAACATGCCCCCTCCGTCTCTACCAAGTGTATCTACCCCTACATACATGTACATCAGCAGTAACAGCAGCAACAACAACATGTTCCCTCCCATTCAAGTGTATCTACCCCTGCTGACATCATCCATAGCATGTTCTTTGCAGATATGTGCACATGTGACAAAATATTCCTTTTAAAGTGATAGACACCTTGCGTAGACACCGAACTATTCGGCATTACGTAATTTAACTTCCCACGGCGGGCGCAATGGTCTCGAGGGACATTTTATCGTCCACTAACCTCCAACAACGCATATTGATAATCAAAAGAAGTCATAGTATTTGCCAGAATGCGATTTAATGCCAATCACATCAATCATAGCGAACATAATTTTCAATAATGTGTAACGTTAATACTATGCATCTTCATGAACTATGACTAAAGGATATCAATAACATCAGTCTCACTAAAAACATGATGAACAGGATTCAGTTAAGTGTCTTCAAACATATCCTGATAATAAAATAGGAATCACATTTCATACTCACTCTATTTCATTATCTAATATAACCTGATCGTATAAATTTTGTATGGTTTTAATCGAAGCATAAAACGGAGACTCGACATTGAAGCTCATGTATTTATTGGCATAATGTGTCAACAGAAGTAACATGCTCTTGTGATGAATCGACAAAAACAAATAATAAAGCGTTCTTGGGGACGGATGGGTAACGGTGCGGTAAAAACATTTGTTCGTCACAATGAAGACACAAATTCAAATCCCACGTGGGGTATAGTGTTGAAACGTAATGCTTAATGTCGCAAGACGTGCAATACATCACTCGGACACAGGTTGATAGCACCCATGTGATTCCTGTTGCATATTTCAAACACATGCTTATAACATATTTGGAATCGTACCATGAACTGCTCTTATCTTATGATTTCTTATGATTATTGAAAGGGTTTTGTCTTTCATGTTTTCATGCTAATCAATAAGTTATTATGACGTAGACTACAGAGCGAGCTCTGACATGAAAGAGGTACCGCTCGTCTGTATGTTTTGACAGGCTGACTCATGTTTTTAATAGGATTACTGTAGGAACATTTGCTGCTTAATACCACTTCATGTGAAATCAGATTCAAAAGAGTTAGATATAACCGCATGATTCCATGTTCAGTGAGTCAGTTTGGTTTGACGCCGCTTTTAACAGTATTCCAGTTATATCGCGGCGTGTCAGCTTAATGTTGGAGGAAAGCCCAAAGTGATGCAGGTCTCAGACGTTTACCACTTCGGTGAAACCCACGAGCACGGGTATGATGCTGACAAACCTAGAAACATAATCGGGGCGAACCGGGTTTCGAACCCCACAATCATAGGTTTCTGGCGTGTTCAAGGGACGCAACTCTGCACAGCGAATCGCGGCGCCTTAGACGACTGGGCCACCAGTGCCCCCTAAGTTTTATCAATCTGACCTTTACAATGTTGTTACTTTGGTACAGTTATACATCCGTGCATGTATACTACTACAGAAAGGTAACACACGATTATTTCACATTATTATTTCAGTTAATATATCAGATTAACATATGACAGATTAACTTTAGTAATGTTAAAGAATCGGGTTGGTCATTAGTATATATTATGCTTATTCTTTATGAGGCGTAACTGTGTATATTTTGTCCAGATGTGTCTTCATCCCACAATTGGGCAGATGGGTAGCCTAGTGGTTAAAGCATTCGCTCGTCACGTCGAAGACCTGGGTTCGATTCCCCCAAAAGATACAATGTGTGAAGCCTATTTCTGGTGTCCCCCGCCGTGATATTGCTGGAATATTGCTAAAAATGGCATAAAACCACAGTCATTTACTCATCCCACAATTGTCACATAATGAATACATATTGCAATGGTCGGGTGTGGATTCAATACAATCCTCATCTACACCAAACATGAACATTGGACTCGTGGGAGCAGTATCAGTATCAGGGCGTAACAAGGTGAGCTTAAGACCGGCCAGTACCTGCTATTGCTTGTGGTTACCTGGCGGTAAGGTGAGCTTAAGATTGTCCCTGCTACTACTACCACTCGTAGTGGTTACCTGGCGATAAGGTGAGCATAATACTGTTCCTGCCACTACTACTCATGGTGGTTACCTGGCGGTAAGGTGAGCTTAAGATTGTCCCTGCTACTACTACCACTCGTAGTGGTTACCTGGCCGTAAGGTGAGCTTAAGACTGTCCCTGCCACTAGTACTCATGATAGTTTCCTGGAGGTATAAGGTGAGCTTAAAACCGTCCCTGCTTCTACTACTCGAAGTGGTTACCTGGCGGTTAGGAGAGCTTCAGAATGTCCCACACAAGATATCACTTACCCGAGTGTATGTTTCACAGGAATATATCATTTGGGCTGCCAGGAAGTGGTTTGATGGCCAATTTCTTGTCAAAGCAGTCATGGACTGTCATATTTCCGTGTTGAGGAGCATTTGGGGTAAACACTGGGCACATGTTTCGAATGCAAATGTGTGTTCTGTCCTTGAAAATGAACGAAGGTTGTTTCCATACTACAATCTACATGTTGCTTTTGCTCTTTGTATTAATTAATATTTGAGCCGCTACAACGAAACAACGATACCCTTGATGATGTTAGAGGATCAGAACAAAAGCTGTAAGATTCTTACTGCTAGTGGTAGAATGGAATGCATTGATTTGGAATTTCAGTAACATAATAACACATTTGTCCAGAGTTTACAATATGGAGAAACAAAGATACTTCGTCCATTGTAAACAATTAAGTTTTAAGATTCTCAAACAAGGTTTCTAGGAATTTATTAATATGGCAATATTTTATTGAACCAATTCCATTTGTCTGAGAATATACATAACTAGTCTCTGCAGGTCATAACTCACCAATAGCCGATACCTGAAACAAAAAAAATGTGGTGTAAAGTTGGGATGTATGGAAAAGTCACCACAAACTCTTGAAACTAGTTGCATATAAAACTACATTGTATACCAAATATTAGAGAAAACAGAGAATAGTTTCAAAGATGTTAAGTAAATGTCATAAGCTTTAATGCGTAAAATAGTAATAAACACATGGGTAGATTATATATTTTTATAAAGGTGACTGTAGATATAAAGTGGGATATGGATAAACAAATGACATCATTTATTGTGAAATACCTTTTCCCAATCCCATTCCGTATCCTCCCATGCCGTAGAGACCACCATAGCCTCCAAGTCCTCCGTACAGACCTCCCATGCCGTATCCGTATTTGCCTCCGTATAGACCTCCCATGCCTCCGTATAGACCTCCCCATGCCTCCGTATAGACCTCCCATGCCTCCGTACATACCTCCCATGCCTCCGTACAGACCTCCATAGCCTCCGTACAGACCTCCCATGCCTCCGTATAGACCTCCCATGCCTCCGTATAGCCCTCCCATGCCTCCGTACAAACCTCCATAGGCTCCGTACAGACCTCCAAGGCCTCCGTACAATCCACCCATTCCGTAGCCAATTCCGCCCAGTCCTCCGTTCAACCCGCCAATTCCACCATACAGACCGGTAGGCTCTGCAAAGGCGGTAACAGCCAGGCAGGCAACAAGAGCGGCATTTTGAGTATCTATTGAGTAACGTGAAAATCATTGTCAAGAAAGGGAAATAGCATGTTATCGTTGCTCATCTGGTAAATTCAGTTCACACCAGTCATTGTGAATTGTGTTATCAGTTTTACTTTCACCTGCATTCATATATTTCCCAATTGACTAGAACGTTTTGCGTTACATATTCGTACTTTTATAAACTGGCTCAACATAGAGATTGAAAACAGCCAGTTTGCGCAGCAGATGAATGAAAAATGATACATATATATCACAAGCAAACCTTGAAATAGTACTTACAGTTTGGTGTTTATACGTATCTGTGTCTTAACGGCAGGTGAAAATGATGATGGATGATGGAACAGTTTCCTCCGTCACTTATATATACAATTTGGGCGATTATTTGTGATTGATTAAACTTGGGCTGGCCACTCCCAGGTAAGTAACACACCTTAGCTTAATGCTGTAAACTGATCCTTCTTTTCGCATCAAAAGGCCCGGTGTTATCACCCTTCGGGTACACATGCGAGCTGGTATACATGAACATCGATTAAGGAAGTACAAGACAACGTATATAAAGGTGGCAAACAGACACACTCTCTCTGGCATCGTCTGACTGCATTTCAAACAGTTCGCGACACTCAAGTTTAAAAGCATATTGAGTAAATATTCGATAACGGTCTGAAAAGTGTATATCCAGTATATCCACATTATGACGTGGGAGCAATATATGAGAGACGTTATAATGCATCTGTGTGAAACGACGTTACAAGAGACCAGAAAACTGGCGCAACGCACTAGTACAGTCTCGTCACACCACTGCAGTCTCGCTGTTCGACAATGGGTCACAATACAAACTCTATCCGTGGAATACAACAGCCTGCCCACACGAAAATCGCCACTGATCAATATACGACAGACACTACAATAGTCTCGCCGACGTTTAACAATCATTGAACCAATTCCATTTGTCTGAGAATATACATAACTAGTCTCTGCAGGTCATAACTCACCAATAGCCGATACCTGAAACAAAAAAAATGTGGTGTAAAGTTGGGATGTATGGAAAAGTCACCACAAACTCTTGAAACTAGTTGCATATAAAACTACATTGTATACCAAATATTAGAGAAAACAGAGAATAGTTTCAAAGATGTTAAGTAAATGTCATAAGCTTTAATGCGTAAAATAGTAATAAACACATGGGTAGATTATATATTTTTATAAAGGTGACTGTAGATATAAAGTGGGATATGGATAAACAAATGACATCATTTATTGTGAAATACCTTTTCCCAATCCCATTCCGTATCCTCCCATGCCGTAGAGACCACCATAGCCTCCAAGTCCTCCGTACAGACCTCCAATGCCGTATCCGTATTTGCCTCCGTATAGACCTCCCATGCCTCCGTATAGACCTCCCCATGCCTCCGTATAGACCTCCCATGCCTCCGTACATACCTCCCATGCCTCCGTACAGACCTCCATAGCCTCCGTACAGACCTCCCATGCCTCCGTATAGACCTCCCATGCCTCCTTATAGCCCTCCCATGCCTCCGTACAAACCTCCATAGGCTCCGTACAGACCTCCAAGGCCTCCGTACAATCCACCCATTCCGTAGCCAATTCCGCCCAGTCCTCCGTTCAACCCGCCAATTCCACCATACAGACCGGTAGGCTCTGCAAAGGCGGTAACAGCCAGGCAGGCAACAAGAGCGGCATTTTGAGTATCTATTGAGTAACGTGAAAATCATTGTCAAGAAAGGGAAATAGCATGTTATCGTTGCTCATCTGGTAAATTCAGTTCACATCAGTCATTGTGAATTGTGTTATCAGTTTTACTTTCACCTGCATTCATATATTTCCCAATTGACTAGAACGTTTTGCGTTACATATTCGTACTTTTATAAACTGGCTCAACATAGATATTGAAAACAGCCAGTTTGCGCAGCAGATGAATGAAAAATGATACATATATATCACAAGCAAACCTTGAAATAGTACTTACAGTTTGGTGTTTATACGTATCTGTGTCTTAACGGCAGGTGAAAATGATGATGGATGATGGAACAGTTTCCTCCGTCACTTATATATACAATTTGGGCGATTATTTGTGATTCATTAAACTTGGGCTGGCCACTCCCAGGTAAGTAACACACCTTAGCTTAATGCTGTTAACTGATCCTTCTTCGCATCAAAAGGCCCGGTGTTATCACCCTTCGGGTACACATGCGAGCTGGTATACATGAACATCGATTAAGGAAGTACAAGACAACGTATATAAAGGTGGCAAACAGACACACTCTCTCTGGCATCGTCTGACTGCATTTCAAACAGTTCGCGACACTCAACTTTAAAAGCATATTGAGTAAATATTCGATAACGGTCTGAAAAGTGTATATCCAGTATATCCACATTATGACGTGGGAGCAATATATGAGAGACGTTATAATGCATCTGTGTGAAACGACGTTACAAGAGACCAGAAAACTGGCGCAACGCACTAGTACAGTCTCGTCACACCACTGCAGTCTCGCTGTTCGACAAGGGGTCACAATACAAACTCTATCCGTGGAATACAACAGCCTGCCCACACGAAAATCGCCACTGATCAATATACGACAGACACTACAATAGTCTCGCCGACGTTTAACAATCATGCAGAGTAACAATACACTACAACAGCTTTAATTCCTAACTGATTGGGACATATTTCTTCTCAGAAAGGGACTGTCACTTTGAATATTCACAACACCTATTTATGCGTTTTGCATTTGTTAAAAGCCTAAATACCAGTGTCCTCTGAAAACAGATGAAGAACGTCTTCTCGTGTTTGTTGACTTGCCTTTGCATATGTTTGTGACGGTGGGACCAATGGGGCTGGATAGGCTCACCTTTTGGCGACCACCAGTACTAATGCTTTTATTTACAACTGCGTCTCTTGAGAGAACTCTCTTATCTTAAACATATCATTTTGTTAATATTACACTTCATTTACAAGGAATGTTTGATAATACGAGCATCACTAAATTTGTTATCTCAATTTCTATAGATAACGTCTGAATACTGATATAATAATCATTCAATGATGACGCTTTAACTACATAAATCGTCAATACCAGAGAATAAGCAGGCTACATTATCTGCTGAAACAGATTTCATTGGGTGTAAAAGGCAAGATTGTGCTGAAACATATACTGAATATCAGTGATGTCACCAGATGTTAACGAACAGTTTATGTTTGTATATATTTGTTAGATGTGTCATGAACTTTCCGTCCGTTCGATCGTGTGCGAAATCTGAAGAATGGTGTCTTTTGACAATGTCTCAGCCGTTCATACATGTGCATTTATTTTTAATCACTGTTGCAATAACTCACGTCTAACGTATTTTATTCTCTAGGCGAGCCTTTGTTCCTAATCATTAGAAGAAAGAACAAAGCATATAAATCGCCTCTACCCTTTACGTACATGTACAGTGTATGCCCTTTACATGATGAAGCACTAAAGATGATTGCGTTCTTTAAGGTGTTTTCAGGCAAAAACACATACCTTGAATAAAACACGTGGAAACAAGTTAAACAATGTGTATGATAATGGGAAACCTGCATAAAGGTTTCCCGGCAAAACATCTGAAAATATAGACGTGTGTTTTCAGAAAGAAAATGTTCTTAAAGTATAACATAAAAGTGTTTTCAAAGATGTTCATCATCAAACGATTTCTTTTTACAGTCTGGTTGTTGTTTTAAGACAAACTCCAGAGTTGGACCATTTATTGCGCAGAACGTAACTTCTTTTAGCTATACTACCAAGTTCAATCACCTTTGTGTTGAAAAATGATTGCCACAGTGACTGTTGAGTTATTATCAAACAACATTTGTCTGTTTATGTGTAATCTTCATTCCAACCAATCCAGTTCGGAATCTTAATATTCGTGATCTGATTTAATCAATATATATTCTTCAAATATTGCGTACAGGGAAGGTGGTTAGTAAACACACAACTAAATGTCTATATAAATACTTCTCCTATTATTACAAAAGCAGTATGCAAAATGTTAAATTGCATAATCAAATCAAGAAGTACATGTTTAATGGATCTTACAAAATAATTGATAGTTTGATAAGCTATACCCGGACAGGAGTTTCTAACAGTAAACTTTGTTTTCAATCGTTTTGTTTGTGTGATAAATAAACTGAAAACATATGTTAATGTTATCGAAATTCAAACTGTCTGTATTCCAGTCAACACAAGCAGTAATAATAATAAGTCCATTTGTACTGCGCCAGATTCCATTCACCAAGTGAATACTCAAGGCGCTATATATAGTTTTAGCAAATAATGCTGATGAAAGATGAGTAGAGTTGATAGTGTTGTCTGAAAAGGTGTGTTTTCAGATGAGCCTTAAAGGATAAAAGCGATGGCAACAGCTTAAGAGCAGATGGTAGTTTGTTCCATAGCGAGGAATCGCGGAACTGGAAAGATCTGTGACCAAAGGTTTTGAGACGGGTTACCGGGACTTGTAACAGCTGGTTATTCTGAGAACGGAGAGATCTGAAAGGCTTGAATTTAGGCAGTAGTTCGGTGAGATATAGTGGGGTTGTCCCCGTGTAGCATTTGTAGGCCAGGGTAAGAATTTTGAATTCAGTTCTGGCTTTGAGTGGTAACCAGTGCAGCGACATCAGAGCAGGTGTTACTGGAGTCCATTTTGATGTCTTCGTGACAATACGTGCTGCTGTATTTTGTACACGTTGGAGCCTGTGGAATTGATCATTTGTGATGTTACTCATGGGGCTACTGCAATAGTGAAGCCGTGATATGACTAAAGATCGAGCCAAAGTGTGTACAGCTTCTTTTGTGAGTAGATGTCGAACGCTTCCAATGTTGCGTAGATGAAAGAAGCAGGACTTTGTGACATGGCTTACATGTTGTTCCATAGTTAGTCCACTGTCCAGATAAACGCCAAGATTTTTCACTGCTATTTGAGAATGCGATGTTGAAATCACCAACTAGTATGTTGCTAACTCCCATTTTCTCAAGCTCAACTAAGAATCTTACAACATTTGTTTGGATCATTTACATCACCATGGCTATCGTTCTTTCATTGCTGCAGCTCAGATATTAATTACTGACAAAACGAAATTAAAACATGTAGATTGTCGGCTGAAAACAACTTTCGCTCATTTGCAAGGACAGAACACACACTTGCATTCGAAGACAATGCACACTGTCTACCTCTTGGTACCGACTGCTCTTCAAACACGGAAATATGACGGCCCATGACTGCTTTGACAAGAAATTGACACTCCTGCGTATTTGTTTTCACTGCATGATTTCAAAAAGCAAATTAAAATACAGTCAACTCCGGATATTATGGGAATTCAAATGGCCATCTGACCCCATCAGAGCAGCCGAAATGATAAATTGTGTCTATTCAGTAGGCCTTAACGACTCTTCGAACAGCGAGGTGGTGTATCTACCATACGTGTCAGACAGAAACCTGTCTGTTGACATCACGTCGATGTGAATGGCTTTCTTGTAGTCGTAAGTCTTTATCGTTCATAATAGTGACATCCTAACAAATTGAAAAACACATTCTGAATCGCTGTTTGTTGTGATATATTTACCCTGCGTGTGCTACCAACAGTAAATTGCCCGTCATTAGCCGTGAATAGCGTCGACTGTGATGAATGTGCTGGAAAAGTACATTTGAAAGCCATTCTCTTATAGGGAGCAAATGCGGTGTTGTCACACCCAATAATAAATGCGAAATGGTTGGAAACTGTATGAAGATAACTGAATGCATATGGCATATACACGCACCTGTATTCATGTGTGTAGGGGAACATGACTGCAGGTATAATACTGTTGTGCGGCAACAGGCAACAAACAGAACAGACATTGTGTGTTATGAAGATACGTGTCATCCACAGACATTATGCTTTATGAAGATACGTGTCATATAAATACTCTTCAAAAAAAGAAACTTGACATAGATGTAAAACCACTTTTTGTCAAATATCTAAAATAATTACATTAAATGTGAACCAAATAACTCAAACAGAAAGATGATGTGTCTATAATTCGCGAAAACACTTGCAAAGCACATAAACGTAGCGTTTAGGGATCAATTTAACAGCTTCATCCAACGCAACCGCCTGTAAAAAACGTGCAGCACAGGATCCTGCATTTAGGCATGCAGGCCCCCCCTGCTGAATGGGTATAAAAATACAGTCATACAGTCCTTATAACGGCAGTAGAGGCGGTGACAGAATGCCAAGACTGAATGCAGCTCAACGGAACAACGCCATTGGGAGATTACAAGCTGGAGCAACTCTGGAAGAAGTGGCAAGGCACTTTGGCGTATCCAGACAGACAATCTCCGCACTGTGGACCCGATACAACAACACCAACAGAGTTGAAGACAGACCAAGGTCAGGAAGACCAAGGATGACAACCCAAGCACAAGATCGATACATCCGGCTGCGACACCTCCGAGACCGCACTACCACAGCCACGTCTACAACCACACAGATCCCTGGGGTACGCAGAAACTCAGATAACGAATATAATTTTTCATTTATTTGTACTGCATATGATCATTTGCGTAGAAAGTACACAAGTATACCCTAGACACATTATATAAATCTTTTGATACATACATTTAATATGCTTATGTCAGCTCCTCGTGTTGACAGTGTTATAAAACATTGCTATGTATGTCTTTTGTGCCTTTATGCTCCGGGATACAATGCGGTAATTGTTTTAAACAATATCTAAATATACCTGTAGATGGTTACAAATGTATAACTATTTTGTGTCTAACTCTGTTGCTGCTGACTGTTGTACCAATTATATGTACCATAGTTATATGGCCCACATCCATATTGAATAAAGACTAGTGATTCTAATGTTTCCCTCGAGCATTCTGTATTATGAGAACATATTTTCGTGAACATACATCACATGGCCATAGATTCTCAGGCATGTACATACTTGCAAGGTACATAAGCGTGTTTACCAAATATGAAATTCAAAGCTTGTTGCTTGCACTTTGGATGGACCAGTTATTAGTTCTCTATCTTACAGTGATTGCATCTTTTGACAAGTTTCAAAATATTACCAGAATATTTGCCGATGATGCATTCAATGGTATAAAAGCTGTTAAACCCTTTCCATATCCATAAGAAATCGCTTCAAAATCTAGGGTCGATTCTACGATTCCGAATGTAGCACGAGCAACTTTTTGGCTCACTATCAAATAGTGACCATACCAGGTGTTGGCGAAAAGGTGAGCCTACCCTACCGCACCGGTGGCACCAGTCACAAAACCATGCAAAGGCAAGTCAACTGTTCACCTGCAATTTGGTCATACAGTCTTGTAGAAAGTGTTTTGTCACACCGAATCTTTATGCATGAATTAAATATAAAACAGTTGAAGTTGCTCAATGGTCTTCTGTATTTCTAATTCAGTTTGGTAAATCAGCGGAAGGGAATTATATAATGGTTATTAAACGATATCAGATCATCGATATACCTGAAGCTAAATGTAAAGTTCTTGGCCAAATTACTTTCTTTTAACTTCGCCAATCCGAGCAGAAATTCTGATTCATCTGTATAAAGAAACAGATCAGCAAGAACGGAAGCGCCAATGGTGCCTATGGGGATGCCTACTTCTTGCCTAAATGTCTTTGAATGAACTTCATCCACCGAAAAGTACCCTCTTTCTCTTAATTCGTGGACATGAAATTGGCTTCTGAACAGTAACCCCTCTAAGACAAAGTATATGTTATTGGTTACAAACAGGTACGGGATTTGTTATGCAAACAGTGCCATTAAAATGTAGAAACTCAAAAACGCATACTCTCACGAAAAAGACTGTACACTTTGCCATTATTGCTAATTCAAACGCAAAAAAATGGTTTCAACTATGCGTAAACTTAATATATCATTTACACATGGAGCACTCTAAATGGTGATTTGTTTAGAGTTAATTTGTCTGACAATATTTCTTGCTCTTGCAGTCATTATGCGAAAACGTTTTCCACAAATTTCTCGAATGTGAGAAATATACTGTATTTGGACAACCGTTGTTTTGTTAACATTATGAATATAGGGCCTCGGGCCAATTTATGTACAGTTTTAGGTGATAGCAAAAATCTATGTAACGAACAAAATAACTTATTTTTTAACTAAATCCAGGATTAATTTATTACTACTCGTAAGTCTTAGTGAATACTAAAGAAGTTCTAAATCAATAATATTTCATGTAAATATTACAGTGCAGTAATGTTTTTTTGTTTTTTTATTAAATTAACAATGTCCATCATTGTCATCTTTTCACCAACTACGATCATAATAACAGTGTATAATATATCTTTACAACTATATACATGCATATCACTTGTATATATTCTGCACTCTACAGGGATCTTGAAAAAACAATACTTTTATACATATATTCACACACATATATACATATTTATATATCAGAATGTATATAGGAGAAGGCCTCGTAAGAATGTCACATGTGCCTAATGTATTTTCGAACAAAAAATATGTAAACTAAATCAGTTCACCTTGAGGCAGCCTTCCTGCAGTTATTCCCAGACAACATTCAAGTCAATGGACAGACAGTGTGTGAAATTCCCCCACTTTCGTAACCACTGAAGACAGCAGTATAAAGCGCTCATTTATCCTGACTAAAATGAGCATCAATTGATTACACATGCCACCTAATACCTTGTAGTAAAAGCAAAGAGCAAAATAGCTTACATATATGTCTGAACACTTAGTAAACACACTGCTGCCAATGCTTCATTAATGTGAAGCATTATACACTGTTACCAGGATTTCCACGTATTCATACCTCATCAATGTTGAAGGACTTGAGACCAATGACCTTCAAAAATCGTTACAGACATTCTGGTCAAAGAAATATTTGATGAAGGGAATAGTAGCTTTTCATTATCGAGTTCTCTGTTGCTCGCGTTTGTATTCCGACCGCATGGCAGTACTAAGTGCCCATCACGCCGAATCCTGGGCCATCTCCGTGGACTCTACATCTTCAATCAAGTTACGATGAATACTCGCATCAACTGTGCACATGACGACTTGCATCAAGCAGGGTATTGATGACCCTTGTACAGAAGGCGATTCCTCTCTTGTTCAAAGGAAGGGAGTAGTGATGGATGTTGTCCTGAAAAAAGTTTGCGTTAATGGAATATGAGTACATGTGCCAATGAATCGTGAAGGAACTGTTCCATCGCATCAGCAGTTGATGCCAGCGTGGGCGAACTTGTTGCTGATTGTAAAAGATGTATATAGATGTCAATTGAAACATTAACAGAAAACAGTAGGTGTGTTTTTTAAACAAGTATTATCACTTTGTCAAAATGCCTCTGCCAATGAAGTCGTTTCCTTGGTTTCTTCAATATTTCTCAAAACATCGTATTTTCCAGTTTTGCGTGATAATTTATCATAATTTTAATGAAATAACACTACCATGCGAGGATTTTCTATGTTTGTTAGAAGAAGCAACGTAATTGTCCATATGAGTCACTAAAGCTTACCATGCTGCATTACACTCTGTGTTTTCTGGCTAGGGCTTTTCAGATTATGTTGTGTTGGAAACGTTATAATTGTCCACTACTCAGATAGTGAGGTCAACGTTTTCATTTTATTCCATGACAACATGCTATCATGTTACAGTTGTATTCCAGATATATCGCCCACGCGCCTTGCTACATTGGACATACAGACTCCATATGTACAACTACCGCGGCTTTAAACAGTTTTACATCGAGACTCCTACATAATCGTCACCCCTGCTGCAACTGTACGTTGGGACTCCAGATATATACCATCGTGCCCTTTTATAATTGCACATTGAGACACCAGATATATACCCCTCGCAGCTTGCTACGAACATAGATCCTCTAGATTACAACCGTCGCAGCCTGCTACAGGTGCACATAGAGACTCCAAATCACAACCCTCGCAGCCTGCTACAGTTGCACATAGAGACTCCAGTTTACAACGCCTGCAGCCTACTACAGTTGAACATAGAGACTCCAGATTACAACCCTCGCAGCCTGCTACAGTTGCACATTGAGACTCCAGATTACAACTCTCGCAGCCTACTACAGTTGAACATAGATACTCTAGATTACAACCCTCTCAGCCTCCTACAGTTGCACATTGAGACTCTAGGTTACAACCCTCGCAGTCTACTACAGTTGAACATAGATACTCTAGATTACAACCCTCGCAGTCTACTACAGTTGAACATAGATACTCTAGATTACAACCCTCGCAGTCTACTACAGTTGAACATAGATACTCTAGATTACAACCCTCGCAGCCTGCTACAGTTGCACATAGAGAATCCAGATTACAACCCTCGCAGCCTGCTACAGTTGCACATTGAGACTCCAGATTACAACTCTCGCAGCCTACTACAGTTGAACATAGATACTCTAGATTACAACCCTCGCAGCCTCCTACAGTTGCACATTGAGACTCCAGATTACAACCCTCGCAGCCTCCTACAGTTGCACATTGAGACTCAAGATTACAACCCTCGCAGCCTCATACAGTTGCACATTGAGACTCCAGTTTACAACGCCTGCAGCCTGCTACAGTTGCACATAGATACTCTAGATTACAACCCTCGCAGCCTCCTACAGGTGCACATAGATACTCCAGATTACAACCCTCGCAGCCTGCTACAGTTGCACATTGAGACTCGAGTTTACAACGCCTGCAGCCTGCTACAGTTGCACATGGAGACTCCAGATTACAACCCTCGCAGCCTGCTACAGTTGCACATTGAGACTCCAGTTTACAACGCCTGCAGCCTACTACAGTTGAACATAGATACTCCAGATTACAACTCTCGCAGCCTACTACAGTTGAACATAGATACTCTAGATTACAACCCTCGCAGCCTCGTACAGTTGCACATTGGGACTCCAAATCACAACCCTCGCAGCCTGCTACAGTTGCACATAGAGACTCCAGTTTACAACGCCTGCAGCCTACTACAGTTGAACATAGAGACTCCAGATTACAACCCTCGCAGCCTGCTACAGTTGCACATTGAGACTCCAGATTACAACTCTCGCAGCCTACTACAGTTGAACATAGATACTCTAGATTACAACCCTCTCAGCCTCCTACAGTTGCACATTGAGACTCTAGGTTACAACCCTCGCAGTCTACTACAGTTGAACATAGATACTCTAGATTACAACCCTCGCAGTCTACTACAGTTGAACATAGATACTCTAGATTACAACCCTCGCAGTCTACTACAGTTGAACATAGATACTCTAGATTACAACCCTCGCAGCCTGCTACAGTTGCACATTGAGACTCCAGTTTACAACGCCTGCACCCTACTACAGTTGAACATAGATACTCTAGATTACAACCCTCGCAGCCTGCTACAGTTGCACATTGAGACTCCAGATTACAACTCTCGCAGCCTGCTACAGTTGAACATAGATACTCCAGATTAGAACCCTCGCAGCCTCCTACAGTTGCACATTGAGACTCCAGATTACAATCCCTGCAACGTCCTACATTTGCACATAGACACTCCAGATTACAGCCCTGCAGCCTGCTACAGTTGCACATAGATACTCCAGATTACAACCTTCGCGCCATACTAAAAGTGTACATCGAGCCTGATACAGTTGTAATTCTAATATTCTCTAAATATATTTTCCTTACATAAAAACCCTTGCCTCTTCTGGGACAGTGATTAACTTTTCTTGTCTGTGGGCAATCATAAATCAGTTGCGTTCCTTATACTTCTTCTAGAACAAAATGTCAATTATCCTTTTTGTACAATGGCGTTCATAACACGCCATTTTGGGTTATAATGACAAAAGTTAATGGTTTGTATCTGGTTTCAAAGGCGACTGATAAGTCAAAGAAGCAAAAGGATTCATGTACATTAATTTCATTAAACGAGTAAATGCCAAGTCACCCGTCGATGTACACTCTCAGGACAGTACGGAAGAGTCTCGGTAGTACATTATCACCAAGAACCACGCACCCAATGTAAGTCGGATGTAATGCAACGTTTTAAATCGGATCAATTTGTGCTCGAGGCTCCATTTGGTATTACAAGAATGCGAGATTATGTGAGCCGCTTCCAGCAGTCGTCCAGATATAACACGGCATCAAACAAGGCATTATCACGACACATAATTACGACATTCAAAGTCGAGAATTCTTCCCGTGTACTATTTGATCTATTGCCGATAGTTACGTTTTTCAGTGGCTTCCTGGGCAAATTTGTTTTAAAAAAACTTCGTATATAGATCAAATGAAGGCTTGGTAACCATGAGCGTTTCATTGTACAATAAGACACTGTTGTCGTGCAATGACATGAGCAATATTTAAGCAGGATATTATATTATCAAGCTGGCGAGACGCTGAGTGGCTGATGTTTGTTTCTTTGTTGTTTGACGCCGCACTCAGCAATATTCTAGCTATATAACGGCGGTCTGTAAATAAGGAAGTCTGGACCAGACAACCCAGTGATTGATATCATGAGCATTGATCCATGCAATTGGGATCGATTACATGCATCAACCAAGTCTTCGAGCCTGACCACCCGATCCCGTTAGTCGCTTCTTACGACAAGCATAGTCGCCTTTTACGAAAAGCATGGGTTGTTAAGACCTATTCTACCCCTGATCTTCGCGGGTCGAGAGGCTGATATAATCTTGCATATGAAATATAATTATTCCAATGACATAATTGAGCTTCCTTGCGATGTAGGCTTTTGAAGATAACACATCTTAATTTAAATTCAAGGAAGATTACTTCCCTTTTTGTGCCGATTTATTCATGGATTATGGGCTCGTATGGACTAAACTTTTATCAAACATAAGATGAAGACGTTCAGCGTAGCCTTGCAGAACTGGTAAAGAATTTGTCATAAGTACTTAATAGAAACTGTACCAAATCCTACCTAAATATCAGATGGTCTGTCTTCAGGGAGTGGCTATTTACTCGCACGTTTCTTCAACGACACGTGGTTGAAAACCCGGGTTCGATTCCTACATGGGCACAATTTGTGAAGCTCATGCCTGGTGTCCCCCGCCGTGATGTTGCTGAAATATTGCTAAAAGCGGCGTAAAACCATATTCACTCACTCACTCTTCAACTACATCAGTAGCACCTTTCCCTCTCGTAGTGCATCACCCTACCCTTGACTCAGTAATAAAGAAGGCGTTTATGTAATCGCATCTATGTTTCAACAAAACAACTGAGTACAAATTGCACATTTTCATTAAATACACATGAGTTGTGTTTCCTCGTTCAAACCTAAAGTAATCGCTTCTTATACTGTCAAACTTTAAAAACTTAATTTCTGTCAACTTCAGCATGCAGCTCCCTGAACACTGTTTTTGGTTATACAATTACTGAACGAACTCCCCTGACATAACAACGAATGTATTTAAAGAGGAGCGAAAACAAGCTACACGTAGCGACGGATCTTTTTTATAAAAGACTAGTTAGGACCCAAAAACCTAAAGAGGAGGAGTGTCGTAATTGATTTATTACTCACATATATTTTGCGATCTGGCAAATCAAACGTTAAAATTTTAAGACGTCAGTGGTATAGGAATGAGTTATGAAAACTGCAGAGTTGGGTGAACATATACTACTCCAAAGAAGTTACAGAACGCCAGATTTATTTCATGACCGTTGTTAATCTATCATAGCATTTGGGTAATGCAAGACAGCCTTCCAATTGTCGGTGTTCTTAAACCTGTTTTGACTCGATAATGAACTGTTCTCTCCTGACAATATACTGTGCAGATGTCTCCAATAATATAATAAAACAGGAACAGCCATCACTTTCAACCACTCACTCACTTTTACCACAAATTATGAAACATCGATATCAAAAGAAAAGAGCAAGTTTCATGACATTGTGTCACAATTTCGGTTCAGTGTAGCAGGGTCCGATACAGACAATGTGTACACGCGAAATACATACATAATTATGAAAATACGTTTTAAGATATTCCTAACTGTAAGTTATTACCCTATACATGTTTGTGATACTCGACCACAATGATCGAAATGAGCGAACGCGATCATTTGAGTAATTGTTAGATGGACGTAAATAAAGCGACAAAACCCTTTCCATTTTCAATAGAAATGCTTGCTTACGGTCGATTGAACGATTTCGACTATATCATGAGTATGTGTTTATGAATCACACTATCAAATAGTGATGATACCGGGTATCCTGCCCCAACGGCACAAACACATGAAAAGGCAAGTCAATTATTCATCTGAAAAAAAACAACAAGATGTATGGTTGGTTGGTTGGTTTGTTGGGTAACCAAGTTTTTAAAAGAAACTATATATTTGACTCACATATGTATACTGATATGTGTACGTACAAATTGCAGCAATCATCATGAAAATATATTAAAAACATTCCAAACTAAATTATTACTCTAAACACGTTTGTGTTCGTCGGGCTCAGTGATCGAAGGGAGACAAAGCTCTGCCACGAGGACAGGCGGAAAACGTTGACTCAGTTTCCGTATAGCGAGGTGTGATCACTATCGTACAGCGAGAAAAATTGACGTGCCAGGCAACAGGAGTAAACATACAGTATGCTAAGCTTTAGGGAGGTACCTCTCAAGGAGAAGTATGATTCATGGTTATATAAAAACTAAACACTCTCAACGTTGAGGATTTCAATTTTAACAATATCGGCATGTCTCCACCGATCTAGATCATAAAACAAAAATTACAACATAGGCAATTACTTTGAAAATATGAATTATGAAAAAATATTAATAACTTTACTTCTGTAGATATACAAAACATTTTCATTATGCCATTTCGTCCAGCTATTGCGTCACTTCCACCAGCCTCATTTCCACCCCGCAACCTCTACCACCATTTCCACTTCCACCTCGACTATCATCACCTACCTCTCCATCACATCCACTACCAAAACCTCACCGCCGCCAACATCACCACCACCACCACCTCCACCACCAGCATCTCCTCCACCTCCACCTCCATCGCTTCTACCAGTCCTGCCACGTAGAGGAACAATCAGACCAGGTAGAGGAACAATTATACAAGGCGGAGGAACAATTAAACCAGACAGAGGAACAATCAGGCTGTCGCATCGAAGAACAATGAAGAATCAGGAAGAGGATCAACCAGTCAAGGAAGAGGAACTATCAGACCAGGTAGAGGAACAATCAGGCCATGTAGAGGAACAATCAGGCCAGGTAGAGGAACTATCAGACCAGGTAGAGGAACAATCAGGCCAGGTAGAGGAACTATCAGACCAGGTAGAGGAACTATCAGACCAGGTAGAGGATCAATCAGACCAGGTAGAGGAACAATCAGGCCAGGTAGAGGATCAATCTGACTAGGTAGAGGAAAAATGAGACCACGTAGAAGATCAATCAGACCAGGTAGAGGAACTATCAGACCAGGTAGAGGATCAATCAGACCACGTAGAGGATCAATCAGACCAGGTAGAGGAACTATCAGACCAGGTAGAGGAACTATCAGACCAGGTAGAGGATCAATCAGACCAGGTAGAGGAACAATCAGGCCAGGTAGAGGATCAATCAGGCCATGTAGAGGAACAATCAGACCAGGTAGAAGATCAATCAGGCCATGTAGAGGATCAATCAGGCCATGTAGAGGAACAATCAGACCAGGTAAAGGAACTATCCGACCAGGTAGATGAACTATCAGACTATGAAGAGGAAAAATCAGACCAGGTGGAGAAACGATCAAACAAGGTAGAGAAACAATAGACCCGATATAGGAACAATTCGACAAGGTAGAGGCAGAGCTTACTGTATTCAAATATTCGAGTTCGTGGAATAAGGAATGGTAACCATCGGAAAGCACTTTGTAATTTCAGACTCGCTGCACTTTGACACTGGTCGGCATGGGGCTCACCGAAGAGATTATTAGAGAGAATGCACTCAATGTACATGTAAAAGAAGAGTTGAGCACTCGGACTCCTCGTGGACTCTTCATATTACTTAACAAACATCTTACACTGTTACTTTGTTCAAAATCAGTGAGTGTACAAAGTTGTTCCACTGTTATCCCCAAAGAAATATAATCTTTTCGGAATTGAAGTCAATATATCTATCTTAGATATTCAGCATGGAAAGCCTAAATAAAGTAATATATAATGTCTCTCACAAAATATCATTTCAACCTCCTTGTCGTCATGCTGATCAAACATTCTATGTGACATGACAAGACATGGGTTGTGCTAATAACAACCAAACTACGGACCACTGAAGACACGGGGCGAGGCCATTGAACGATGCGGAAAAAAAGTTATCGTTTTCAACTTTAACGTAACGACGAGCATGTTGTTGGAGCAGATTGTTGTTGGGCTGTTGAGTAGGAATAACATGGATCGTGTGGTTTGAGTCGCAAACTCATTTATGAGTTTAAGAGTTTATGAAATGAAATCTTTCTGCAGGCGCTGCATAGACTCGTCCAGTTGTCTGGGCGCTATGCTTTTGCCTTCGGAACATTACTGTAGTACCGTTCACGACGACCATCTGTCTGTCTGTCATGTCTATTTGTGACGTAATTGTAAACAGTACCAACAACCTTTCCTTAAGGTTTAAGTTAAGTCATATGATATAAGTAAAGCCGGTCAGACTATGTTATGCAAGAAGAACCTAACGTTAAAGTAGGCGGTAAGACTCCAGACAGTTTGTACAAATCAGTACTGCCAGAAGTCCCGGGTCCCTCCCCCGTCTTTTGCGGGAGGCTTTATGGTCTGGAGGGCTACCGTGTGTTCCCCAATCACAGGGCAATGCAGACCAGACTTCATAAAAGTGTTAATACCGTGACTTTGTGGTATTGGGGACTAGCGTGTGTTCCACAATCACCTGGCAATGCAGACTAGACTTCAGAAATGTGTTAATACCGTGACTTTGTGGGAAATGGCAACTTTGAGGTCAATGAAATTCCTGGCAGGATACAGATTTGTCGGGTTAAAGAGCAGTAATGTCTACTACATCATGTCCAGATCACAGGGACAATAACAGAATTACTCGCTAATGATGTCACAATGGCATTGGTTTATTTTTGGAAGAGAACTGTCGCCGTTGTAGTTACAACATGGTGGCACGTAACTGCTATAATGTGGCAGATACATATTGTATTATACAGTTATGTGCATGTTAGTTTTAAGTCATTTAAGCGTTGCGTTGATATCAGTATAGTGACAATTGCTTTAAGAATTACAGGTATATCATTTCCTATTTTAACTCATGAATGTATTCTTTCTATCAACAGGTTTGGTCATTATGAAACAGACTATAATTATAAGGACACAGAAGGTTTCAGAGTTGAGTCTATTATTAGCTCTATAATTAGTTTCATTCTAATATAATAAAGGGTAGATAGGTAGGGCTACCACATTATTACGTGTCCTGATTTAATCAAACCCGATTGGATCATTCAAACTCTTGCCCTCTTTCTTAATTCAAATCTGCACTTCATATTCACCCTTTGCACCAGCATGACTGTAATAGATTGGTCATAAACAGTTGTAGATACCTCACAGGTTAGTTTAATCTTTTACATTGGTTTACACGTGTACACACTTGACATGTGTTATATTTGTATTGTTTGTGTATAATTAAAACCAGAAAATTCAACCTGAAAAATGGTGAATGTAACCTAAATGTAAATACTACTTCAGTCAGGTTTTAGTGAATTTCGGAGTGTGGAATTTAATATAGAATGAAATAACTCATCTGATTCATTCAAGTATTTTTTCCCCTGTAAGTGAATTGTTGCATGTTTGAGCGTTTGATTGACTAGTTTCATATATGGTAGGAAGAATAGTGTATATGTGAATGTAAGTGCGAATGTGGTTTTAGCCTAAGTTGTTTTGATGTGTTCGTAATGATAATAGATATTTGATTTGTAGTTATTCCAGAAGTAATGTTGTATATTGTTTACACAGATTTTAGGTACGCTTGGTACTTCTGGTTTGGCGGAGCTAACGTCCTGTGCACCCTAGTGCCATACACCGGGCAGGAATAATAATATTTTGAATTCTGGTATATGTTTATGTGATACTGATTATCACAACCATTTCATTTAACATGCGTATTTCATTAAGACGTCTATGTCTGTACAATATATCATTAATTTGAATGTGTGAGTTAATCGCCCCATGTTGTTAATTGTCATATACTCTGTCATTCATGTTTCACCTAATTTGTGTAATGGACTGTTTTTATTGTATATATTGTATGACGCTGTATTTACTGAATGATATATTGTTTCAGGATGTGTTATCAGACACCGGGACTAGAACGTTCTCACCCCGTAACCAGTGTCATGGACCTTTTGTCTACCTCCACACTTAATCGGTTACACATCATGTCTTCTGTTATTGTAGCCTGTTATGTACAATATCGCGTGTATAATGAGAGTAGACATTGTAACGTACAATATAGCGTGCCTACTGTAGGAGGAATACGCCTTCCCCAATGTACGATGCGAGCACTATGTCTACCCCCATGTACGATGCGAGAACTATGTCTACCCCCATGTACGATGCGAGAACTATGTCTACCCCCATGTACGATGCGAGCACTATGTCTACCCAAATGTACGATGCGAGCACTATGTCTACCCCATGTACGATGCGAGCACTACGTCTACCCCAATGTACGATGCGAGCACTACGTCTACCCCCATGTACGATGCGAGCACTATGTCTACCCCCATGTACGATGCGAGCACTATGTCTACCCCCATGTACGATGCGAGCACTATGCCTACCCCCATGTATGATGCGAGCACTATGTCTACCCCCATGTATGATGCGAGCACTATGTCTACCCCCATGTACGATGCGAGAACTATGTCTACCCCCATGTACGATGCGAGCACTATGTCTACCCAAATGTACGATGCGAGCACTATGTCTACCCCATGTACGATGCGAGCACTACGTCTACCCCAATGTACGATGCGAGCACTACGTCTACCCCCATGTACGATGCGAGCACTATGTCTACCCCCATGTACGATGCGAGCACTATGTCTACCCCCATGTACGATGCGAGCACTATGCCTACCCCCATGTATGATGCGAGCACTATGTCTACCCCCATGTACGATGCGAGAACTATGTCTACCCCATGTACGATGCGAGCACTACGTCTACCCCAATGTACGATGCGAGCACTATGTCTACCCCCATGTATGATGCGAGCACTATGCCTACCCCCATGTACGATGCGAGAACTATGTCTACCCCAATGTACGATGCGAGCACTATGTCTACCCCATGTATGATGCGAGCACTATGTCTACCCCATGTATGATGCGAGCACTATGTCTACCCCCATGTACGATGCGAGAACTATGTCTACCCCCATGTACGATGCGAGCACTACGTCTACCCCAATGTACGATGCGAGAACTATGTCTACCCCAATGTACGATGCGAGCACTATGTCTACCCCATGTATGATGCGAGCACTATGTCTACCCCATGTATGATGCGAGCACTATGTCTACCCAAATGTATGATGCGAGCACTATGCCTACCCCCATGTACGATGCGAGAACTATGTCTACCCCAATGTATGATGCGAGCACTATGTCTACCCAAATGTATGATGCGAGCACAATGCCTACCCCAATGTACGATGCGAGAACTATGTCTACCCCATGTATGATGCGAGCACTTTGTCTACCCAAATGTATGATGCGAGCACTATGTCTACCCCCATGTACGATGCGAGAACTATGTCTACCCCAATGTATGATGCGAGCACTATGCCTACCCCCATGTACGATGCGAGCACTATATCTACCCCCATGTACGATGCGAGCACTATGTCTACCCAAATGTACGATGCGAGCACTACGTCTACCCCATGTACGATGCGAGCACTATGTCTACCCCAATGTACGATGCGATTACTATGCCTATGTATGTTCATTGTACGACGCGAGGATTATGCCTACCACAGTTTATGATGTGCTGACCATCCCTACCCGAGGCATATGGCCTCATCCCAATAGTGTTGTTTCGGGAACATACCTAGCAAGTGAGAGGTACTCTCCACCTATGTGAGTCTTGCATTACATTACAAGACTATGTAGACATCTCCTTCAACAACGGTCACAGCTGGCACCAGCAGACAGCGTCTGCGAATACAGAAGTGCCGCTCTGCTCCAGCAGGATGAGTGTGTGATGTTAGAAAATAATAGGTTGAAAATAACTTCTGTTTGTACAGGAGATTCCCCCTCCTCGTATGTATTGAACAGTGTGACATCTCTGCTACTGTATGTACGAATGCCTAGCAACCTGGAGTAGTATGTGTATACAGATATCAAGCTTGCAGCGCTTGGACTGTTTCGTGCACTTGGACAAATATCCTCAAGAAAAGGGTTGATGAATGTCAACATCCAACATGTTCAAACGTCACACGAATAAGAGTCTCACTGATGTTTATTTCTGTATTGTATTTCTTTATATGTACACGTGAAGGAAATAAGTAATTTTCACAGCAGACAAGTGCATTTGTGACAATTATTGATTTGACAATGGCGATGTAATAACGGAAAACTCAGGACTTTTTGACATATTTAGATATTTCTATAAGCACAAAATAATTATTACAAATTAATAGCCTTTTTAGTGAAATGACAATTTTATGGGGATGCACGTAAGTTTCTAAGCAAATTATGCAGGACATGGAACAAGAAAGTGCATTTCATCTTCAACGCAGTCAGAATTACACATTTTACAAAGTCAGTTGTCACAATCACACAATTAATCGTTTTGGCATGACATGTTATGACAGAAAAATACAGCAATATGAAAGAATCGGGAGGTCCGTAACCTTTTGAGTAGTATATAGTGAGTGAGTGAGTTTGGTTTTACGCCGCTTTTGGCAATATTCCAGCAATAACACAGCGGGGGACACCAGATATGGGCTTTACACATTGTACCCATGTCGGGAATCGAACCCGGGTCTTCGGCGTGACGAACGATCGCTTTAACCACTAGGCTACCCGACCGCCCCTTGAGTAGTATATATCAAACACTATCTACAGAAGAATGTATCTAAATGACACTGGTTAACGCTGTGAAGTGTCTGCATGCCACTGGTTGCGACGTGTGTCGAGATGACATCGTTGTGAAGTGTCAACATGTCACTGGCTTTGAAATGTGTCTACATGACACTGGTTGTGACGTGTGTCTACATGCCAATGGTTGTGACGTGTGTCTACATGCCACTGGTTGTGACGTGTGTCAACATGCCAGTGGTTGTGACGTGTGTCAACATGCCACTGGTTGTGACGTATGCCTACATAACACTGGTTGTGACGTGTGTCTACATGACACTGGTTGTGACGTGTGTCTACATAACACTGGTTGTGACGTGTGTCAACATGTCACTGGTTGTGACGTGTGTCAACATGTCACTTGTTGTGACGTGTGTCTACATGTCACTGGTTGTGACCTGTGTCTACATGCCACTGGTTGTAACGTGTGTCTACATGCCACTGGTTGTGACCTGTGTCAAAATGCCAGTGGTTGTGGCGTGTGTCAACATGCCAGTGGTTGTGACGTGTCAACATGCCACTGGTTGTGACGTGTGTCGAGATGACACTCGTTGTGAAGTCTCAACATGCCACTGGCTTTTAAATGTGTCAACATGCCAGTGGTTGTGACGTGTGTCTACATGCCACTGGCTTTGAAATGTGTCAACATGCCAGTGGTTGTGACGTGTGTCTACATGCCACTGGTTGTGACGTGTATCTACATGCCGCTGGTTGTGACGTGTGTCAACATGCCGCTGGCTGTGAGTGAGTGAGTTAATATTTAAAGTGGCTTCGGCAATATTTCAGCCATCTCGTTTCTTGAACAAGTTATGCATTTATATATTATATATATATATATAAAACTGTCAACGAAGGACAGTAGAATAACCAGCAATATATCAATCACAGATTATAATTGCAAAACTAGTTTTAGAACAATAAAATGATCAGATTATGAGAGACAACACAATATAAAAACCGGCTGTAGATCGCAAGCAACCAAAGTAAGGCCACAATACTAGGGACCATGGGGACTTACGGTACTTCTGCTACCTACATGGTACCCCAGCAGGATTTACACCATCCCTCGGGCTACTGGCGATGGTCAGAAAGATTAGCCAAACAGTTAAAATCAACAAAAATACAACGATTAAAATCACAGAGAAATGAAAAAAATACTTTGAATGATACCGGACTTACGTACCCTCTCAGGGGGACAATTGTTTTACGATATTTCAACCCCCTGTGAAGATACAGCCACTAACAATCTGTTATGAATTCATTCTACCAAATTAAAAATTACTTACTTTATACTATATATATTATAATCAAAATTTATCTATTCATTCTATTTCTTTTACACCTATGATTAAATGACCACTTATCTGACTAAAAAGATCCTTGTTGGATGGAATTTTGAAATACTTTTATCCCTTATGATGGAAAAATATATATATCTGCTGTGGCCAATACAACATCGTCGCACAATGACCTCTTTAAATATGGACTGACAGCCCAAGTAGGTGTAACCGATAGCTGGTTTAATTTAATTAAATTTATTGATACCTACTTGGGTGTCCCACTCCTTCTGCATGAGATCCCTGATGTAACATCTAATAACATGCTTATAATCGCTGTATAGAATAAGAAGTGGTGTCAGATTTGTTGAGAGCTGCTTTTGCAGCAGCATCAGCGATTCTGTTACCAATTATTCCAACATGGCTCGGTAACCAACGAAAAACGATGTCGTATTGGCCAGTAGCAAGATCATTAAACAATTCAATAATTTTTATTAAAATCGGATGCGTACAAGACAGATTTTTAATAGCTTGAAGGCAAGAGAGTGAGTCTGAAAATATAATAAATTGTTTATGTTTTGATTTGTTATTGATATATTCTAGTTCTGTGAATATGGCCTTTGCTCCGGCCGTAAAAATGGAACAGCTTTCTGGTATTCGGTGTGATATTGTCCTGGATCCAATGACTGTGGCGCTGGCAACAGCGTCACCATCATTGGATCCTTCTGTAAATATAGATTTGTAGGGCTTTGTATGAGGATCTTAATTGATTATATTCTTGCAAATAAATAAGTTGATTTGTTGCAGATTTTTTTGTGAATCAGTGAGAGAAAGGCCTACTTCATGCCTGACTAGTGGCCAAGGAGGAGTAGACAAAAGATGGCATGAAGATATTAAATCTAAGTCAATATTAGCATCTGCAATGTGAGACTTGATCCAAATGCCAAATGGTTTGTACGTAATTTAGTTATATACTGAAGGGATAGTTTTAAGCGGCGTTGTGCAAGCGAAGGCTCATCGGCCTCTACATACAAACTATCTTCGGGAGAGGTTCTAAATGCTCAAAGACAGAGCCGCAGTCCTTGATGATGTATGCTATCTAATTTCTCTAAATTACTTTTAGCAGCTCAAACATATACAATTGAACCATAATCTAGTTTAGATCTAATAAGGGATCTATACAGGTGAAGTAAGGTGGTTTGATCCCCACCCCACTTAGTATTTGCAACAACTTTTCGTAGATGGGGTAAAAACGTCAAGTGGCGATCAAACATAAGACCCAAGAACTTGGTCTCCTCAACAACCTTGATGGGGGCACCGCATAACAACAGTTCCGGGTCTTTATGCGGTCTATAATTTCTACAAAATTGGATACAATTTGTCTTTGCTTTAGAAAATCTAAAGCCATTTTCAAGCGACCACTTTTAGATTTTATTTAGGCAAAGCTGCAGTTTCCTTTCTATTGTGTGCATGTTTTTGCCACAAGATATATTGAAGTCATCTACAAAGAGTGACCCATCAATTGAGTCATTCATAACCTTGGTGTGACCGTTAATTTTAATGCTGAATAACGTGACAGACACGATACTGCCTCGTGGAACACCCTGATCCTGATTGTAATGGTCAGACAGGGTTGAACCCACGCGGACTTGAAATTGTCTGTCAGTTAAAAAACTCGATATAAACTGAGGCAAACAACCTCGCAATCCAAAATCAGGTAGATCTTTTGAAATACCATGCTTCCAAGTTATATCATAAGCTTTTTCTAAATCGAAAAAGATGGATACAGCATGTTGTTAATTTACAATGGATTTTCTATGAACGATTCTGAACGCACAAGATGACGCACAGGTTTTGGTATAGGGACTACAATTGCATCATGCCACGAAGTATCATGAGCTTGCCCTAGGGCGGTATTGAGATCATGTAGTGAAAATAATTTATTGTAATCTTCACCATTATCAGAGTGTTGTTGCTTAAATTTCTGAAATTTAGGATCATAGTTGGATGATGAAGAATGCTTGGCTAAAGTTTCATCTAATTTATTTGCTATGTCATATTTATCTGTTAATATGTTATTACCATCTTTGATATGTTTAATGCTGAATTTAGAACCCTTGCCTTTAATTCTTTGAATCATATTCCACACCTTTGATATAGGTGTGCGTGAATTGATTCTAGATACATAATTTCTCCAAGACTGACGTTTATTCTGTTTAAATGTTCGTCTAACCTTGACATTATTTATTTTTAAAATATTAAATTATGGACAGTAGGGTGTCGGCGGGAAAAAAATCTGTCTTTTTCCTACGCTTTCTAGCCTGTTTGCAATCATCGCTAAACCATGGTTTGCGAATGCGCGGGTTCACAGAGGACTTAGGAATGGTTTCATTAGCTATGTTTTTCAGCTGTTCCGAGAACATCAGAATAGGGTCTTGAATGTTTTGAAAAGTGTCAGGTTTCAGTGTTTCAAAACAACGGGTTTGAAATAAGGGCAAATTTGCTCTATTAAAATTCCACCTTGTTGAACGTGGCTCATCAGTTGGGAGAATAGATTTTAGTAGTGTGGGAAAATGGTCACTTCCACACAGGTCATCATGAACTGACCAAATTTGTTCAGTAAATGAACAATTGCAAGTGACAGACCGAATGCTAAATAAGTTCCTGTTGCAGGACGTAAGTGCGTGTTTGAACCATCATTGAATATAAATAAATTATTGTTTGTTATAAAATCTTCAAGTACCGTGCCTTTAGCGTTGGTATCAACACTTCCCCATAGAGGGTTATGTCCATTTAGGTCACCCATGATAACACAGGGTGAAGGAGTAGGTCAAATAAAGACTGAAGATCAGCCTGTTGAAGAGAAGAAGGCGGAATACACAAAGAGCAAAGTGTGAAGGCGATGTGAAATGTTAGCCAGACTGCAACGGCTTGAAGATTGGTGGTAAGAGGAATGGCTCTATGAATTATATCCCGTCTCACCAAGATTGAAGAACATACAGTGGCTTTTGCTCCTGGTGGTGAGAAGAGATTATACATGTTGTATTTATTGACATCACATTTATCTGTGTTCTTAAGATAGGTTTCTTGTTTTTTCTTTTCTTTTCTGGTCATAGTAACACTGGCTGATTCAATAGTTGCTGGTTCTACTGTAGCCTACTGTTGGAGGAGCAGAGATGGCAGCAGCAGCAGCAGAATAGGTTCTTGTAAGACATCCTGTGCTGTCATGGCCGTCACTACAGCGCTGAGGGACTACAGGGTTATCACATGATTTAGAGCCATGTCCAAACTTTTGGCACTTGAAACATCGGGGTGGATTGGGGACATACACCTCCTCTCCGATGTTGAGATAACCAGCTTTAATTTACTTAGGAAGGGTCGAAGTGTGAAGGTAACCAGATAAGTGTTTGACGGGATGGTGTCACCGTCTCTTGATTTGATTGTAAAACGCTTAACTGCTGTCACTCCTTGAGTTTTTAATTCTTCTGTAATGTCTTGCTCCGACATGTCGGACAGGCAACAAGCTCTGTCTCGAACAATGCCTCGGCAAGAATTCAAGGTTTTGTGCACGGACAGTTAAAGATAGCAGATTGAGAGATTGCTGTCTCCGTGAACACTCAACAAGAGTGTAACGTTTTTCACTTCTCCACAAATTCTTGAAATATCTTTTGAAATGGCGAATGGATTGAACTTAAGCGGTTGTTTATCAGTTGCCTCGATCACAAAAGATCCGGCCCAGGAATCCAATCAACGAGATAATTGTTCAGTCTGGTCAGTTTCATCTGGATCGACATGAGCGGTTTGAACCAGGGTAATGGGGAGACAGGATGAAATATAGTAATTCAGCAGCCCTGCTCCCAACCCACCACGGAGTGTTACAAAGAACGGTGTTTTGGTGCACCGGATATCCAAGATGCAAAAACCAGGGATACAGGGGTGATATACGCCAGCAAATATGACGCAAATAGCAATATTTGTATACCAAATTAAATGCCAGGCTTGTTCGGCCCATGACAAGAAATTGGACACATACTGAATTTGGAGGTCAACATCACCAGATTGGCCCATGAGCCACCGCCTTCTGGCATAAGACTCCAGGCAAATTGATACAGCAATAGGTTGAGAATTCAAGCATGTTATACACGGCCAAGTCTAAATAATACATTTATAAAAATCACGTTTGTGCATACACAATTTTATGCAAAGGGCTTGGCGTGACAAGCCGATTGATAGAATCGGGCCAATTTTACCACCCGTCTTGGTTAAGTTAGGGTCAAAGTAGTATGTTGGGCAAAAGGAACACCGGCATATGGCTCCAGTGCCCTCAACTACAAGAATCCCTTCTTCCACCGACACAGGGACGCAACCCAAGGCAAACAAGTTGCCCAATTTTTTTTACGCCCCATGCGACAAGCAATGGGGTGCTGAGGGCACATTCTACCCCGGGTCCACACGGGTGAAGAACGATTTACATTACCCAGCACTCACCACGTGGAGGTTACTCTTCATCAGTGCCCTGCTGGTTGTGACGTGTGTCTACATAACACTGGTTGTGACGTGTGTCTACATGCCACTGGTTGTGACGTGTGTCTGCATAACACTGGTTGTGACGTGTGTCTACATGACACTGGTTGTGACGTGTGTCTACATGACACTGGTCGTGACGTGTGTATACATGCCACTGGTTGTGACGTGTGTCTGCATAACACTGGTTGTGACGTGTGTCTACATGACACTGGTTGTGACGTGTGTCTACATGATACTGGTTGTGACGTGTGTCTACATGCCACTGGTTGTGACGTGTGTCTGCATAACACTGGTTGTGACGTGTGTCTGCATGACACTGGTTGTGACGTGTGTCTACATGACTCTGGTTGTGACGTGTGTCTACATAACACTGGTTGTGACGTGTGTCTACATGCCACTGGTTGTGACGTGTGTCTACATGACACTGGTTGTGACATGTGTCTATATGCCTTTGGTTGTGACGTGTGTCTACATGACACGGGTTGTGACGTGTGTCTACATGACACTTGTTGTGACGTGTGTCTACATGCCACTGGTTGTGACGTGTGTCTACATGCCATTGGTTGTGAAGTGTGTCTACATGACACTTGTTGTGACGTGTGACTACATGCCACTGGTTGTGACGTGTGTCTACATGCCACTGGTTGTGACGTGTGTCTACATGACACTGGTTGTGACGTGTGTCTGCATAACACTGGTTGTGACGTGTGTCTACATGACACTGGTTGTGACGTGTGTCTACATGACACTGGTTGTGACGTGTGTCTACATGACACTTGTTGTGACGTGTGTCTACATGTCACTGGTTGTGACGTGTGTCAACATGCCATTGGTTGTGAAGTGTGTTTACATGACACTTGTTGTGACGTGTGACTACATGCCACTGGTTGTGACGTGTGTCTACATGCCACTGGTTGTGACGTGTGTCTCCATGACACTGGTTGTGACGTGTGTCTACATGACACTGGTTGTGACGTGTGTCTACATGACACTGGTTGTGACGTGTGTCTACATAACACTGGTTGTGACGTGTGTCTACATGACACTGGTTGTGACGTGTGTCTACATGACACTGGTTGTGACGTGTGTCTACATGCCACTGGTTGTGACGTGTGTCTGCATGCCACTGGTTGTGACGTGTGTCTACATGACACTGGTTGTGACGTGTGTCTACATGACACTGGTCGTGACGTGTGTATACATGCCACTGGTTGTGACGTGTGTCTGCATAACACTGGTTGTGACGTGTGTCTACATGACACTGGTTGTGACGTGTGTCTACATGACACTGGCTGTGACGTGTGTCTACATGCCACTGGTTGTGACGTGTGTCTGCATAACACTGGTTGTGACGTGTGTCTGCATAACACTGGTTGTGACGTGTGTCTACATGACACTGGTTGTGACGTGTGTCTACATGACACTTGTTGTGACGTGTGTCTACATAACACTGGTTGTGACGTGTGTCTACATGACACTGGTTGTGACATGTGTCTATATGCCTTTGGTTGTGACGTGTGTCTACATGACACGGGTTGTGACGTGTGTCTACATGACACTTGTTGTGACGTGTGTCTACATGCCACTGGTTGTGACGTGTGTCTACATGCCATTGGTTGTGAAGTGTGTCTACATGACACTTGTTGTGACGTGTGACTACATGCCACTGGTTGTGACGTGTGTCTACATGCCACTGGTTGTGACGTGTGTCTACATGACACTGGTTGTAACGTGTGTCTGCATAACACTGGTTGTGACGTGTGTCTACATGACACTGGTTGTGACGTGTGTCTACATGACACTGGTTGTGACGTGTGTCTACATGACACTTGTTGTGACGTGTGTCTACATGCCACTGGTTGTGACGTGTGTCAACATGCCATTGGTTGTGAAGTGTGTTTACATGACACTTGTTGTGACGTGTGACTACATGCCACTGGTTGTGACGTGTGTCTACATGCCACTGGTTGTGAGGTGTGTCTCCATGACACTGGTTGTGACGTGTGTCTGCATAACACTGGTTGTGACGTGTGTCTACATGACACTGGTTGTGACGTGTGTCTACATGACACTGGTTGTGACGTGTGTCTACATAACACTGGTTGTGACGTGTGTCTACATGACACTGGTTGTGACGTGTGTCTATATGCCACTGGCTGTGACGTGTGTCTACATGCCACTGGTTGTGACGCGTGTCTAAATGACACTTGTTGTGACGTGTGTCTACATGCCACTGGCTGTGACGTGTGTCTACATGACACTGGTTGTGACGTGTGTCTACATAACACTGTTTGTGACGTGTGTCTACATGCCACTGGTTGTGACGTGTGTCTACATGACACTGGTTGTGATATGTGTCAACATGCCTTTGGTTGTGACGTGTGTCTACATACAAATTATGAACAATAATTATCAACCAACTCCATCAACGCAATTCATTATAGCTAGGCTCATAACTTTACAGTCACCCCTCGCATATCTTTTTGTTACCAGTGTCTAATAATCAATCGTCAGTTTAAAAGCTTCCATCTTACATGATTCGAATACCACCATGAGATAATGTTTTACAATGATTGAGCTCATCCAGTTTCCCCTTGAACGGACATATCTGGAGCGAGCTGTCTTAACTGATAATGACTGACCCGTTTTCATCCAACATGTCTGAGAGACTCTTAAAGCCTACGCAAGCCTCTCACCTATCTGACCTTATGAGAGGATAAAGCTTCAGGCTTTTATGCCGTGTAAGTTGTGATTAATTTACTCTGGGAACTATATGTTTTGGTATTATCAGTTGAAAATAACGTAGTGAGTAAATATGCAATGTGCGGAGGATATTGTGATTGTAGCAAATCCCTGATTGTGCATCAGTTTGCAATGTTACTTCTTATTTGACACAATGGAATGTCCTCACAGGACAACCCCCTTTTGTTCGTCAGGGATCTGATAAACACTTTCATCAATATGGATTAGGCATCAGACTACAGTAAGCTACAATATCCATGTGCTCCCCAATTGTACTAGCACATGTTACCCCAGTGTGGCCATACCGGAGACTACAGTAAGCTACAATATCCAGGTTGTCCGCGTTTGTACTTGCACATGTTACCCCAGTGTCGATATAACGGAGATCACAGTAAGCTACAAGGTCCATGTGCTCCGCCATTGTAGTTGCATATGTTACCTAAGTGTCGCCATACCGGAGACTACAGTAAGCTACAATATCCATGCGCTCCGCCATTGTAGTTGCATATGTTACCCCAGTGTCGATATAGCGGAGACTACAGTAAGCTACAATATCCATGTGTCCGCCATTGTACTTGCATATGTTACCCCAGTGTGGCCATACCGGAGACTACAGTAAGCTGCAATATCTAGTTGGTCCGCGTTTGTACTTGCACATGTTACCCCAGTGTCGATAAAACGGAGACTACAGTAAGCTACAATATCCAGGTGGTCCGCGTTTGTACTTGCATATGTTACCCCAGCTGTCGCCATAACGGAGATCACAGTAAGCTACAATATCCAGGCACTCCGCGTTTGAACTTGCACATGTTACCCAGCTGTCGCCATAACGGAGATCACAGTAAGCTACAATATTCAGGCGCTCCGCGTTTGAACTTGCACATGTTACCCAGGTATCGCTATAACGGAGATCACAGTAAGCTACATTATCCAGGCGCTCCACCTTTGTACTTGCACATGTTACCCCAGTGTCGATTTAACGGAGACTGCAGTAAGCTACAATATCTAGGTGGGCCGCGTTTGTACTTGCACATGTTACCCCAGTGTCAATATAGCGGAGACTACAGTAAGCTACAATATCCATGTGCTCCGCCATTGTACTTGCACATGTTACCCTAGTGTCGATATTACGGGGACTGCAGTAACCTCCAACATCCATGTGCTCCGCGTTTGTACTTGCACATGTTACCCCAGTGTTGATATAACGGCGATCACAGTAAGCTACAATATCCAGGTGGTCCGCGTTTGTACTTGCATATGTTACCCAAGTGTCGCCATACTGAAGAATACAGAAAGCTGCACTATCCAAGTGGTCCGCGTTTGTACTTGCACATGTTACCTTTGTGTCGCCATACCGGAGACTACAGTAAGCTACCATATCCAGGTGGTCCGCCATTGTACTTGCATATGTTACCCTTGTGTCGCCATACCGAAGACTACAGTAAGCTACAATATCCATGTGCTCCGCCACAGTAAGATCACAGTAAGCTTCTACACACAGGTGGTCAAGTAAACACTTGTACATGTTACCCCAGTGTCGCCATAACAGAGACAACATTTAGCTTCTACACCCGGGTGGTCCACGTCAGTACTTGTACATCACTCTGTAACAAGAGACATTGACGAGGTAGAGTAATGTCTATTAGGGGAAAAAACATGAACTTGAAGTTTTGTGTGACCATGTACCTTAACCGTAGTTCCACCAGACACAAGACTCAATCGTTTCCTGTTCTTGAACAAGCCATCAAATCATGCTGGATTTCACGAAATGACATGTTTTATAGACATTCTTTTAAACATTAGCATTAGCCAATGCCTTGTATTCTGTGTCAAGAGCCATTCTGTCAGTCAAACTCGACGCGACGAGGAGGTCGGGAGTAAGTGGCAGCCATTTACATGTCGTGGACACACTACGAGACCACTCTGGCGCTATTTTCCGACGTATCAACTATCAAGATTTGAGGTTACCCTTTCAAACTACGAAACAGACTTATTTCGTTAATTGGAACACGTATAGCTTCAAGAAGTACTTCTCTGCAAACGTGCAAAAGGTGCAAGTATTAGACAACCTTCCCTGAGGCTGACTTTTGAATGTGGTTCACTGATTTTCAGTGATCCATTCATACAGTTTTCACTTCTATATTACCTTTTACGCCCAATGGAAGCTGTTTTTTCTGTGGAGTTGACATATTACATGTGTCGGACATTAATCGTAAACATTGTTTTAAGTACTGCAGACATTAATAATAATACTCGCCTAACAACGTTAAGCAAAACAACTATTACCAATAATATTAAACGGCTAAGCACTTTTATTGGTAACCACCTAGTATTTCACAATGTGCTACAATTATTGCATTGCAATTTTGGTGAAAACCACATAACGCAGATAAGCACTGCAAATGTTGACCACTATCACCTTGCATAGCTATAAAATGTATGTCTGGGTTTTGCGAAAGTTTTAAGAATTTTCAGTTCAATTAACATATACGTATTTCAACAATTATTCATGATTAAAATTGAAAAATATGGTGTAATCTTCTACATGACTTGGCGTCTAAATGAAACACTATGTATATCGCTTTTTATACTTGTGCAGCGTAGAGGTTGTTTGTGTCAAGGGTGGTGATGTGTATGTGCATGTGTGCCTCTCAAACAAGTCACTTCAAACAAGTAGACAGGCGATTATAAATAACAATGTTAATAAAATGACAGATGAAACTACTGTTTGTGACGTTTCATTAATAAACCATATAAGCCTATTAAATAATTTGAGTTAAGATACCTAGATATGTCAAATACAATTTGCAAATTACGGATAAAACAGTGAAGGAAGACAGTGAGAGCTCTAAGGCGATTAGAAAGTACATGACCTAGATTCACTCTCACACGTTGTGAAGATACATACGACTTTGATTTCAACAGGACGAGGTGGGATTCAGTCTGAAACCCTACATGGCAGATGCGGTTCACCAAATATACGCGAAGCCTGGATGCACTAGGACATTCAGTGGGCTGGTGGAGAAAGGGTTAAGTTCTGCTGGTCGGAGGGTGGTTGGCTACTGATCCGAGGCTGCAGGCTGTCATCGTCGAGAGTCTAACGTGTCATCTAAGTCTTCAACAGTTAGCTAATAAGGGACGATCATTTATAAGGGGAAGAGGAGAACGAGCGGGAGGGGACAGAGGGATGGTTGCAGGAGAAATCAACGAGCAGCGAGGGGAGGATCATTAAAAATATTACACATATTTGGCTGGGTCAGGATATAATGGATAATGGTGCGAATGGAGTGTAGAAGCGAGCAAGAAAGAAATTTTTGATACAAGTTTTGAAACGAAGTAGATTCAGAAAAGTTGGAACTTGAACTAGCTAAGAAGACAAGAGACTGCAAGAAGTTATGCTGTAAATTTGCAGTTTTTTCCTTGTGTTAATTACCCAAAGGTCTTTCAGAGATGTGTTAAGTTGGATTCCTAAAACTTCAAACTCATCTGAATGCCTGTCAAAGTGGAAATTCTATATTACTTCCTGACGTGGAACCAATACAAGTTCATTATCAAAATCGTCAATGTTCTTGAATAAGGTGTCATAGAACATTGGATCATCACTACTAGGTCTACATGTATTACAAAGAGTAAGTCTTATTCCTTCAAAAGTGTTTTTCTGTGATGATATAGTTTCCATTTACATAAGATTTAGTATTGTTGATTTGTATTTCAAAATTATTATTCAATAGAATGGCAACTCCTCTTGCGTTAGATTTGTATGTAACGGAAATTCTTTTCATTGCCCATTCATTTCTCATTGTCTTTTCATTTTCTTAAGAGATGTGAATATCCTAGTTTTTAACGGATTTTGGGGGGAAGACCGACTGCTTAGTGCAAACAGCATATAATATGTGTACGTTTATATTCACAGAAATGAAATAAAAGCTTGTGTTAACAGAAATATTTAAACTACAAAAAAGGTGGCGTTATTCTATATTTTGCTTCAGATAAAAGTTAATTGCAGGTAAGTTCTTACCCCTTTCTAGCGTCTAAACATCTATTAAGGGAAGAAGTTTTACATGTGGCTGCAATACGAATTGACGGAGTGGGATCAGTAACATTAACCTGCTTTACTTTAATTTTCCCAAGATTTTACACGCATGTGGAGTATGAAGTAACTATATGACCTTATGCACCTAATGGACACTAACGAAAGATTCAAGAGAACAAAGTAGAAAGTGATAAAACTGAAAATAATCCAAATTAAAATCAAGGCATTTGATGTAGTTGTTGACTGAACTTGTCAGTGCGGTATGAACTGATATATTTGTTGACTGAACTTGTCAGTACTGTATGAATAGGTGTACTTGTTGACAGAACGTCTCAGTACTGTATGAATAGTAGTTGTTGACTGAACGTCTCAGTGTTGTATGAATAGGTGTAGTTGTTGACAGAACGTCTCAGTGCTGTGTGAATAGGTGTAGTTGTTGACTGAACGTCTCAGTACTGTATGAATAGGTGTAGTTGTTGACAGAACGTCTCAGTGCTGTATGAATAGGTGTAGTTGTTGACTGAACGTCTCAGTGCTGTATGAAAAGGTGTAGTTGTTGACTGAACGTCTCAGTGCTGTATGAATAGGTGTAGTTGTTGACAGAACGTCTCAGTGCTGTATGAATAGGTGTAGTTGTTGACAGAACGTCTCAGTGATGTATGAATAGGTGTAGTTGTTGACTGAACGTCTCAGTGCTGTATGAATAGGTGTAGTTGTTGACAGAACGTCTCAGTGCTGTATGAATAGGTGTAGTTGTTGACAGAACGTCTCAGTGCTGTATGTATAGGTGTAGTTGTTGATAGAACGTCTCAGTGCTGCATGAATAGGTGTAGTTGTTGACAGAACGTCTGAGTGCTGCATCAGCTGACTTTCTGATGAAGCCTCCAATGTGAGTCTGCAATAACGTTGGTGCTAATATCTTGATTTCTATGGACGTCCTGTGTTGATGTTCTGGGTATTTCAAGATGGCGTTAGTTACAATATAACTGATTCTATTAAATGCTCAACCTTTTGGCGAATACTTGGTGTCATTATTGTTGGAAGTGATTCATAAACACATGCTTATGATATCGTTGGATCAGTACAGTGGACTATGATTATGGGAAAAATGTGTCTCTATTTATATTCAGCTGACTGTCCTAACGTTTTTGGATGATTATGGAAATGTTTTGTCGCTTTTATTGTATTTACCTGTATCACATCGTTGTGTGTTGTTACAATTGGAACTGTTTGCCATTCGAGCGCCGCCATGGAGCTCAAAGATAGCTAATCCGACCTAAAATAGAAATAATTCACTTACTCGCTATTTACTACCAGTGGACTGACCAGAACGTGAATCAGCTGGCGATTTGATGAAACTGAGGTTAGAGGCTTCATTAATCAAAGTAGATCATCGTGATTCCTGGTTCTTGATCCCTGACTCTCCCAAAGGGTAGGCCATGACGAACTGAACATTACGAATGTCGCAAACGACAGATCCCATGAGGCCCTCTTGGCATTAATCCTGGTCTCACAGAAAGTGTTAGATAGCTAAGATTGAATGTGCACCGGTCAATATGCACTACAATTTTCAGCCAGTACTTCAAACGTGACATATAAGCGACAAAACCCTTTCCATAGCCAAAATAAAAAAAATGCTAAGAGCAGAATCGATTGTAGGATTCCGACTGTATCATGAACATTTGCTTTTCAAACACTATTAAAAAATTGATAATTCCAGATTTCCGCAATAAATAGTGCGTATCCTGCCACACCGACACCGGTGGCAGCCGTCACAAACACATACAAGGGCAAGTCAATAACCTGAAAGGAGACTTAAACATATGGTACAAGTCAAAATAAGGAATTGCGTCGGACATCATGTTTGTCGCTGAAGCGTCAAATTTTGAAATGTCCTCCCAAAAATTTTTTGAATTTTTTACTGAGGTCTTTAATGTTTTTACCTTGATCAAAAACATTTTGGAGCTAGGGTCGTATGACACTCTGGTGGTGAGTTGTATGATATGAAAAAAGTGTGAGGTGACGTGAAATGAGGTTTAGCGTCACGTCCATGATTATTGTACTTATATAGCGACGTGCATGGCTGCTTGTACAAGACCGGACTGATGTCGATTTATAGTGCTAGCACACAGAGATATCATGCCGCAGTTTAATATAAATACCCCTCTCAGATACACTATACTGACTCCGAGCCGACCAGTCCTTGTTTTAGCCTCTTAATGCCGAGTGCCAGACAGGGTAACAAGTACCATTTTTTGACGTCTTTTGGTATGACGCGGCCGGGGATCCCCGGACCTCCTACTCTCCGGACGGACGCTCTACCACTAGACCGCGGAGGCGGTCTATGAAATAAGTGAGAAAATACTGCATTGTTGAATGCGATGTAGGACAGCCAACGAGACGCTGAATTATTGACACGAGAGTACGAGTTATCATACAAATAATACTTAGAGACTAACCTACAACGGTGAAATATGAGGACTGTTAGTCCCGTATGAATTAAAGTTCAGAGCCTTAATTAAAGAGGGATAGATAATCTGTAATTCCCCGTGTCGAGTAGGTTATTAATTATGTATATTATCCATAATCCTTTTCCTAAGAAATGCAAAAGGAAGAAATGTAAGAAATGTGGGTTTCTTGAGTTCAAATTGAGACATTGTGTCTCTATATACACTAGTAACCTCGGAGATGGGACGAGTATGATATATACCCATCTTGTGACATTGTGTCTATATACACCAGTAACCTTGGAGATGGGACGAGTATGATATATACCCATCTTGTGACATTGTGTCTCTATATACACCAGTAACCTTGGAGATGGGACGAGTATGATATATACCAATCTTGTGACATTGTGTCTCTATATACACTAGTAACCTCGGAGATGGGACGAGTATGATATATACCAATCTTGTGACATTGTGTCTCTATATACACCAGTAACCTCGGAGATGGGACGAGTATGATATATACCAATCTTGTGACATTGTGTCTCTATATACACCAGTAACCTTGGAGATGGGACGGGTATGATCTATACCCATCTGCTGACATTGTGTCTCTAATATACACCAGTAACCTTGGAGATGGGACGAGTATGATCTATACCCTTCTGCTGACATTGTGTCTCTCATATATGTGACGTTGTGTTTCTATATGCACCAGTAACCTGTCTCACCATTCCCTGAACCATGTTATTTTCTCTTCCACCTATCCCTTTCTGTTATACCGGAGCCCTTAATTTAGCAAGTCCTCAGGTTCTCAATCTCTCATCTCGCAGGGCCCCTTTTTAATTTAAATGGGGATTTTTGTTTCTATCGAAATTATATATTTTCAGGGACTAAACATCAGTCTACAATAACATCGTATACTCATTGTGTTCCTATGTGCACCAGTAACCTCGGAGATGAGATTCCGGGGTAGAATAGGTCTTCAGTAACCCATGTTTGCCGTAAAAGGTGACTATACTTGTCGTAAAAGGCGACTAACGGGATCGGGTGGTCAGGCTCGCTGACTTGGTTGATGCATGTCATCGATCCCAATTACGCGGATCGATGCTCATGATATTAATCACTGGATTGTCTGGTCCAGACTCGATTATTTACAGACCGCCGTCATATAGCTGCAATATTGCTGAGTGCGGCGTTAAACAACAAACCAACCAACCAAAATCTCGGAGATGAACGCGGGCGGTAGTGTAGCCTTGTATTTTAAGCATTTGCTGGTCACGCCGAAGACCCGGATTTGATTCCCCACATGGGTATAATGTGTGAAGCACATTTCTGGTGTGCATGGCCGTGAAATTCCTGGATTTACTGCTAAAAGTGGCGTAAAACCATACTCACTCACTCGGAGATGAAAGACGATTATATTACATATAGTGATTACTTGACATAATTAGTAAAGTAGGTTCTTACCAAAAAGTGTTACTTACCCCTGCTGCATATAATAAGAATCATTGTCTTCATCATCAATGTCTTTATCATCATCATCATCATCATCATCATCACCTCTCTTCCTATCAAATGATAATATGTCTGCCGCCGGGCATATCAGTTCTAAGACGTAACTTGACCCCGTAAAATACTACGACCATTTGGTTCATGAGCAAGCAACCGAGCAGCCTCTAACAGCTCTGTGACATTGTTAGGATGGTATTAGCCGAATCTGTCGTGTCTTATTTAGCCATGTCAGACAGGGGGAGAGGTAGAGCGGCAGAGGTGGGGGAACGCCACTGTTTGTCTGCAGGCTATGTGCCCAGGGATCCGAGCTAGAATCGGTGATCTTTGTATCTGATTCTCATCACGGGGAGAATGTGTTTCATTGTAGACGCGTGGAGGACATTTCAAAATGTGAAGCATCATTGAAAAAGAGGATGTACCATCCGTCCCCGTGTTTCTTCAGATAAATACTTGACAAGCCTTTGCCACCTGTTGGGTAGGATACGTTCACTTTTTCGTCAATAAATGGTATCATACCCATTTGATAGTGATTCATAAACACATGCTCATGATATGGTCGGAACATTTTCTTATGATTATGGGTTTTGACGGTTTTATGTGTGAAGTATAATGTGTCATGCATTTGCTTTGATATGTATATATTCAATGGAGTTTGTTATTACTTGAAACAGACTATTATCTGACGACGGCAATCGATATAATATTTCTCTACGTCAATTCCCTGATCTGTCAGCATCATACCCCTCCTTATGGGTTTCATCAACGTTTTCAACGTTCAAAGTATGCGTCACTTTGGGCTTTCGTTCCACATAAAGCTGATTGATCGTGATAAATGTTATAAATTGCTCAGTTAAAATCAGCTCTCTTTTCCCCATTAGATCAAAAGCTCTTGATTGTGTTCCAGTTACGTGACTACGTCATATACATTTGTCATTATAGGCTTGACCTCACTCACTATGTCACATTTATTATTATAGGCTTGACCTCACTCACTCACATTTGTCATTATAGGCTTGACCTCAGTCATTCATTCACATTTGTCATTATAGGCTTGACCTCACTCACTCACTCACATTTGTCATTAAAGGCTTGACCTCACTCATTCACTCACATTTGTCATTTTAGGCTTGACCTCACTCACTCACTCACTCACATTTGTCATTATAGGCTTGACCTCACTCATTCACTCACATTTGTCATTATAGACTTGACCTCACTCATTCACTCACTCACTCACATTTGTCATTATATGCTTGATCTCACTCATTCAATATGTCATACCATTCAATGTCAATGAAACATCGACTCCAACATTTGGTATTAAGGTGTCTTGAATTGTTTTGCTAGATTAGCATATTTCGATGATGGATCAGTAAATATGGAGTTTTGTGTAATAAAAGCGACAGTAACAATTCATAATCTTAGGAAATATCTACAAAAAGCCATTGTCCATTGTACGATTCCGTCATAATCATGTGTTTATCAATTAGTAATGATACGAGCTGTTCGCGAAAAGGTGAGGGTATCCTGCCCAACCGGTGACAACCATTACAAAATCATGAAAAGGGAAGGCATCGTAATGTACGTCGCGGTAGAAACTGTATGTGTATTTGTAGTAATTATCAGCGGCAGCACAATTTTGAACTACTCTTACAAAATATCGAATGCTCTTGTTGCCAGATTTGAACAGCAGTCGACACCGAGTAGAGCTTTCCAGATGGTTTTGTACTGGAATTATAATTACGAGTATCTGCTCTTGGCTGTATACATGAACATACACATCTTCCCGAGGCAAGAGAGTTAACTGACTTTAAAAGTCCAGTTTCCACCCTTGCCGAACTAGGCTGGAATTACTGGGCTCGATCGTAGCGCCACCAATGGCTATTACGATTTATGTCCTTTCTATGCCTCTCCACTCTCGTATCACTTGCATTTGTTACAAACAAAACGGTGGCGCCCAGTCAAGGCGATCTGAGCGATAATCAAGATCTATATTGTGATCAAACGAGTCTTTCATCGCGAAGTGCATCAAATCACGTGAGCACCTTGATTAAAAACATGAAAAGATTTGGAAAATATCTGTTGACAACGAGTTAGCGGTGCACATGCTTTGCAAATCCTTCAGTCGACCGAAATCTGCATGACGCTCTACGAACCGGATTTCGATTTCGGTGCGCGATTTTGATTGGACTATGCATAGACTCGTTAGTCCAGCCAAAATCTAACTCCATAATACCAGCCTAGTTCGGCAAGGGTGGAAACTGGACTTTTATAGTCAGTTAACTCACTTGTTTCGGGAAGATGGAACATACAAGACTTGATCGTTTGAGAAGTTTCTGATTGGACTGTTTCAAGAAGGCTGACTGTACCTATAATAGAGCAGCGACAAGAGGACAAATCGAAGCCTTTTTCGTCATGATTTGTTTCTGATCTACCTGCCATGGCCGGATCGGATACCTATCAGAACTAAATTACCACCAGCTTCCTGCATTATTATGAATTCAGTATCGGAGATTGGCCACCTTCAAGACATTTGACAGAGATAGAATCATTGACATTTGGGAGTGCATTAACATTAATAATAAAACCTCTAATTTATTGCTGCTTAAACTTTTTGCCCCTATGTAATGATTTTTCCTTAAACAATATGCTTTTATAGGATTCATTGATGATTAATTGGTCTTGTGTAGTCATTTACTGCTTTCACAATTTAGTTCTGTGCAAACGGATTTCATGGTTAATTTCTGCGTTTCAATGTGAAATCACCTCATAACAATGAATAAATATTAATTTATACATAAATAATAACCATTTGAAAATAATGACATGACTTCAATTAGTATTGGTGTACACGTGTGGGGGCAGCTCAAGAAATCCCAGTCAAGGTCAGTTCCAGCAAATGTGGCTCCACATCACGGTTTTATATTTCAATCGTGATAACAACACCTGTCACATGTGTCTAGTTCCTCTAATTCTGCGGAAGTAGTCGAGTCAGTTTTTGGTAAAATGTTGTCAATAATTCATCTAATTCCCTTCCGAATGCTTGTGACTGGACACATCTTCAGAGGCGTGTCTCGGTATTCTCGATATATCGAATCTGATCTACCTGCCACGGCCGGATCGGATACCTATCAGAACTAAATTACTGCCAGCTTCCAACATTATTATGAACTCAACATCGGAGATTGGCCACTTTCAAGACATTTGACCGTGACAGAATTGTTCACATTTGTGAGTGCATTAACATTAATAATAGAACTTCTTATTTAGTGCTGCTTACACTTATTGCCCTTATGTAATGATTTTTCCTTAAACAATATGCTTTTATAGGATTCATTGATGATTAATTGGTCTTGTGTAGTCATTGGTGTTGTCAATAACTCATCTAATTCACTTCCGAATGCTTGTGACTGGAGACATCTTCAGAGGCGTATCTCTGTATTGTCAATATATCGAATAACGCAGACTGTAGACAATCATTACAGGTTGAGATTGTTTCCTATAATACGATATATGTGTGGACAGTACATCAGCGAGCGTGGGTGTGGTCACGATTCAACATTACTGCGATAATCAGTTCTTCAGCAACAGCCTACGGCAGGCCTTGTGTCCAGGAAGCAATGGGGCCAGGATACGTGTGTGGTATTTAGGCTCACAATGAATGTAATTACTGTACTGCCGCATCCTCGTGTGCAAATTCATATACTATTACAGGGTTTCAGACAGCGAGCAGGGCATGTGTGTTTTCTGGACCTTTTATCATGGACGAATATTTTCATGTTGATTAAGGGGCTGTGGGTTAGCCTAGTGGTTCGATCGTCACGCCGAAGGCCCGGGTTCTGTTCTCAACCACATGTGTAAAGCTCATTTCTTGTCTCCCCCGCAAAGACATTGCTGGAATATTCCAAAAGCGGCGTAAATCTACACTCACTGATCACTCATTTTTATAATGCATATTATGCGACATTGTTGTTGGACTATTGGGGTGTGTTTTCGGCGGGCAATCCCCAAAACTTTTAAGCAAGCGCTTACATTAATCTGGATTGACGAACTCCGTACGTAAATTAACATATACATGATTGATTACGACAGCAAACACGGCACAAATGTATTTCTTCTGATGTCGTGGGCACGAGGCACGGATTCAATACACGAACCAGTGATTTTTTCACCGCCTATTGTCAAAGATTGGTTTGCAATTGCTCATTGTGTTAATAGGTTTGTAAAAGAGAGACAAGCCAAAATTCCAAGATGCTCCTGAGGCGCTGTCTTATGGCGTGTTACCTCAGCGGACGACGGAGATCCAAATTACTCCACATCCTCAGAAGCTAGCGGTAACAACTTATGGTTATCGAAATACTTCAATCACTATACAAGGGCTCAAGTTTGACATTCACGTGAGCAAGGGTACTGACGGGATACTCCCTGCGGTTGAGTTATTAGTGTCCCCAGCTTTGTATTCTCTGACTGGAAGAAAAATGAATCTGTACAAGATGATTATGATCAATAATGCTGCTCCATCCCGTTCTCTACTACATTGGCAAGAGTGTTCTTTGGGACTGACGACTCCAGCTCGCCTCAGTTGCCAAATTAGGCGTGGGAGGTGAAGCTGTGGACTGATGGAAGCAGATACAGAGCCAGTAATTGAGGAATATTCATAAGAATGGCTACGTGCTGACAACTACACCAGGGTACACTTCCTTTCCTAACACCGCCGCTTCCCGTAACAGAACTTCTATGTCATGTGACCTACTGATCCTCTTCCCTTAAACGTCATCTGACACACTGATAGACCTGCTTCCAGTCACAGATCGTAGATCTGCTTTCCTTTACCCATTATTAATGTCATATGACGCACTGATCTGTTTCCCGTAACTCCTCATTAATGTCATATGACGCACTGATCTGTTTCCCGTAACTCATCATTAATGTCATATGACGCACTGATTTGTTTCCCGTAACTCATCATTAATGTCATATGATGCACTGATCTGTTTCCCGTAACTCATCATTAATGTCATATGACGCACTGATTTGTTTCCCGTAACTCATTCTTAATGTCTTATGACGCACCGATCTGTTTCCCATATTTCGTCATTAATGTCATATGACGTACCGATCTGTTTCCCGCTTCTCCTTATTAATATCAGATGACGCACTGATCTGCTTTCCATAACTCATTATTAATGTCAGATGACGCACTGATCTGCTTTCCATAACTCATTATTAATGTCATATGACGAACTGATCTGCTTTCCATAGCTCATTATTAATTTCATATGACGCATCGATCTGTTTCCCATAACACATTATTAATGTCATATGACGCACTGATCTGCTTTCCATAACTCATTATTAATTTCATATGACGCACCGATCTGTTTCCCATAACACATTCTTAATGTCCTATGACGCACCGATCTGTTTCCCATAACACATTCTTAATGTTCTATGACGCACCGATCTGTTTCCCATAACACATTCTTAATGTCCTATGACGCACCGATCTGTTTCCCATAACTCATTATTATTGTTATCTGACGCACTGATTTGTTTTCCGCAACACACCTTCCATGTCATATGACGCACCGATCTGTTTCCCATGACTCATTCTTAATGTTATATGATTGCGTGACAGATGTTTTATGAAAGTGCTTTTCGTCATTACAAGCATTAGTGCATGAAAAACTGAATCACGATTAGTTTACATGGTTTGTTGAAACCTGTTGTAATATTTCATAAAAAAAGAAACAAAATCAAATAAAGTTGTTCCGTGTATTTAGGCATGAAGTATAATCAAACACAATGATGTCGTTGTTCTGGTTCGAATCTCATCCGATGTGTTTCGAGATAGACTTGATCAGAGCACAAAAACGCATAATGTCAGATGCTTGTAACCATGATTATGTGTTGTTTGTCACTATAAGATGGAGTACACATTTTGTAATAATTCAGTTTCAAGTTAAAGCCTTATTGATAATGAATAGGTGAGTGAAACATTTGAAGAGAAAAAATCGGTTCCTATGATATGTGTATGTGGGTGGCTACATTGTTCATAATGGAGAGTAAGTGAAACGTTATGTGTGGAAACCCCTAAGGAGAATTCGACAGAGTTGTCTCCCTGGACAACTCTCCACTTTTACATAGGGATGGACCCGAGAGGATACGGGTTAGAATAAGTCTTCAGCAACCCATGCTTGTCAAAAGAGTCGACTAACAGGATTGGGTGGTCAGGCTCGCTTGACTTGGTTTGATGCATGTCATCGTATCCCAATTGCGTGGATCGATGTTTATGATATCAATTACTGGATTGTTTGAACCAGACACGATTATTTACAGATCGCCGTCATATTGCTGAGTGTGGCGTTAAACCACAAACAAACATGAGGATTGGTTAATGTAACATGGCTTAAAGGCGACAAACCAAAATTATCTATACCACCAATCACTGAAAGTTTCACTATGACGATGGGAATTATTTGAAATTAAAACTAAATGTTGCAATAAATTTCAGTGGTTTATGATTGGGTGAATCTCATGATCATGATAAATATTTTTTTCCTCAATATTATTTCAAATGACATAGAAACGATATTTTGTTATTTTAAGTTGGCATTGTTCTCTGTGAATGGGGGCGGTCGGGTAGCCTAATGGTTAAAGCGTTCACTCGTCACCCCGAAGACCCGGGTTCGATTCCCGACATGGGTACAATGTGTGAAGCCCATTTCTGGTGTCCCCCGCCGTGATATTGCTGGAATATTGTTAAAAGCGGCGTAAAACCATACTCACTCACTCACTGTCTGTGAATGGCTGTCTTCATTCTTTGACTTGCAATAGTTTCTTGAAGTTTCTTTATTTTTCTCATTGATAACATCTATGTACAATTTGAGGATAAGATGTCCAAACATCTGAGTGTTTTCAAGACCATAAATATACGCACGAGAAACTGTCGCCCGTGAGACCAACACAGCTCTACCGCAACGTCAAAATTCTTATTTCTTGACAGATTCCTGCTCACTCAATGCTTCTATTAGCTTCTCATTGTCTTCCACAATAATGATATGAGAGCATTTTTTATATCAGTTGGAAAATTGTATGAACGATCCTTTGAGTAATTTTCTTCTATCCTATTTGAAGTGCCATTCTATCATGCAAACTCCAGGCGGCGGGGAGATCGGGGGAGGACTACAAGTCATCTCCAGCGCTAATTTCCGATGTATCACCTTTGAAGGATGTCGTTTACTCACTTAATGTAGGGAAGTGACAAATACACTTAACGGGCATTAGAACGCTCTAGGAGATTTTTCTTATACTAGTACCCAGGTACATACACAGAGAGAGGTAATTGTGCTCTGGTTTTTAAAGCTCCAGCATGATTATATAGCATTTAAGAGCATCGACTTCAAGGTTCAATGATGAACTATAGCAAGTAAATCTATGGGATTGACTGTACCCTTAGATTTAGATAATCATTTCGTCTTCACGCCATGGCAAGCACTAACAATAACAACATCTGAATAGAGACCTGACTAAAGTGCATCTAAGAAAATTATTTCAAATTGCGTGCATTCTGGCTGTCAAACCCGAATATAACACGTTAAATACGCACAAGTTCAAACTGCCTACTTCCGATTGAGCATTACTGTTCTCATCAAGGCATTGTCAGCAACCAAGAACGATTTTTTTTGAAAGCACGACAGCGGCACTTCTATTTACATGAGGTTATTATTGACTTTATACTGGTGTGGTATCGATATTGGCTTCGCAGTGGGATTTGGGATATATGCTCCATAGTAGCGTAGGAGGCTGTGGGTTCTGAGGCAGGGCAAGGCTGTTCTTTGCTCATAGCAGTTGGGATGTTTTTAGCTGCTATTGTCCATGTGACAGAGCGATGCTGCTATTGCTTCAGAGCAAGATGGGCCTTGTGTTTGCTTCTTAGCTGGGCCACATTGGGATACTATTTGCCTCAACACAGTTGTGGCTTCATAGGAGGATGGGGCCGGGTTAACATTGGGTATTGGTATGATGACTGGTGTTTCGTGTGTGTGTGTGTGTGTGTGTGTGTGTGTGTGTGTGTGTGTGTGTGTGTGTGTGTTTCGTGTGTGTGTGTGTGTGTGAGTGCGTGCGTGCGTGCGTGCGTGCGTGCGCGCGCGCAGTGCATCCATATAAATCCATGGTTAAGACTGTACATCAGCAACAAGTATGTGTGCAGGGAATCGCAATAGTGTCATGATTCACTAAGTACATTATACAAAGGAATGAACATGTACTTTCTATGACTTAGGTCGACGTTTCATGATTTTAAAAGAATATTTCTTTGATAAAGCGGTGCCTCAATATTTCCTTGCGATTGAATGATAGCTTACGACGTTTAGCATCTGTACCTTTCACCGGTGAATAAAATCGCACGCCTTTATGCATGCTTCATTATTGTTGGTTTGAAGATGGGGGGTATACTTTATGATTTTGGCCGAGGAACATTGTTGCCTGCTTATCAGCTTCATACCAGCGTTGACAGCTCTTTATTATTGACTCCTGGCTATGGCCAACAGAAGTGCAGCAGACAAAGTTTTTCAAACGAATAATATATACCTTTATGCATAGACTATATCATATCTGGCATTGGTTTATTCATAAATGATAACTATATATCTCGACAATACCATAAGTAACGTTCCTTATCTTTGCCCCTATGTACATAACAATGATAACAACAATTCTATCAAAACGGACAGTTGAAATAAGAATGTGAGATTTAAAAAATATATAAGTCTATAAAATATAACTTTCACAATATTTGACACGATATATGGAAATTATAAACTCTGAATTAGTAGAAACACATCATTGGATTACTAAATATAAAAGGATAAGATTATTATGCACAGATGCGGTTACTACAATATTCAAAGGATGAGTGGCAATACATTTCATGCAGAAAACACGATAGAAATCTACAAAGGGAATGTGTTTACGTTTTGGAGACAACAGAGAGCTTGGAATTTTGGCGCTTTTCTGTATACGACCGTGACGTCATATCTTTTGCGTCGCAATGAGCGATATGACGTCATAATGGTGACAAGCGATGTAAGGCGAAAGCCTTGCAAAGCTTGCTTTGTTTTCTTTAGGGATGCCGACCTCATGTTAGCTTACCAAGTTGCCGTGCTTATATGCTTTCAATGCTACAATTTGATTTGTTTGTTTGATTGTTTGTTGTTTAACGCCGCACTCAGCAATATTCCAGCTATTTGGCGGCGGTCTGTAAATAATCGAGTCTGGACCAATGAGCATCGAGCCACGCAATTGGGATACGATGACATTCATCAACCAAGTCAGCGAGTCTGACCACCCGATCCCGTCAGTCGCCTCTTACGACAAGCATAGTCGCCTTTACGGCAAGAATGGGTTACTGAAGACCTATTCTACCCCGGATCTTCACGGGTCTGGAAACAATTGGATATTTGAGCAAAATTGTGGTTATGTTGTACATTCGGGAACTTTCTTTACAATTGTAGATATGATGACAGATTTTGGAAATTGTTTCTTGATAACTGATCATTGTAAGAGGTTGAGAACTGTCCCCTGTAAATTGCATCTCGAAGGGACAAACGTCCTGTCACTATACCATCCTTGATATAGTTCATAAGGTGTCGTTTTCAAATTTTATGATACTGACACATGGTTCATTGTGTTGTTCAAGAACTTTACCTGTATTTATTGATTACACATCATCAGTTTGGCAAGTGATGGTTTCTTTGCTGATTTCTAAATATACATGTATACCATGAGTATAAATCACAAAGAAGATAGCATTTGTACAGTAATCTCACACATTTTTTGCCTCAAGCTCGCGTGTTCTCGCGTATATTTTAAAGAAAGACAGTGTCAAGTATCCATGGAAGCATTTGTGCTAATTGGAACTTTTATGGTAAGATGGCGTTAACCAACGACAAAACTTGAAACATGCTTCGTGTACATGGTGACGCAATCTTCGCACATGAATGCGCTTGCCCTGCAATGCGAGATTCCTTTGCTCTTACTTTCCAAAGTTTTCTACTCACCAACACTTTTCATTTCATTTAATTATCGCGCAAGACCAAACTTCCACATATTGGGAATAACAGGAATATTTGAAGAAAAACATAAGATATTTGTTGAAAGTACTGATTAACTTTAGACTCCTTTTTACGTGGATGAAACAATATTAAAAAGTCATTTCTTAGGGTCTGAGTCCATACATGGTTTTGGGTTTTGAAGAAACTCCACTTTATCGTCTTTAACAGATTTTGAGGGCTTCCAGTAGAACTGATCTGGATTGGAATATTTCTGCCAGCGGAGATGCTAGATTTCCACTGGCTTAGAAAAACATAATCTCATAGCATTAAGGATGAGAAAGTTGAGAACTTTTGATTAAAGTTATAACATCTGCGGCATGCATTGCCGATCAATACACTTGACTTTTGTGAGCTCAGTGGTGTTCAACTGATTATCCAGCACAAAGATTAATTCAACAATACAGTTTTGTGTGCGAAACGTTGTGCAATCACCTTTAAATTCCCTGTCCTTATTTCTTCCATGTGATGACAGGGCATTGAGGTATGGGTGTAGATAGTATTGAGGGACAAGGGAGAATTGAAATTGATAACCGTGACTCACCGAAAACTCCTGTGAACATCCATTAACCACTATTAATTCTTGTTTTAATCTGACAAGATATTTGTTAAGAATTCATGGTTTAGCACCACCAGATCATGATGGGCTTAGAGAAGCAACGCTGCATGGTAATCACTTAGTCACCGTGCCCCTTTTTAATCAATGTGATTAGGTTTACTGTTTTCATTCCAGTATAAACATGCTGGGTTCCTGTTATCCTGTAATATTAAGAAAGAGAGAAAGAGCGCAGACACCAGAAACAAGAGAAAGTGAAAAAAAGCACAACTGATGCACATACACGGCATGGTCGACGTTTCTGGTATTGATGAAATATGGCGTTGAAGTGGCAGGCCTCTGGCCGTGGGAACGGGTTTTTACCATAATAAAGTGTGAAGTATTAAGGAATGTCAATGTTAGAACATTTATCTTGATGGCCCATCATGCTCCATTGTAACGCTAAGGGAGCTGAAAGCAGACACTTGATGCCGTGTACAAATCATTTCGAAATGTTGCTTCTCGTTCGATAGACATAAAAAACTCGTTGTCTGGAACATGTGCCCGAAAGTTCTAGCCTTTTGAAAGACTTAGCAGACACAGTGTATGGATACCACCTTCTCAGGAATGCCTTCCAAACAACATAAAAGACTCGTTTCGATTCATACCTCACCTTTCTGTTTATAGTGAGTGAGTGAGTTGGGTTTTATGCCGCTTTTAACATTATTCCAGTTATATCACGGCGTGTCAGCTTAATATGGGAGGAAAGCCCGAAGTGATGCAGGTCTCAGACGTTTACCACTTCGGTTAAACCCACGAGCACGGGTATGGTGCTGACATACCTAGTACCATAATCGGGGGAAACCGGGATTCGAACCCACAATCATAGGTTTCTGGCGTGCCCAGGGGACGCAACTCTGCACAGCGAATCGCGGCGCCTTAGACGGCTGGGCCATCCGTGCCCCCTTTTGTTCATATAATTGTTGACAAACTACACCTGTGACACAACTTGCATGTTGTGCATCAAGTACTTCTCGCTCCTGTTTATGCTCCAGTGCTAAGCAAGGACATGATTTGTTTGTTTGGTTGCTTGCAGAGAAGCAACGCTGCGTAGTAAACACCAGCTCACCGTGCCCCTTTTTAATCAATTTGATAAGGTTTACTGTTTTCATTTCAGTATGAACATGCTGGGTTCCTGTTATCCTGTAATATTAAGAAAGAGAGAAAGAACGCAGACACCAGAAACAAGAGAAATTGAAAATAAGTTGGTTGGTTGGTTGGATGGTGTGTTGTTTAACGCCGCACTCAGCAATATTCCTGCTATATGACGGCGGTCTGTAAATAATCGAGTCTGAACCAGACATTCCAGTGATTAATATCGTGAGCATCGATCCACGCAATTGGGATCGATGATATGCATCAACCACGTCCCGATCTCGTCAGTCGCCTTTTACGACAAGCATTGGTTGCTGAAGACCTAATCTACCCCGGATCTTCACGAGCTGAAATTTTCTAGAAAACAAATACCATAACCAACGATTGTCATCATAAAAGGAAAGGTTAAATTAAAGTCTGTACGCAACAGAATCCTGTCGAGATCGTAAAGGAAAGGAAACAAAAAAAAGAAATATGGCATTGCGCGCGTCATTACCTATATATGTCTGAGCGTGAGACATATGAGTTGAGTGGCAGTGAACCATTCATGAAAGTTTCACCCCTATTTTGCCTTTTTACGCCCAATGGAATCTGTTTCAGAAAATAATCGAGACTGATTATTTTCTGGCCCTGACATTTAAAATTTCAAAAAGAAGGATTTATTCCGTTTTGATCACCAGCACATGCGTCTACTGCGAAAAGCAGATGTTTGCATCTCGGTGTTTTGTGCTGTTGCTTTCATCTCATGCATTTAAAAAAAAACCCACAAAGTTTATCTTTGCCCGCAGCTCAGATGTTTTTTTAGCAATGAGTGGAGTATTGTATGGGACAGTTACACAGTAATTTCAAATATTTCAACTTTTGTCACGAAATATAAACTCTTTTCACCAATTACTAAAAGCGACAAAACCCTTCCATATTCATACTAAAGAAATCTCTGCCTAAAACAGAGTCGGTTGTGCGATTGCGACTATATCATGATCATGTCTTAATAAATCACTATCAAATAGTGATGATACCAGGTGTTCGCGAAAAGGTGAGCGTATCCTCCCCACCGGTGGCACCGGTCACAAACACATGCAAAGGCAAGTCAATTGTTTACCAGAAAAACACGGGAACATATGTAAATGTTAAATAGGGAAATGCATCCGACATCATTTTTGTCACAAATAATAATATTCCGCCTTTGTCTTATTACTCATAATCATGATTTTCAACAATAATGACAGAAATGTGGGTTGGACGTACGTAAGTGGAAATTCTGCAGATGTCACAAAGTTTTACGTGGTTTTGTACGTTGTGATCATGTACGCTGCAGACAGCCATGAACATGTTGTCTTGCACAGTGTTATTTATCATGTATAGTGTCATGTTATGTTGTGGTGCAGTTTTTATGTTGTCATGTACAGTATAGGGCTGTCAAGGACCATTATAGTTTGCAGTGTTATGTTGCGATTATGTTATATGGTAGTGAATATTGTAACGATATGTCTGATTATACTGAGTGACAAATTGACTGAGGCGCTCGTCTGATAATGACCTTGGTCTTGGTGACAGCCCGTGGTTATGTATCTTCCAAACTCCATCCCAACATTTTAGATACCCTCCAGGTATAGTGAGCTTCGCTGTGAGGAGCCTGTCTCTGTCTTATTGACAGTTGTTAATATACGACATTATTCCAAGTTCGCGAATCTCTGGAAGTGTGTGTGTGTGTGTGTGCGTGCGTGCGTGCGTGCGTGCGTGCGTGCGTGCGTGCGTGCGTGCGTGCGTGTGTGTGCGACACGTGCGTCTGTCTACTTGACGCTTTCTTCCTGTTTTCGATATTGATTCAAGATCGGATCACGAGCCCTAGTCAAGACATTCAACTGTGACAAATACTGAACATTCGTGAGTTCACTGACTTTTAATATAGGACCTTTTATTTTATTTTATTTTATTTATTGCTGCTTCACTTATTTGAAACTATCACATTTGGTTATTGTATGATTTCTCAATCTAGTTCTGTACGTACCGATTCCTGGATTTACCATAGCCATACAATTTGAGAATAAACACGTAACAATTCACACTCAGTCACCGTCATGTCATTTAATATTACACTGAAATGTTCAGTGTCATATTGTCAATTTGTTGAAATCATGTCCTGCACGTTTTGCAAAACAGTGTTCTGGCTGTCAAACCCGAATATAACACGTTACAATTACAATTACAACTGCCTATTTCCGAATGGGGGTTAATGTTCTCATTCGTAGTACCCATAATCGATTTTAGAAAGCACGACATCGACGCCTCTCTTTAAATAAGGTTACCATTGGCTTCATACCAGGGTCGTATCGATATTGGCTCCACAGCAGGGTGGGGGTTCTCGGCTCCACAGCAGGGTGAGGTATATGGGCTCCACAGCAGGGTGAGGGTTATGGGCTCCACAGCAGGGTGAGGGTTATGGGCTCCACAGCAGGGTGAGGGATATGGACTCAACAGCAGGGTGAGGGATATGGGCTCCACGGCAGGGTGAGGGATATGGGCTCCACAGCAGGGTGAGGGATATGGGCTCCACAGCAGGGTGAGGGATATGGGCTCCACAGCAGGGTGAGGGATATGGGCTTCACAGCAGGGTGAGGGATATGGGCTCCACAGCAGGATGAGGGATATGGGCTCCATTGCAGGATGGGCCTGCTGTTCACCACATGGCTGTGTTGGGATGTGTTGACTCTCATCAAAGCTCCATAAAAATCCGTACAAAGAAATATATTCCTGGGTCCATTAAATCTACCGCCAAATCCCTCTATCAACGATTAACCATAATCCTTCATGCAATCAAGGAAGGACTTTCTTTATTTTCACCGAAAGTATTTGAGACAAGTGGAATTAATACCATGTGGATTCTCAAGAACTCAAAGGAGTTGCATGACTGTTTGCAATCTCAGAAAAGAACAAAGTTCCATTCTGTCAAAACACTTTTCAATTATGTACACCACTATCCCACATGTCAAAGTTACCTTCCTATCTTCAGAGGTCAGAGCAATTTGTAAAATAAATCAAAGCAAATGCCCAAACAATATGTGAAATGCTTGACTTCCTCATTGATAACATCTATGTAACATTTAGGCAAGAAGTAGGCTTCTCCGTAGGCATAGCTCCCATTATGCATATGAATCGGAATTTCTGCTCGGATTGGCAAAGTCAAATGAAGATAATTTGGCCAAGAATTTTAACTTAAAGGAGATTTACAGTAAAATGTGAAATTAAATTGATCATTGATAAATCAGATCAAAACAAGTATTTTGAAGAAGATTTCTTTTTCTGAAGCCAGTATGTGTATTCAAAAATCTTTTAAAAAAGCTACTATTATTCCAGAAACTACCGAGTGTTAATGAACAGTGTTGTCATCTAGTGACCTGAAGTCATATAGGAGAGTTGACTTGCAGACTGTTTCTGTATGGTGTTTGGTAGCTTACTTGCGTTCATCGTGGCATCACCAGACAATAACGCCGATGACAACATACAGTTTTCGCTCAATGACCTCACACATTTTCGTCCATATCAATATATGCCTGTTGTTAGTCCAAATAGTCTTGACAGCAGCGAGGAAGCGATTTGTATCTTTCGAGTGAAGACGATCGATCAGATGTCAACAATGAAAGACGAGGGAACAAAACCTGGTACGTTATCCGCTTTGCAACATAAAAATTCCATTTCGGAGGAAAAAAATGTATTTAGACTAGTGTTTTCACTACATCGTCGTATGTTGTAAAAACGTGAAATTAGATATATACTGATTTCAGTTTACTTACTTCCAACTAAAAACATCTCCTAGGACAGATCATGGAACGATGACAGGTCTTCTTCACGCAGGCAGCTATATCTGTATGTAGGGTCTGTGTACCTTTGCCAACAAACTAAGAAAGTAAACGCTGTCAGAATGTAAACCATAACGACCATATGTGCTACGAACCTTAAATCTAGTGTATCACAGAACACGAATACTTCATTGACAAGTACAAGTTGTTTGGGTCTCGCTTCTTCAATTTGCGCAAGTGGATGGACCTCCAGATGACTTTACCGATAAATGAGTAGGGTGTTTTTACATTATGAGAACTTATGGTTTGCAAAGAAGACCACGTTTGTGTGGTCTTCAATCAGGGAGGAAACATATTTGCTATATTTAGTTAGGCGGTATAGAAGGAGCCAAGTGCGTGTTTACGCATCTTTCAATCATTTTCATCTGAGCGTACATCAAAACCAGCTTTCGCGTGAAGATCACCCGGAACTCACAGTCTGGGCCCATCTCGGAAGCTTGACTACCGTTGCCGGGTAAATATACTTTATACACTTTATACACTTTATTTTTTCAGATGTATTGTAGGCCATAGGCCCATGATACAATGGTTACAGTGTGGTGATGGGAGTTGGAAATCCCAACAGACTTTGCCTTAGATTCATAGCTTTTAGAATATACATGGCTAGGTTTCTTAACAGTAAATGGGTTGGTGGGTGACATTAAAATATTGTACTTATGTCTTGTCGGGAACTCATAATAATTCAAGGATATATATTCTGACCTCAAAACTTGATAACAATCACAAATTATAATAAAGTGATACTCATCTTCGATATAATCATGTTTACAAACAGTACAAACTCTTTCTTCTCTAGGTTCCTTATTATGTCTACCTGATCCATCTTAGATGATGAGAACTACATCTGAAACGAGCCATAATACTTCTAAATTTATCACATGATAGCCTGTAATATACATTTCAACACCAAATGTTTGCTTATACAAAGAATAATAATATGATTTCGAACTTTCATGTATAGCTGAATGCCAGTCTTGTTGGTACGATAATTTTAGTCTCACAAAAAATCCTTTATAAACAAAGGTATATTTGCAACACACTGTTGATCCCATATAAAACCAAATCCTGTTGACACAATAATGTGTCTAATTTTGGAAACCCAGTTTACTTTACCATTACCTACAGCTTGCAGTTGCATATTATAGCATTTCTTTACATATCTAGATTCTGGCATTTTCAAAATTTTACACCAATATTTAACACCTCTTTTATAAGCATAAATGTATAAAGGATATCGGCCACATTCACCTCTTATAACGTGATTTGAGGTGGAGACTTTAACACCTAAAAAGCGCTTACAAGCCATCATGTGGATACTTTCAATGTCATTTCAAATTTCAGGACTATTATTATCACTACATTTGCTATCTTTCTGTATTTGATACTGACCGCTGCAAACATATTATATAGAGCCATTGAATATTGTACCGCCACTCTATTGTATACTGCCATTGTAATTGCTGTGCAGTAATTTGTATTGATTTGCAAACTTAGTTAATTTTGTAATACATTTGTTGATTGTATAGCACTTGTTGGTTGTTTGTTGGGTTCACACAAAGTTCCTGGGTTAACATATTGTTTCATTTGAGAATCGACATGTAACTATATATATACGGATATATATCCGTTACACTTCCTCATCACTCCAAGCGCTATCTTCAGGTTTCTAAATAAAATAAAAAAGCAATCGTGTCTTTTTTTTAGACAGCTATTCTAAGGTTAAAATTGATTTCTAAACAAATAGAGGTTTTGTATTAGTTGTATTGTCTTGTGAAGATTGGCTTAGTAAATACTGCTGTTTAAGCAGTATTAATATTTACTTCGTTGATTAAAAAATGGATATGAGTAGCTGACATTTAGCTTACAATAAGTACTGTACCAATCTTGTCCAGACAGATCAATTATTATATTATGGACTATCATATAGTAGAGAGAGAGACACAAACGAAGAATGGACACTGACAGTTTCTTTAACATCAAATAGATGAAGCTAACAGTATAACACTGGAATACTAGTACAGTAAAGTACGGTTATAACGAACTCAAAGGGACTACTAATTTTAGTTCGTTATAACCGTAGTTCGTTATAAGCATATATACAGCATTACTACAGCAAATAGTCGGGACCAAAAAAGTAAGTTCGTAATATCCGTCAGTTCGTTATAAGCGTGTTCGTTATAACCGTAGTTTACTGTATATCTGTCACAAAATAATGTCTTGCACAATTAACATCACATTCACACGTCTATCCCCTTAACAGCTTTTTGTCACACAATAACTCGTTTGAAAAACCTGGACCCGCCTCCGACTGATCATTAATCACTGATATGAAACACATACGTGTTTACTACATTATCATCAACTTGAACATAAAGCTAGGCTAAAGCGTGTACACAATACTTTAATAACAATGTCTACCACATCTTTATTGATATCAGTTATCCTGATTCTGTATTAAAAAAAGGTGTATGTAACGAGTATTAACAATTTATATATAAATAGTAAAATGAGAACTGAATTTATTTCAGGGCTTACAGATACTGTGCATATTGACGATTACCAAAGACTTTATATAAATGTCAAAAAGTTCATCATGTTTGTGTTGTGAATAAAATCAAAGAGGCTTTCCCTGGGGAGTCAAACACATAGTATTGCTTCAAGCATTGTTTGTTTGTTTATTTGTTGTTTAACGCCGCACTCAGCAATATTCCAGCTATATGACGGCGGTCTGTAAATAATCGAGTCTGGACAAAACTATCCAGTTATTGATATCATGAGCATCGATCTACATGCCTGACCACCCGATCCCGTTAGTCGCTTCTCAAGACAAGCACAGTATGCAAGATCATGAACTGAATATATATGTGACAGTTACAGGTACTCCACTTCAAATATGACAATAAACACTGTCTATTTCTCACAATGATGGTATCTTGATCTTCTATTTGCAAGCAACTCATCCGTCACAAATGACTTGAAAGATTAGGTGAGTGGTTCAGGAAGTCTTCAAAGCAGCTCCTTGTCTGCATCATTCCGGGCTTCGATACAGCTTGAGAAGGCTTTCCTCCTGTCACAGACTGTCTGGCGTAGGGCATCAACAAAGTCAGTAATCATGAACGTAAATATTATTACTCAGTATTTAATTTTAAGATCCAAATTTCTTGAAAATGATAGACGGCTAAACATGCTTCAATAAAATCCGGTCTAGAAACTATTCCATATGATCACGAAAATAACAAGTGAGAATCAGTATTCTATTTTTTCAAATGAACCAACTGAAAGCAGTTTGTGTTTTGGCTGGTTTCACTGCAGCAGCTTCTCCTTTATTGGGCACCAACTTCCAACTTCCACTACTGAATACTGGTCTCGGTAATAGCCTGCCCGGCCCCCATAGAGAGCCGCCGCGTATACTCAACAACAAAAGTTCCTGTGACACCAATATTTTAGTGTATTTTTCAAACAAGTAAAGTTTGGTTTTCAATATTGTAGTACATGTATGGAATAAAGTCACAAAAACGCAACTGCTACAGAAAAGCATGCATTCCATGCAAAAGCTGACTTTTATGCAAGCCCCATGCATTTCACTACCCAAGAATGGGTATAAAAACATGTGCGTTAAGGGATTCCATATGCATTGTTTAGCATCGTGCTAAAACAACCACTCAGAAAAACAACTAAATTACGCAATTATTCAACATTACGAAATGCAACGCCTGTCCGAAAATGAGCGTCTGAGAGCCATTGGTATGCTTGAAGCAGGATCGAGTCAACGTGATGTTGCAAGACAATTTAACGTCCACAGAAACAGCATTTTGGTGTTTATGGCAACGTTGGCAACAGACGAATGCAGTCAGAGACCATCCTCGGAGTGGCAGGCCACGCGTAACCAATAATCGACAAGACAACTGGATTCGAACAACACACCTACGAAATTGATTCCAGCCAGCAACAGTGACTGCAAGAAGCATCCCTGGCCTTCGACGAATATCTTCACAAACCGTACGTCGTCGCCTCAGATGTGCAGGGATTGTCGCCAGAAGACCCGCCAGACGTCCCACCGTCAAGCACGTCTACAGTGGTGCAGACAGCGTCTACGCTGGGCGGCCGTGCAGTGGGGACAAGTTCTATTACTGACGAGTCTCGTTTTCACCTCAGCCACAGCGATGGATGGATTCGAGTGTACCGACGTCGAGGTGAACGTTACGTCAATCATTGTGTCATGGAAGAAGATCGGTTCGGGGGCGGCAGCCTTATGAATATGGGGTGGGATTACAGCAAGACAGAGGACCCGTTTGATAGTGGTAAAGGGAAATCTCAATGGACAGCGCTACCTCGACGAGATCATCGACCCTGGTGTTCTACCGTTTTTGCGTCGTCATGGCCCAGACATTACCTTTCAACATGACAACGCCCGGCCTCATATTGCTCGACTTGTTTAGGATTCTCTTCAACAAAACAATGTGAATGTCATCCCCTGGCCGGCTCGCTCCCCTGATCTCTCACAAATCGAGCACATGTGGGATGAAATGGATCGGCGCCTTCGACGTCAACCACGTGTTCCACAGACACTCCAGGAACTCCGAAACATGCTCCAGCAGATATGGACAGATTTCCCACAGGACTTTGTGCGACGCCTGGTCCATTCCATGAGACGAAGATGTGTTGCTTGCGTCGCAACCAAAGGTGGACTCACACGCTGTTGATTTGTAAATTGACATTTTGGCATGTTCATGGTTTTTTTTTATGAAATCACGCATTTTCTGAAGTCAGTATGGCAAATTAAACCATTTGAACACTTACAGGAGTCTTTTGTCTGTTGCAAACCGAAATTGTTTCATATTTGGTAAAAAACATAACTTTGCATTAAATCTTATTCAATGTGACAGGAATAATTGTTGTTCAGTATTCATTCTGTTATTTGCTGTTTATATTGGTCAACATGGTCAAGAAGTTGGTTAGTTGGTTTGTTGGTTAACGCCGCACTCAGCAATATTCCAGCCATGTGACGGCGGTCTGTAAATAATCGAGTCTGGACCAGACAGTCCAGTGATTGATATCATGAGCATCGATCCACGCAATAGGGATATGATGACATGTATCAACCAAGTCAGCGAGCCTGACCACCCGATCCCGTTAGTCGACAAGTATAGTCTTTTACAGCAAGCATGGGTTGCTGAAGACCTGTTCTACCTCGGGTCTTCGCGGGTCTGGTCAAGAAGTGATTCACATAGATATAATGTTATACGAGTAGAGATTCACTATATTAAACCTATTTCAAGACACTTGACTTCTGTCAGTTGAAGCATGTGAATGGGGTTTAACAAAGTCAGCTATGAAACATTTGTTTGTAATATCAATTTGACGAGGTTTGTGTGGTTGGTTGGTTGGTTGGTTGGTTTGTTGTTTAATGCCGCACTCAGTAATATTCCAACTATATGACGACGGTCTGTAAATAATCTAGTCTAGACCAGACAATCCAGTGATTGATATCATGAGCATCGATCCACGCAATTGTGATCGATGACGTGTAACAACCAAGTAGCGAGCCTGACCCCCCGATCCCGTTTGTCGCCTTTTACGACAAGCATGGGTTGCTGAAGACATATTCTACCCCGGAATCTTCACGGGTCGTTTGTGTGGTAGGAAAGTTAAAGTGGTAAACTCATGGAGGTCCAAGATGTTGATAACTTTGGTGAAACCAAAATAAACGCTGGACATTGTGGTGGATGTTGGTTCAAACATGCATCATTGCAACCGGACATCTGGTAGTGCCCTCTGGACACTATTTTATTTAAGAAATAACACTCGAACATTTAATATCTAAACTCGCCATTATCGAAGCATGAAAGTAGCGAGTGCTTTGGGGGGCAACGTTGTTCACAACGCTGGGAAAGACCTCCTTGGCAATTGGTAGATTGGGGCTTCTCAGCTTGGCAATATCCTTCACTAAGTAGATATTTCTAACAATATTTGTAAAGATCGTGTGGGCTTTGGAACCTGAAAGTTGCAAATAATTCATCAAATATATTATAACAAGGATAGTTATCCTATACCATGTATAATGTTCCACAGTTATCATGGTTACAATATACACTACTGCCTAAAAGTTCATTCCCCTAACACGCATTGAGAACGCGTGTAACACGCATGTGACACGGGTGCTCAACGGGTTGCACACGGGGTGAGCACCCGTTGGACACGGGTGTGCAACGGGTGTGCAGCGCGTGTGCAACCCGTTGCACACGCGTGTGCCACGCGTGTAACACGGGACCGGGTTCCAGTTGAAGTTGACAAATTTATCAAATGAATAGTGAGATAAAACAAAACAGTGAGATGTGAAATTTGAGTTAATGAGCGGCCATTGAGCTGTGTTCACCAGACCGTAAATACAAGGTCGGCCCGTCTTAATTAGTGTTCGGTTGCTAGACTTTTGTGGCATGAACCATTCCACTAGGGTCCAGTATAGCCATTGTGGCTAGCCGACAGTAGAACAGTAGTGAATTTAGATGCGATTTTTTTGCTAGGGGAACCCCCGTGTTGACACGATTGTCGCGGGTTGGTAAATGTTCGCCATTAATAAAATGATTGTTTGTGGATTGCGAACATATTCATTTGCCCACACGAGTCATTCCACTTGATTGCAAATATAACGTTATTCGTTCGCCAAATTTATGCTTTAGACAGTACAATTATGATATAGCCGTCACCACTACTAATGTCTCATTATTCACGTAGGAATATGTCCCATTTCCCCACACCCCACTTTCTGTTTTGTATTTTGAAAGAATAAATAAAAGAAGGTTTTGTGTGGGACACTTTTATACTAAGTTTAAGAGGATGTTGTAAATGAATATGAACAGCCATGCTGTCTGACTGTTGATAGAATTTGAGATCTTCACAATCACCGGATGTGACCATGTAGACAGAATCTCGTTAGGGTTTGTGATTTTTACATTTGCCCAATGACCATAGTGAGTATTGCTGGGGATACCAAACGTAACAGTTTATTATTAGAGGTTGTGAGTACCTATACCACGTAGATAGGATATCTTTAGGATTTTAATCCTTCTTTGAGAGGCATTTAGACGTTGGAGTACTACGTTAGGATAAGATTTATGGGTGACTTTAATCCTTTCTTTCTCTGTGGGTAATCCTTTCACGTTGATTGGAGGAAGTCACTCAACCAGGTCATGACAGGTCGTGAGTTTACTCACTAACTACTGTGAGCGTTTTTGGCATGACATCTTTTCTTGTATAAACATAGAAACGATGCTCACTCACTCACTGTTAGTCTTCTGCAGTTTGCTGGCAAAGTGGGGATAAACCTCAGTGTCAAAGGCGATCAAACTTTGTTCGAATCCTTGTTTATATGTGACATCTCCCAAATGGGGACATTTTCATAAACTTGGCAAGTGATGATGAATTTTAATATTAATATTATTATAGTTTATGAAATTGTTAATAAAACTTTAATAAAATTGTGCTTCACTCTCACGAAAAATATATTGTCTGTGAGTAAATTTATATGTCACGTTACATCGGCATTTTTCAGTGATATTGGGACTACATGAAACATGGCTGGTTTTACATTTCTGATACAGGTGCTTGACTGACTGAGTAGTTCATGATCAATTAGATATGTTTAAATCAGTCAAGTTTGCAACAATAGATGAATAAGTTGATACATTTGGACCGCAGTTACCGATTAACAACTTAAGACATAGAGACAGGGAGGAGATATATAACCAAACCTATGGTCCTGTTGAGACTGTTGAAAGTTAGAACGTTGGATTAAATGACAGTAACTAATTTGAACATTCCCCAGTAATATCATAAAATACATCATAACTCATAACAGTCCGAGAGACAGCTTCCAGCCATATACTAGTATTGAAGATACAATCGCCTTTGACAGTTTAAAAATAAACTCACCTTAAGGTGCTTGGCAAGTCAAAACTGACCTCCCTGAATATGTTTTTTAGGTTTGACAGCAACTATGCTTGTGGATTTCAGAGACAGACATGATTTGTTAGCTAGATATCATTACAATAAGCGAAAATGTCTTAAAAGTCCACAGTTTGTTTAATAGTACACACAAAGTGTGTTATAGATCAATCAACGTTTTCTTTTATTGAACATAATATTTGCACTATATTGCTGTAAGCTGTAAATAATCTAGCCTCCCCATGTACGTAACTTACATATATTTATGTATGACCAGAACAGCAAATAAAGTTCTGGTAGATAGGTACCTCGGAGATTTAACGTGCGCTTTCCGACTTAAGCCTATCTCGCACACGGGGAAGCACTTATACTATTAGGGTAAAAAAGCGTAATGATTAAATAAAGAAGTGCACCCCCCCAAAAAATATAATTTTACAGCCTATTCTAATAAAGTTAAGGGGGTTGGGGTTTGGCTGGGTGGGAGTGGGTGATAAAAGAATATTCAATAATATGGAAAAGTTTGGGCCTGGGGGTGGGGGGGCAAGCGTGGGAAGGCACGGCGTCGGCTGGCGAGCGTGTGAGGCTAGAAGTCTAGCGGCGGTATCCTCCATCCTTGTAGTAGTCTCTTGGTCAGCTTCTCATCCTGGGGGTCGGGATTCTGGTAGAGACTCTTGGCAAGGAGGGCGGTGGTATTGGCGACGAAGTGGTTTGAGGTCGGTACACCACTACTCTGGAAGAAGTGGTACAAGTCTGTGTAGTTTGTGATGTCGTACTCGATGTCCTGTCCCCCCTTCTTGTGCACCATGACGAAAGGGACTCCTTGTTTGGCGTAGAGATGTTCCTTTGGGGTGTTGATCTGGTCAACCTTGAGATCCGGCCGGGCCTTGTAGTGGTTGATCGGAATGTCTGACTTTTCCACTGGTAAATAAAGTTCTTTGGTATGACCTCTTTTATCCCTGCTGACGTTATCCTAATGTTCAATTTCAGTCTGCCTCACCAAGCGTAAGTAGGCATTGTACATGTTCTGATAAACCACACTGATGCAATTAAGCAAATGAATATTTGCTGTGGGCAAATATCTATTTTCTATATATATTTGTGGATATGAAGCATTCTAGTTAATTGTGGATACACTGGGCAGACAGAATTGTGTTTATTTCCAAGCCATCCTGATCGTCGTTTACTACTATAAGGTGTATGGTTGGAGGCAAGATCAAAGGCGCCGCACAGCATTTATTAGATAACAGACGGGGTCGTCCGTTTCGCTTTGAACAACCACCCCACCCTGTCTGTAGGAGTTATATAATCGGTGCGCAAATAACTGTCTCAAGTCAACTGCCGGGCTGATGCGGTGTCAGTGTCAGCGATGAACATGAATGCTCAAATTATAGACCTGTAGCACTCACAAGTTGCTTAGCCAAAATATTTGAAAAGTGTATATTCAATTTTCTGATAACAGCAAATATAACCTTAGAAATAGATTCAACATACAAACAATCAAATGTAGAACACTATGCTTAATCATTTCTTCTGGATATGATCAACCTGCGGAACCCTCTATCCGATGAAGTAACTAATGCTAGCTCATTAAAAGAAATCAAATCCTTAATTAATCGTTCTGATGCAATTATTAATAATTTTGACTTTGATATTTTCATAGATCATGGCAAATTGTCCACTGTCGCCTTAGGCTCGGGTGCAGTGACTTAAACGCTGATAAGTTTAGACGCCATGTATCAGACATACCAGACTGCACTTGTGGATATCACCTTGAAGATGCAATTCACTTTTTCTATAACTGTCCAAAAATACGATAATATCAGAAACACTGTGTATTTCTACACACATGGGTATGGTCTAAAAATGATATTACATGGCAGTAGTTAAGCAGTTCTACAAACATGACTCTTCTTAAATCAGTTCACGACATCATTGTCAAAAGCAAACGGTTTGAGTAGCTTAATTTTATGCATGTAGTAAAGGAAAACTGCATTACCTTATTTCACAGACACCACTTGCTTCAGTGTATTGGCTTCGTGTATTTCATTTGTGCATTTTGTATGTTTATTTTCATCACTCTCTTATATATATCCAGCTGTTGTTAAGTTGTTACCTGGAGAGGTATTACATAAGCAAGTTTTGCTTGTTTACCGATCCAGATTTCTTTTGAAAAAAAATACATTTAAGCCAACACAGCTAACCCTAAAACACATGATTGTAAACTATTCAAAAAGGGTCACTAATCTCTGGCTTCTTCTCGGGTGTCGGACTCAAACTCAAACTCATTTATTCTTAGAATAATATGACATACAATTATCTACAATTTTTATTATGTACAATTTAACAAAAATAATAAAAATAGGAAACGTGGATACTAATACAATTTACCAATTGTATTGTACACATTGTTAAGGAATTTAGATAGGCCTTTTACATTTCTTACACTGTTAGTGGTCATAATTTTCGTAAATGTTTGGAAACTTAAGATATTGCTTATTTAAGAGTTCATATCGCCGTTGGTGAAAAGCTTCACATCGGAATAAATAATGCAATTCATCTCCCACAGCGATAGAATCACAGAGTGGACACTGGCTGTCTTCCCTGGGAATGTTCAGCCATCGACCAGTTTCAACTGGTAATCCTTGGTTAGAAAGTTCTGACTTTTAGTATTGGGAGAAATATTGATTTTGAGAGCAGTAGATATTTCTCAAATGAAGGTTGATTCTTTAGGTAATACGACCTTTGGATTTTCCGCTTGGGCTTACTAGCTGCCGTGAGTCAATTTGCTCGTTAACGCAACCGAGCGTGACAAGAGACTGGGCTACCAGTCTGCAAGGACAGCTAAATAAACTTACGCATTTTTGAAAACTGATTGGTTACCCGTGATCTATGAAGATTTCGACACAGGGCGCATGGTAATTAATTTCTTCAGCCTAAACAAACAGACAAATAACGGCGAAAGCTCATCGGATGTCGTTATTTGGAAATACCCCTGATGGTTACAGTTTAATAATAAAAAAGTATCCCTGAGTGAAAGCATTTCCGGATTTCGGATTGCGTGGATGATACAATTACTACTCCCTTGTTGTCATCCACATTTTCTGCTATAACCCTACACTTGTGTATTTGTCGTAATTCACTTGCTGCTCAGTTAATGAATTTATAACATGTTAACTTAGTTGTAGCACCACTCAGATTACCCGATAAAGGTTCAAATTTGGTCTTTCTTGTACCTGGGGTAATTATTCAATCTAAATCCAGGTTTGAAGTGAGGTGGAATGTGAGTTATGTGATATGCACGTGGCAGCCCAGCAAGAGATGTATGATCATTTGCTTTACTTTTTTTGTAAATCAACTGATCATTCCCAGACATCAAAGGATCGACAGGAAATACGTTGATTGATTAATAACTGTTATCTTGCACAGTGGATATGTCAAAAGTAAGTGTTTACATGTGAAGGTAGGTTTACTAAACCTAGGGAACACACTCATATCATGGCGTGAAGTACAGATGTAAAAACCACATACTTTGTTCAAAGGGTAACCGATAATACACTGACTGGTTGTTCATTGTTATCTAACTCAATGTATGTTTTTATGAACCGTGGACATTATAAAAATAGTTGTCACGTGGGCTTTCTCAGCTAACTTGGCACCTATGTGAAACAATTGAAACAAACTAAGTGATCAGTTAAGAAACAAACACGGGTTGTAATATTCGATACATTTAAATAACGTTTAAAAACGATATATTTAAATATTTTAATATATTTTATATATATTCCAAATATTGTTTCCAAATAATTATTATTAAAGTATTTGATTCTCACATAGACATTTGACATCGAATAAGTATTTTTGTACAGCTGCAGACGCAATGGATATTGTTCCTTTATGTTGATATTCCCGGATACATTATAACTTTGGTAGGTTGTAATAATGATATTTGCATTTTGTTTTCATTCATTCGCTGCAGCTTTGAACAGAATCATTCTTGTTCCTTTCCGTTTGGTTGGGAAGTTTTTCGATGCGCGATAGACGTTGTTTTCACAAGTATTTTCTTTGGTAAGCGTGTATATGTTACAGTCAATGTGTAAAATATGATTCACTCAGGCAATTTATTAAATATCTAAATATTTCAGTCATTTTACAAATTGACTGAATAATCCATTCATTTATTTAACCGGCTGACTAAAAATGATAAAGACGATCAAAAGAGCTTAAACACATCACAATATATTAATTATGCTAAGAAAAGAAGCCAAACAATACAGAACTGTACTTTGTGATGATATTAAACATAAACAAATATTTGGAATTCGTTATCATATTAATAAAGATGGACATATTTTTCAGTTAATTTGTAAAATAAACTGAATATGTAGGCGTTTAATAAATATCCTTAGTAAAATCTGTTTACATTTTGAATGTAAACATATACACACGGTAAAATAAGCAATGTTCAGATGAAATATTTACTTTGTGTTGCAAGTCAAAATAGTGTACACGAAGATCGCACAATTACCAAGCAAGTGACTTATCAAAACTGCATCACCATTACCCATGCTCCCCACAAATATACCTATATTTCCAAAACTGTATTTCATTTTTGTTGATCAATGTGACCATACGTCCTTCTACTATCAATAAAAATGCGCTTACGAATGGCGAGCACAGGTCGCGAACAAGTCTAGATTTCTGCTACATGTATATCATCCGGGTACTCACTGGGAAAATACAGTAATGCACAGGTAACAACTACTTCCGCGGAATTGCTTTAGATCAGTGTTCCTTTGTACGTTGAAATACTATATATTGTGAATGCCAAAATGATGTATCAAGGATCAAGTAGACGATACAATGACCGTAGCGCTGGGAGTTTATTCAACAGACCCGTGAAAATAACACTGCTGTATCTTATTATTTATTTTAGATGACGCAGTCAAAGCTAACTTCTCCTGGCGGCCATTATCGAACGGCCAGCTAAAACACAACCCCGCGCTTACGTCTACAGGTCTCTTCCTGTAGTACGGTAATTAATATTCGCTCCCTCAAGTGTATCCTCAATGATATAACCCACCCTCATTAATTCACATGCTGCTCTTTTCCAGCCTCACGCTATGGAGCTGAGATAAAGAGTCCAAGTTCTCATAAAGTAATTAGGGTCCAATAAAAACAATGCGCCGCCAAACCTCATACATATTATCACTGATAGTCGTACTACAGACGGTTAATGTCAAATCACAATAAAAGCATTTCAATTGCAATAACATGTTCAAGGACCATGTATTCTCTTAACACCATCGGCTTTAGAAGCAATGGTCGTATAAAACAAGACAGATCTATTTAATCACAACAGTATTCATGTTATTCCCACAAAATCACATAAAGAAAGGAGACATTAGCAAATACATGTGTATTATCATTTTTCGTCAGGATAACAAAATTCTCTCTCCTTGTTACCACCCCCAGGTTCAGCTTAGCACGGGTCCTCCTTTGGTCAAAAGTTTGTTCCCCCTCTAATGAGTGTGTCACGCGTTGCACACGAGTGGCGGACGCGTTGCACACGGGTATCACACGCGTGACCAACCCGATGCACACTGGTTGCGTAACGCGTTGCCCATGCGTGTAAGGGGAATGAACTTCTAGGCAGTAGTGTACATGTACGTATCAGGATTGACTTGTTACAATTAAATCGAAGTTGCAAGCAGTGGGTATTCATGGTTCTCGTGTATTGATTTCATTGGGGTCAGGGGCACGGGTGGCCCAGTCGTCTAAGGCGCCGCGATTCGCTGTGCAGAGTTGCGTCTCTTGGGCACGCCAGAAACCTATGATTGTGGGTTCGAATCCTGGTTCGCCCCAATTATGTTTCTAGGTTTGTCAGCACCCATACCCGTGCTTGTGGGTTTCACCGAAGTGGTAAACGTCTGAGACCTGCACCACTTCGGGCTCTCCTCCCACATTAAGCTGACACGCCGTGATATAACTGGAATACTGTTAAAAGCGGCGTTAAACACAACTCACTCACTCATTGGGGTCGGGGCATTCCTTCATGTTTGTTAGCCACATGGTTGATGACCGACGTCCACTTGTCCACCTTCAGCCCTCCATCATCCTTGCAAGAAGCAGCTACCCAATACTGTGGTCAGTTGTAGACTTTATGCAATGACGGTAGTACCACATCCACTTTCCGTTGCAGCAGCTTCAAATTTCTTTCCAACTCCTGACACACAAAATGAAGTAATGGTTATTGTGCAGTCATGTTTCACGTATCGCCGTAGAGAACAGTGACTGTTATTTGTTTCTTATTAATTAGAAGACAAACATACTGTGTTTTCAATGTAGAGCTAGGTTACCTGTAGATTTAACCGCGCTAAATTGAATTTGGAACCGAACCCGCAGCGTGAGGTTTCAAAGTGTAAATTTAGCGCGGTTAAATCTACAGGTAACCTAGCTCTACATTGAAAACACAGTATGTTTATGTCCATTCTACCATGACTAAATAAAACGCGAACTGTTTGGTGTTTGGCAAATATACTGAGTGAAGCGCCTTGGGTTGAGTCCAATGTTTTGAGTGGGTTATCGATCTTAATTACGGAATCACCGAACAAAATATGGCGCTGTATATACTCAAGCAGTTTGTTTACACCGTAATACTTCACTCGAACATATGACAGGCATTGACAGCATATAAGCACGGCAACTTGGTAAGCTTACATGAGGTGGGCAGCCCTAAAGAAAACCAAGCAAGCTTTGCAAGGCTTTCGCTCTACATGGCACGTCACCATTATGACGTCATGTCGCTCATTGTGACATAAAACATATAACGTCACAGTCGTATATAAAAAAGCGCCAAAATGCCAAGCTCTCTGTTGTCTCCAAAACGTAAATACATTCCCTTTGTAGATTTCTATCGTGTTTTCTGCACGAAATGTATTGCCACACCCTCTTTGAATATTGTAGTAACCGCATCGGTGCATTTTGTAACCTGTAATTGTAGATATAATTATTTAAATATGCCTACCGACAATGACTGAAAAAAGTATTATTCTATGAATATTAGCTTCCGCGGTGATGCGGCCGTCAAACCAGCTGTTTCAATCAGAGGGGGTTTATTGTGATTTAATAGCCAATGATTGACCAATCAGAATCGAGTAAATGCCAAATTCATGGTAGAATATTAATTAGTATTAAAATTGTGTATCAGCAGCATTTGCAATATCTAAGCCTGGTGGTGTACATGGTGTAATGTTACAAGTGTCAGCCAACATATACGTAGGATGGACATCTTAAAGATGCTATCTGTCTTCATTTTTCAAGTATTATTTCATGCAGCTCTTGGTGTGAAACTAAATTGTATATATCTGTACGTGGGCCTAAAGCCTTATTGCCGCCGAATAAAGTGATTGATTGATAAAGATGGACATGTCATTGGTTTGAGCCCCCTTCCCACCGTGCTAAAACCCTTGCAAAGATCTTAACCCACTTGCCTCGCCATGACATCAGTGAAACTAGTCTTAACTTCAAAGCTATAACTGAAAAGATAATCTAATCAGTATCTACCTTTTTACATATGCCATACGACCCGTGAAGATCTGGGACAGAAAAGGTCTTCAGCAACCCATGCTTGCCGTCAAAGGCGACTATGCTTGTCGTAAAAGGCGACGGGATCGGCTGGTCAGGCTCGCTGACTTGGTTGATGCATGTCATCGATCCTAAGTGAGTGGATCGTTGCTCATGATATTAATCACTGGATTGTCTGGTCCAGACTCGATTATTTACAGACCGCCGTCATATAGCTGGAATATTGCTGAGTGCAGCGTTTAACAACGCCTCGCCTCTTACATATGTTGGGAATTACGGGATAATATGAAGAAAAACGTGAGATGTTTGTTGAAAGCACTGATTACCTTTAAACTCTTTTTACTCGAGTAAAGCAAAAGAATGTCTTTTCTTCAGGTCTGTGTCCGAGCATGTATTTGGATTTAGAGATCTTTATCTTTGAGTGCTTCCAGTAGCACTGATCTAGATTGGATATTCCGCCAGAGGAGACGCTAGATTTTGCACTGGCTTAGAAAACATTAATCGCATAGTAGTAATTTTGAGAAAGTTCAGAACTTTTGATTAAAGTAATAACATACGCGGCATGCATTGCCGGTCAATTCACTTAACTTTTGTGAACTCAATGGTGTTCAACTGATCATCCAGCAAAAAAATTAATTCAACAATAATAGTTTTGTGTGCGAAACGTTGTAGTAATCACATTTAAATTTCCTGTCCTTTTTATTTTTTCCATGGACTGTGTGTTGATTTGGTTGAGAAGGGCATGGGAGTATGGTTGTTGTTAGTCCTGGGGGACAGGGGAGAATTGAAATTGATAACCAGGACCGACAGAAAACTGCTGTGATCCTGATACAGAATTAGTGATTTAGTTGGAGTTTGCATCGCCAGATCCTAGCGTGACTTAGAGAAGTAAAGAGAACTTAATCACCGGTGCCTCTTTTTCAACAATGAGATGTAGCTTACTGTTTTTATTTCAACATTTAAATGCTGTTAATATAACGCAAAGGGTGCAGACATCTACGAAAGCCCATTAGGACCATATTGGTATTTTGTTTTTTTTCTCTTTTAAAAGTCGTACATGTAATTACGAGAAAAAAGTCGTAAGTCTGACTTTTCAAAACTCGTAATTACGAGAAAACATTCGTAATTACGACTTTTCAAAACTCGTAATAAAACCAGAATAAAGTCGTAATAACGAGAAAAAAGTCGTAATTACGAGAAAAAATAGATTATAATAAGATTCAATTTATTGCTTTGTCATTATATCACGGTGATTTTCATCATCATTGTAAAAGTGGTTATTACGACTTTTTCTCTCGTAATTACGACTTTATTCTCGTAATTACGCGTTAATAAGTCATAATTACGACTTAATTCTCGTAATTACGAGTTTTGAAAAGTCGTAATTACGACTTTTAAAAGAGAAAAAACAAAATACCAATATGGTCCTAATGGGCTTTCGTAGACATCTGGTCGTGGATACGGATCTTTTCCATAATAAGGCGTGAAGGTTTAAGGGAAGTCAACAGTTATCTGTAAGACCCATCATTGTCCATTGTGTCGCCACAATTGTGACACAGACGAATCTCACAAGACAATTTGTTTGCAAATTAGGGAAGGAGTACAACACCGTTACCTGTGCACAGTGTTTAACGTCACATAACGTTTTGAAATAGATTTGGTTGAAATATTCTAAGAAAACAAATAACATACCCAATCATCATCATAACAGATGCATGCTTGCCGTGAAAGGTGACTATGCTTTTCGTAAAACGCAACTAACGGGATCGGGTGGTCAATTCCAATTGCGTGGATCGATGCTCATGATGTTAATAACTGGAAAATAACCAAAACCAATCATAACAGATGTCACACGGAAAGAAAAGTCTGTCAGCAACAGAATCCTGACGAGATCTTAAAGTGGAAGTAAAACAAACCAAAAGAATATCGGCATTGCGTGCATCACATCTCATTTATGTCTGAGCGTGAGACAGTTCTGTGTTTAGTGGCAGTGATCCGATCATAGAAGGTTTCAACATTGTTTTGCCTTTTGCGCCCAATGGAATTTGTGTTGGAAGATGTCTCGAGACTGATTAATCTCTGGCCTTGACGTTTTGATTATTCCTGGCCTTGACGTTTTGATTATTCTCTGGCCTTGACGTTTTGATTATTCTTTGGCCTTGACGTTATGATTATACTCTGGCCTTGACGTTTTGATTATTCTCTTGCCTTGACGTTTTGGTTATTCTCTGGCCTTGACGTTTTGATTATTCTCTGGCCTTGACGTTTTGATTATTCTCTGGCCTTGACGTGTTGATTTTTCTCTGGCCTTGACGTTTTGATTATTCCTGGCCTTGACATTTTGATTATTCTCTGGCCTTGACGTTTTGATTATTCCTGGCCTTGACGTTTTGATTATTCTCTGGCCTTAGCGTTTTGATTATTCCTGGCCTTGACGTTTTGATTATTCTCTGGCCTTGACATTTTGATTATTCTCTGGACTTGACGTTTTGATTTTTCTCTGGCCTTGACTTGACGTTTTGATTATTCTCTGGCCTTGTCGTTTTGATTATTCTCTAGCCTTGACGTTTTATACTCAGAAAGAAGAAGCTTTTTAGCACCCGCACATGGGTCCACGTCAAAAAGCAGTTGATTGTGTTGATTTTTCCATCACAAGGGATAAATATTTCAAGGTTTCATCTCTAAGGGATCTTTTTACTACGATTAGTTCTCATTTAATTATTGACTTTTTAAAAGAAATAGAATTGAACCATAAGTTGTGTTAATATGTTTTGTATAAATAAATAGTTTTTTAGAATTGGTAGAATTAAATTATATCGGAGATTTTTAGTGGCAGTATCCTCGAAGGGGGTTAAAGTACTGTATAATTATTGTCCCCTGAGAGGATATCGTAAGTCCCTGTCATTCAAAGAATATTTACTTCTACTACGTTTTTAAACGTAGAATATTTGTCATTTTAATTGTGGCTAAAACTCACTACAATCGCCAACAACTGAAGGGATGGTGTAAATCCTGGTCCATGCAGGTAGCAAAGGCACTGTAAATCCCCATGGTCCCTGGTATGGTGGCCTAACTTTAGTTGTTGGTGATCAATAGCCTGTTTTTATAATGTGTCGTCTGTCAAAATCCAAACTTTTCATAGTTTTAAAACTAGTTTTAAATTTATAATCAGTGATATATTGCTAGTCGTTGTACTGTCCTTTGACGACAGTTTTTTATATATACTATAACTTGTTCAAGTCACGATATGGCTGAAATAATGCCGATGTGACTTTAAATATTAACTCACTCACTCACTCACTCAAAAAGCAGTTGTTTGCACATCCGCGTTTTGTGTTGTTTCTTTCAGCTGATGCATTTAAAAAAACACCCAAAAGTCTTTCAGAGTCCTACCTTGCAGGCAGCTCAGATGTTTGAGGACGATGAGTGGAGTATCGTATGGGAGAGTTATGCGCCAATTTCAACAATTTTGACTTTCGTCACGAAATGCAAACGATATTTTACAAAAACATGCAAAAAGGCTTGATATCATCTCGCCGTTTTCCTGTGTCTCTCAGTCAAGATTGTCAACATTATGGAAAGAAATGGAAGCTCGGAATTTAGTGGAAATCGTCCAAACTTCAAACCAGGGCTGGACACTCTCCCTGTCTTGTTGACAGTTGTTGATATAGTTCGCGAAATCTCTTGAAGGCAAACTGTACCGGAGACACTACCTAATTGCCCAGTGCAGACTGGGTACTTGTCGGAATTCACCGACTCCTTCTTCCTGTTACAACACTGATTCAAGAACAGAGCACGTGCCCCAGTCAAGACATTTAACTGCGACAAATACTAAACATTCGTGAGTGCACTGACTTGTGAAATTTGATCTAGTATTGTGTGAGTGAGTGAGTTGGGTTTAACGCCGCTTTTGAGTATTACGGTTATTTCGCGGCGTGTCAGCTTAATGTGGGAGGAAAGCCCGAAGTGATGCAGGTCTCAGACGTTTATGACTTCGGTGAAACTCACGAGCATGGGTATGGTGCTGACAAACCTATAGCTAGAACCATAATCGGGGAGAACCGGGAATCGAACCCAGCAATCATAGGTTTCTGGCGTGAATAAGGGACGCAACTCTGCAGAGCGAATCGCGGCGCCTTAGACGACTGGGCCGCCCGTGACCCCGATCTACATTGTGTATTGCTGCTGTCATGTCGTTCAATGTAACAGTGTAATGTTGTTAACACTGTATGTTTAGTGTCATATTGCCATTTTCATAAAATCATGCCACACACCTTGTCCTGCACAGTGTTGGCATGGCATATTCAGTGTCATGTTATCATCACGATATTTGTGTCTTGTACATTGTGTATGACATGGCTTCTCACGACAGTGTCGTGTTGTCATCCACGTTTCAGTGTTGGCATGTGTATTGTAAATATAGCGAAAATTCTCTGCTTTCAGCAGAGTTGATTGTACGATTCCGACTATATCATGAGCATGTGTTTATGAATCACAGGTGTTTGAAATGGTGAGCGTATCCTGCCCCATCGGTGGCACCCGTCACAAACACATGCAAAGTCAAGTTAATTGTTCACTGAAAAAACACGGGAACATTATGGTGCAAGTCAAAATAGGGAATTGCATCGGACATCATTTTTTGTCACTGATGCGTCAAATTTGGAAATGTCCTCCACATGTCTGCCATATAACGGGGCGGTCGGGTAGCCTAGTGGTTAAAACGTTCGCTCGTCACGCCGAAGACACGGGTTCAATTCCCCACATGGGTACGATGTGTGAAGCCCATTTCTGGTGGCCCCCGCCGTGATATTGCTGGAATATTGCTAAAAGCGGCGTAAAACAATACTCACTCACTGCCATATAACCTTTTGAAAGCTTTACTGAGGCCTTTTACGTTGTAACTCTGATCAAACAACTTCAAAGTTCAAAATTTGATAATTTGAAGGTTTTTTTAGTGTTGTGTTCTTGTGTATATTGTTAAGTTATGTACAGTGTAGTGTTCTTCTGTATATGGTTTTGGAATGTACAGTGTCGTCCTTTCGTGTACAGGGACATGGGTTTTCAGGGAAACTGTCACGTTCATTTTTAGATTCAGCTACACTGAGTTCAATAATTGCTATATTTGTGATAACACTTTCTTAGTAAAGTACATATTCAATTACCTGTTTGGGTTGAGTCCCATCTGGGATTCGACCCCAAACTGCCAGAGTAAGGCACCTAATCGCCAGCGCACAAAGTCATCAATCTAACCCACGCAACCACCGAGGCTTCCATAAAAAATGAAAGTCCGACAACTGGTAGTCTAGATCACGGACTTTGTGTACCCTTCTGACAAGTGTAAATTGACCTGGCTCCCATGGCCGAAACCTATGAACACACAATGTCATGTAGAATGTACCATGTTATATTTTCATGTACGTTGTCATGCTCATAGTTATGTGTAGTGTCTTATTTCCATGTACGTTACACTATTGTTAGTTACATGGCTCACGTGTCCTATCTGTATCGAGACAGTTTCGTACCCTTACAACGTACAGTAAACTACGGTTATAACGAACACGCTTATAACGAACTTACTTTTTTGGTCCCGACTATTTGCTGTAGTTATGCTGTATATATGCTTATAACGAACTACGGTTATAACGAACTAAAATTAGTAGTCCCTTTGAGTTCGTTATAACCGTAATTTACTGTACTTGTTTATGTAATAGATGCAAGTCTTCCATTGAAAGGTTTGACAAACATGATTTACTCACAAACTGCCTCCATACAGCCCAGGCTACACGTATTTACAAATATTTTAGAAAGTTGTATGGCTGACCTGTGGAAGACATTTCGACATTTGACGCATTACTGACCAAAATCACGTCCATTGCAATTCTTTATTTTGACTTGAACCATTGTGTTCCCGTTATGTTCATTGTACATTTGACTGGCCTTTGTGTGTGTTTGTGACGGGTGACCGGTGGGGCAGGATACACTTTTTGCGACCACATGTTGTCATCATTATGTTGTAGTGATAAACAAACACACGCCTATCATATACATGTAGTCTGAATCGCACAATGAAATTCATTATGATTATGGAAAGGGATTTGTCGCTTTTATTTATATTCCAAACAAAAGCTTGGGCAGCAAATACACGAAATTGTCTTCTCCATGGATAGGAGTGTGATAGATAGATGCATACTGGGAATAACCACTGTCAACATACGGTTCAATCAGTGGGTCGGTCACCCAGTTGGAGAGCCAGGTGACCGTTCTCTTGGAGACTGCAATCACAGATCAGTCAACTAATGAACAGTTTGTGCGCTAGTGGACACAAATTCTCATCGCTTCAAAGGTTTTCAATTTGCATCTTCAGCAGTGTGTTATAATTACCACTGTCAAGGACGAGACGTCTGAAGGCTGGTACAGAGAGCTACCCATGTGATATCAAACCTCATACTTTGATATCTGTGTCGTAGAATGCAATGACAGTAAACACGTTGAAAAACTATAACATTACAGTTGACTTAGACCTGCTAGTAAACCAGACTTGTGGAAGATTGTCAATGATTTTTTTCTCTACAATTAGACATACGACTGTCTACTTTCAAACATCGGTGAAGTAATCCATTCAACCAATATGTCACTGCCCTTGGAGATGGACACGCCCACACTCACCTAGAGTCATACCGGTTTTAGTGTTAAGGCCAACTCTAAGTAACCGCTTACGTGTGGGTTGGTTGGTTGGTTTGTTGTTTAACGCCGCACTCAGCAATATTCCAGCTATATGACGGCGGTCTATAAATAGTCGAGTCTGGACCAGACGATCCAGTGATTAATATCATGAGCATCAATCCATGCAATTGGGATTGATGACATGCATCAACCAAGTCAGCGAGCCTGACCACCCGATCCCGTTAGTCGCCTTTTACGACAAGCATAGTCGCCTTTTACGGCAAGCATGGGTTGCTGAAGACCTATTCTACCCCGGAATCATCACGGGTCGCTTACATGTGTATGTAACTGTATTCGCATTATTATTTTTATTTTTTTTCTATACCTCTCCATACAGATGAACCATTACACCGTGTAGGGACAATAATAAGTCAAATACTTTGATCCGCTGACGCTGCTCGAAACCGCTACTGCATCTTTAACAAATGTCAATATATCAAACATCTAAGGCAGTCTTGAAGAACTAAATCTTCAGCTGAGACTTACAAGTACACAACTGTTTCTGTGATCTGATGTTAAAGGGGAGCGTAGGTTCAACTCTTTTAAAAACACGATCGCCATACGTTTTCGTACGTGATGATGGAACTTGTAGCTGTTGCTGATCGCTTGATCTCAACGAACAAGTAGGTTGATGCTGATGAAGCTGATGATTTTGAAGGTCAATGGGGTGTGAGTTGCAGTAGTCCATGCGAGATGTGACACAGGCTTCCAATTGGGAGATGCACCACTTTAGTGTCATGGTTAACTCTATACATAAGTAACGCGTGCGTGTACTACACCACTATAGTGTCATGGTTAACACTATACATAAGTAACGCGTGCGTGTACTACACCACTATAGTGTCATGGTTAACACTGTACATAAGTAACGCGTGCGTGTACTACACCACTATAGTGTCATGGTTAACACTATACATAAGTAACGCGTGCGTGTACTACACCACTATAGTGTCATGGTTAACACTATACATAAGTAACGCGTGCGTGTACTACACCACTATAGTGTCATGGTTAACACTATACATAAGTAACGCGTGCGTGTACTACACCACTATAGTGTCATGGTTAACACTGTACATAAGTAACGCGTGCGTGTACTACACCACTATAGTGTCATGGTTAACACTATACATAAGTAACGCGTGCGTGTACTACACCACTATAGTGTCATGGTTAACACTGTACATAAGTAACGCGTGCGTGTACTACACCACTATAGTGTCATGGTTAACACTGTACATAAGTAACGCGTGCGTGTACTACACCACTATAGTGTCATGGTTAACACTATACATAAGTAACGCGTGCGTGTACTACACCACTATAGTGTCATGGTTAACACTGTACATAAGTAACGCGTGCGTGTACTACACCACTATAGTATCATGGTTAACACTGTACATAAGTTACGCGTGCGTGTACTACACCACTATAGTGTCATGGTTAACACTGTACATAAGTAACGCGTGCGTGTACTACACCACTATAGTGTCATGGTTAACACTGTACATAAGTAACGCGTGCGTGTACTACACCACTATAGTGTCATGGTTAACACTATACATAAGTAACGCGTGCGTGTACTACACCACTATAGTGTCATGGTTAACACTGTACATAAGTAACGCGTGCGTGTACTACACCACTATAGTGTCATGGTTAACACTATACATAAGTAACGCGTGCGTGTACTACACCACTATAGTGTCATGGTTAACACTGTACATAAGTAACGCGTGCGTGTACTACACCACTATAGTGTCATGGTTAACACTATACATAAGTAACGCGTGCGTGTACTACACCACTATAGTGTCATGGTTAACACTGTACATAAGTAACGCGTGCGTGTACTACACCACTATAGTGTCACAGTTAACACTGTACATCACCAACTCGTGCGTGTAATGCATCACTGTAATGTCAAAGTTAACACTGTACATCACCAACAAGTGCGTGTAATGCATCACTGTAGTGTCATAGTTAACACTGTACATAAGTAACGCGTGCGTGTACGACACCACTATAGTGTCAAAGTTAACACTGTACATCACCAACACGTGCGTGTACGACACCACTACATTGTCAATTGCGTGGATCGATGCTCATGATATCAATCACTGGATTGTTTGGTCCAAACTCGATTATTTATAGACCATCGTCATATAGCTGGAACATTGCCGCGTGCGGCGTAAAACCACAAACAAACAAACCAACAGATAAATTAATTTATATTTCCTCCTGTGATTGATTGACAAAAGTAATATGAAAGAATGGGTGTTTTGTAACTTCTTTAAAGTAGTATATATCATTCAGCCAGCATTTTGGGTGATCGAGTCTTTGCCAAAGCTGGACAAGTAATGTGGAACAATCTTCAACACCATCTCCTAGAATGTTATCAAGAACTATCTCAAGACCAAAAATAAAATATGTTATTAGAGATTAAAATTTACAAAAATGCAGCAAGGTTGGTTTGGCGGTCAGGTTGTCTGGAGTCATCATCACCTCAGGGCCTTTGCCCTATCTACACGCAGCCCAGATAGCGAATAGGACTTCTCCAGGGAAACGGTGCCAAGTCGAACTCACTCAGAACTTTAAGAAGAATGTGAAGACTCCCCAACAGTGCAAGCCTTCGGCATTACCCAAATTGTCAGAAGGGCTGCATTCCTAGCAGCAAACCCGGGTACTATCCCAATGTCAGTGGACAGATTGGGAGGTACCAAACCTAGGGCACAGAGAACAATGGGGAGGTGTGTGACATATCGAAAATGAGGTCCGCATATTAGCCATGTTTTTCCTGAAACCTATTCAATCACATTAGTGTCAAAAGGGACAGAAAATTCAATGATATACATGATTTCATTGGATTTATCAAAAAAGGAAAGATCAGGATTGTTGGCCTGGATATGTCTGATATGGGCCTATTCCAACGAATTCTGTCTTTATCATTTTCCATGACGCCCTCTACATATTCTGGATCGTACCATGGATGGACCTCTGTGTCAAAACCACAAGCATGCATATGGCTAAGACGGTCATAAAGGATCAAGACACTCAATCATTTCGCTTAAGGCACTGTATTTAGTTTCAACACTGCAGCCTCAACAACCTGATAATCATAACTCCTATCAATAGGCAAGGCTGAATAAACCTCCTCAGCTTTACCCATAAACACACAATTTGCAACAACACGGTCCAATAATTCTCATGTCATTTCATATTGTTTAAATTTATTTCAACTTAATTTCTTTATCATTTTCCAATTGCTGTACATTCTCTCTTCTTTATTTAATAGCTTAAAGACGTTGGACACAATGGTTCGTATACACCCCGCGTTCACACCGTTGCACGCGAGTTAACCGGGACGGATTACCTCCCTTATGCGCCCTGTCTTCTTCATGTGCCAAATGTCAACAATGGATCCGGAATGCAGATGTGTGAAGTGACACCGTGGAAGACATATGATACAGACTTGAGAACAAAACTATACATAAACTGTCGGGGGGGCGTCGTCTAAGGTGCCGCGATTCGGTGTGCAGAGTTGCGCCCCTTGGGCACGCCAGAAACCTATGATTGTTGGTTCGAATCCCGGTTCTCCCCATTTATGTTTCCAGGTTTGTCAGCACCCGTGCTCGTGGGTTTCACCGAAGTGGTAAACTTCGCGCGAGTGGTTCTCTAAACAGTGTGGCTACCGACAGAAGTCCTCACATCACAAGGATGATATTGCGGGGTGCCTACATATGATGTGAATACAAAAGTGGCTGCAGGTAAGGCAGGAAATATTATTATTGAAATTGATATTTTTGATACTTAATAAAATGAAAATACGTCTAGAACCAATTCTCCAGACAGACATATAAATTAAATTTTTTTAAATTATTCAATTTTCCATCATATTGTCATAGCGACTGATTAACGACTACCCTTGTCTGAAGTACATTTGACTCCAAAGGCAAATTACCCTGTAGCCATGTCTCCATAACTTTAATGTCATTAAGTTTTAGGCGCTAATCCCCGTTGTTAATCCTCACCAACATTACATTGTATATTGACTGACAGCCAACCTGGGCTACTTTATCACTTCCCGTTAATTGCTGTTATTTATAGTATGACATTTATTGCCTTAATTGTTCACACACACACACACACACACACACACACACACACACACACACACACACACACACACACAAACACCACACAGAGACACACACACACACACACACACACACACACACACACACACACACACACACCACACACACACACACACACACATATTTTACATTTCAATATCATACATAGAGTGTGCATGGATTTATTGTGACATTATTGGCATGTTTGTAGCACGGACATATCATATATCATAAGAAAAAAATGAAAAAATATATAAATTAATTAATTAATTTCTGTATTGTTTTTTTCTACCTAAATAATATGTATCTGACGAGCGTAATGAATCCTCTTAAATGTGCACATTTAAAAAATTGTCTAGTAGATCTATTGAAAATGGAATATAAATCATCATTAACAATCCTTTTCCAGATATTGATATTCTTTTGAATGATTAATATTTTTTGTGTAGGGTATGCTTTAGCTCTTTCTGTGCTTTTCTTTCGCTTCGCTAATATAGCTACATGTACATCTCCCCCTTTCTATCATTACTTATGGTTGACATATTGCCGATGCCGAAATGTTCATATTGCTATTTTGTTTATTCATTCATTCCTTTCTTTATGAATGGGGCGGTCGGGCAGCCTAGTGGTTAAAGCGTTCGCCCGTCACGCCGAAGACCCGGGTTCGATTCCCGACATGGGTACAATGTGTGAAGCCCATTTCTGGTGTCCCCCGCCGTAATATTGCTGGAATATTGCTAAAAGCGGCATAAAACCATACTCACTCACTCTTTATGAATGATATTGCAAATATACATGTAAATTTTATAGTTTTCATTACAGTAAGGACACTATTCACTGTGAATACATCACATCAACAAAAAGTGTTACATGCATGTGCATACTGTCGTGATGACTTGTTAGGTTTCTGGCAATTATTGACACATCATCCACTGTTTACTTGGTAAAACAGTCATTCAGTGTTATCTGTTTCTCGGTTTTTGATGATACTTTTCTCAAAGAGCATTTTCACAAATATAATCCAGGTCCATAAAACAAAAAAACATTGGTTTTCAATGACGCATGCAATTACAACTATATTTGCCTCGATGGTTGCTTGCGGTGGGACAATTGGCCCCTCCTTGTCGTCAGGTTGCCCACGAACGAGGTCGTCGCAGGTGTCACAAGACATGTCTTCGTGGCATGCGATGTTGTCAAGAAGCCTTCTCTCGATGCCGTGTCGCCGTACACGGTGTTCCATGTTGTTGCAAATTCGGGTCGGCGATGACAGGTTCTGCTGTAACTGCTGTTGTGAAGAATAGGGTATGGCGCCAACAGTTGATGATCGTTTCTTGTTTTACTTCTTTCCAAGCAGTGCAGATACAATAAAAGTGTCAAAGCAAAGCAAGGCTCGCTTGACGTCTTGGGCTTGTGGGACTCCGTCATTGACGTTGTCTAGGTGTTGTTTTATTTGCTGTCTTTGGGTAATACAGCTTGACTTTCTTTACTATACCGGCATCTGGTGCCTGAATGTGTGAGGGGTGTCGGGTTGCAGAAAGTGACATTTAACATTAGTCATGTCAACAGTAGCAAGGGACGGGGCGTTGTCCAACATCAATATCACACGCCATCGCTCCAATCGCATTTGTCGATCCAAGACCATTAGCCAGGCTTTGAATATCAATGCGGTCAGCCATGCTTTTTTGTTTCCATACCAGTGGCAAACTGACGTTGGATCAAATATTCTACCAAAACAACGTTGCGTGTTGTTAACGAATTGTTTTATCTTCTCAGTGCCTGGCGCACTTCATGTCAACATTACAGTTAAACGATCTTTGGCCTACTTTTTGCCAGAAACGGGGACACTGCGTGTCAAATTTGATTCAATAATGTAGAATAAACCTGTTTCATCACCGTTGAAAATATAAAACGGATTGCAGACACGCAGCACTTCTTGCAAGGCTTGTCGGCTTTCATCAACAAGTTATAGCTATGCAGATGTTGATTCACCATGGACTTTTTGCATCTTAATTCCATGTCTCTGCTTGAAACAATTGAGCCAACCAGTGCTGTGTGAAACGTCTCCAACACATAATTTGCCACCTAACACCTGCCGATTACCATGCCGAATATCTCTTGAGCAGATGTGATGATTTCATTCTCAGTGATTTTCGGTTTACTCGGTTTTGCTTAAACAGACAAATCTCTTCCTTGATTTGCGAGTGATTTCTACTCCTGCACGCTTACTCGGAGGTGTACTGGAAACAGATATTTTGATGAATGTTACAAGGCAAGTCATGTTTTTTTATACCCGTTCGTATTTTTATCTGGCTTCGTGAACGTTTATCTTGCTTCCATTTGTTTATTTTAAGGATTACTTGTTAATTGTTAAGTTTATCTCTGCGGCCATTGCAATTTGCAGCCGCTAGCCGACTCGTCTCACGTCGAAGCACGGGGCTGTGTAATCATGTTCAGATGACCACGGAGTACGCTGATCACTGTGTCAGATTAACGAGACTGTGGATGAGTGATTTCTGCAATCCGTTACAAAATAGGTGTGTCCGACTCGGGAGTGCGGGACTGTCGAATTAATGAGTCCAAATAGAACTGATTTAATCAGTTCCCATCATTAGTGTTGGTTAAGGCCAATTGTTGGATTAACGAGTGTTGGATTAACGAAACTTGACTGAAATAGCAATGGTATATATTTAGCTTGGACCTGTCCACATTTTGTAATCAATAGTGGATCGATTGTCTGTCGTCATTATTGTCCAGCTTTAAACATTTTCTTGTCACAGTGATAATTACAGTTGAAGGATGTTCACGGAAATAGAGATAGTAATTTCTGTCGTATTAGGATGGCTGATCTTGCAGTCTTTTGGTCAAATCTGAAACAAATGCATTTTCGAAAGGATTTTATTCGTATGATATTTTTATTGAGCTTCACCTAACTCCTCATTATTACGTCTATCATATAGAAGGTTTATTATGTCTCATTTCTCCTCATACCTTGGAATATTTTATTGAGCTTCACCTAATTCCTCATTATTACGTCTATCATATAGACGGTTTATTATGTCTCATTTCTCCCCAACCCTCCAAGGTATGAGGACATATAATTGTTTTTGTATCGTTTCAGTTGGTGTCAGCATTCCCATCCTATTACGAGCCATAACGTGTAAAAGACTCCATGTTTTTAACGTAATTTGGTTTATCCATTGCTCGCCAGCTTTAAAAATTGCAAAAATGGAAACAATTTGGACAGTCTTAAACAACTCTATTTCTGTAAAATTCTTGCGTTTCCATGGAAACAATTTGGCGTTTGTTTACGACCAAAACTCTACAGCTAATGATTATTTCTGCATGAAAACATTATCTTTCCTGCGGCATAGGACCAAGACAATTTAACAGTTACCTGACGCCAATTAACATCACTGGCATGTCGAACTGAACCATCAAGAAGCGTGGACGAGTTATTTGGCCAGTATTGTATTGTCTCAGTGCAGAGTATCATAGACCATGGTTGACAGCTCATCTACTTTAAAAGTTGACTTGGAAACACCTCTAACTGATCATGAACATGACACTTCAATTTGCCAGATCTGTCCAGCGTCAGATGATGGTACTCATGTGTTTGATCAGTATGTGGTTCCAGAGAAGGCCATTAGCCCTTATGCATTCAATGTAACTCATTTGACTTTACACGATGGTATTTTGTTGCATACGGGTGTAGCTGTTCCGGCTGTTGACAAGTAAAGAAGAATATCAACCTTCATCAGAAGGCTCACGTTACACAAGGGTGTTGTTCCGGTGGTCACACTATTAAGTACTTTGACACTGTACATTTGCTATGTTTGTTGTTTAACGCTGCACTCACCAATATTCCAGCTATATGACAAAGCACACAGATATATTCCGGATACAAAGGAGGTTAGTTCTAACAATGTAATATTTTTTTTGAATGATGTCTACTGATCTGGAAACAATTGTTTGTTTGTTGTTTAACGCCGTACTTAGCAATATTCCAGCTATATGAAAGCGGTCTGTAAATAATCGAATCTGGACCAGACAATCCAGTGATTGACATCATGAGCATCGATCCACGCATTTGGGATCGATGACATGCATCAACCAAGTCAGCGAGCCTGACCACCCGATCCTGTTAGTTGCCTTTTACGGCAAGTATGGGTTGCTGGAATCTCCACTTTAATGCACTCGTCTACAACCGAAAGTGGTTAATCTATAAGTTCGCTTATTATTTTAGTTTAAGCATTGTTTTTAGAGTGAAGGTAATCAAGTCCTTTGAAGCCTAATCCACTGTACGTGTGTGCCACCTACAACAAAATATAGTTTGGAAAGGCATTTTAAGTGAAGGTGTTATTTGGTACAAGCATACTGTATTCTCTCTTCAGGTTTAATTTCAGGGATTTGTAGTGGGTTTCACTTGTTGTGTCTAACGTCTTCAAGCCGAAATTCAAATCTCAATTTTTCTTTTCAGTTTCCAATTCTTTAAGCCGAATTTCTCTTTCAAAATCTTATTTCGTTAAAGCCCAAACATCAGTTTTGTCTTCAATTAAAGTTAAAGCATCACCAGCCAAAATGTCTTCCTCAAAATTGTCTTGGCATCGGCCTTAACCATATCTGATTTGATGTCAAGTGTGTAATGTTTGACCAATTCCCCTTTTTGAGCATATAGACTTGTTCTGTAGAAGGTTTGCCTAAGACACTTCTCTACACTGAACACCAAAGTGATTGTTGGCTTCACACAAAATTAGTCAATACAATGTTCATCCAATAATGTTGACAAATAATTGTGTGATATATGAAATTTCTCTCCCGGACGAACCCTAAATTTCTGTTCGTGTCGACTTCCAAATTGAAACAATAAGTTAACCCAGAAATCAACTCGCAAAAGAATTCAGTGCGAAACCAGCAAACAACAAAATATTAACAACTGTGTTGTAAAAGTAACCAGGTTTACAAATCAATACAAATTACTGCACAGCGCAAGCAATTACAATGGCAGTACACAACAGAGTGGTTGTTCAAAATAATTTAAAGGCAATACAATTACAATCATGGCAGTATAAATTTATAATAGCAGTGGTAATGATATTCACCAAGCAGCATTGGCCAAGCTTCCCAAATAGGCCCAGGCTGGATAACCAGAGTATAAACACGATCTTCACATAACAACCTATCTTGGTGTAATATGAACTGTAATGTGAGATGAGAGTCACGTACTTGTCCCTTTATATTGTCTAAATACCTCCCAAACGTTTGGAGTGTTGGACTACTCTAATTGTTCCGGAAGATTTTTTTACACTTGACTCCAAAAAGCATCTAAATATAGTAACGGCCACACTTCGACTCGCCACTTTGAAGCCAACTGGGCACGAATGGCCGACATCTGACCTGTACAGAATAAAGGGAGGGGTGGTGGTGTTGTCGGTGGGCTGCTTTCTAATTGGTCGATAGTTTTAGTTGTTAGGGAAAACACTCGAACCGCGGTAACAGTAATCAAATAGAGAGCTGCTTTCAGACACACACCCATTCTGTTTCGGTCGGTATTATTTTATAGCAATAAAGTATTAGGAGGTGCCATGCATTGGAATTGATTGAATAATCACCCTAGACAAGGTAGATATGAAGTTTGTGTGCATGATTTGCGATTTCGCTTTAGAAATAGCGATACAAGGCGAGAAGTGTTGTACGGAGTGTCTGGCCTTGTGTAAAGATATAATAGAAGAGTGCATTTCTGACACTCGTGATACTAATTGATGTATAAATATTTAGGCAACTACACAAGGGCCCTTGGTCTGCTGCAGTTGGAACTCAGGGTTCATGCAAAGGCGCCCGGCGAGTGTTGGCAGTCAGCTCACCAGACCCACGGCGCATCTACAACTATTCTGCTCTGTCAGGTATGCATACATTGGCATGGCTTTCTCCTAATTCCCAATGCTGCTTCAATACTTTGCCATTTATTCGCGATATGTCTGGCCATCATGGTCCTGGTCATATTATTATAATTATTATTATTATTATTATTTACAGATTAAAAATAAAAATGCAGCAAAGAGGGTTTGGGCGATCCTGGCACAGTCAGGCTGGTGAGGCTCATCATCAGCTCAGGGCCCTTGCCACCAGTACACACGACTTCTCCCAGGAAGCGCTGCCTCGTCAAACCCATCCGGGACTTTTCGGAGAATGTTAAGACTCCCCAACACTGCAACCTTCTGCATTACCCAGATTGTCAGAAGGGCTGCATTCCTGTTAGCAAACCCGGGGACTCTCCCAATGTCAGTCGACAGATTGGTAGGTATCAAACCTAAGGCACCGAGAACAATGGGGAGTCGGACAACTTCGTACTTGGGATGCAAGCGTGACATTTCGAAAACGAGGTCCGCATATTTGCCATGCTTTTCCTGAATTTTGTCAATCACATTACTGTCAAAAGGGACACAAAAAATGAATGATTTCGTTGGATTTATCAAAACGGACAGGATCAGGTTTGTTGGCCTAGATATGTCTGAGGCTGTATAAGGGCCTATTGCAAAGAATTTTGTATTTATCATTTTCCATGACGCCCTCTACATATTTCGGATCGTACCATGGATGAACCTCTGTGTCAAAACCACAAGCATGGCGAAGTGTGATCGAGCCACACTATCATGTCGCTTATAATTAAGATGTGTTTGTGCCAAAGCGGGGCATCCACTGACACTGTGTTGAACAGTCTTGTTAAATTCATTGCAAAATCTACATTTCATATTAATTTTACATTTTGATGCAAAATCACACATTGACGGTTTCGAGTGGGAAGTGACTGTTCCTAAGCAGCAAACAGAAAACCTTCCACTATTCACTATTTCACTTTTCAGGCCAGCCGACTTCATCCAAGCGACTCTGCAAGGTTGCTGAACTTCCCAACACACTGCACACACACACGACGCAGTGGACGTTCAGATAGCCTCTCCTTGAAAAACTGAGTCCGGGCCGATTTGATATTGTTGACACTTATTACTGTACCTTCCAGCAGTACAGAACCGTCAACAAAATCAACACTGACATTGAGATTATATGTGTGAGATTATGTGTGTGCGTGCGTGCCTGCGTGTGTGTGTGCAGGCTACAAAGAGCTCTGGATTGTTTTTTCAGATACTCTCCACAAGAATATGTTTTGTCAAAGTGTAAAAGTAGTGATGTGTTTTAATTTGGGAAATAGCCAAAGTTACTCCCATTCCCATCTACATGACATGATTAACATAGTTGATAATATAACGAACAATATATAACATTATGTCTGTACGTAGCTCTGAAATCCTCTTGCCTGAACCAGTTTGTCTTCCCATGCGAGATGCATAATTATGATTTTACTTTCCTTAATTTTCTTCTTTCCAACTTTTCACCGTGCTAGACCATACTTATGTACATGTTTGGAATTACCATAGTTATATATATTTTAAAAATCCTCTTCACAAGAGAATGTTTTGTCAAAGTGTAAAAGTAGGAATGTGTTTTAAGTTGGGAAAGATCCATAGTTACTCGGACATTACCCTCGCTAAACTAAAATGATTAACACAGTACATCTGTGACGCGTGTGTGTGAAGTGCACCGCAATTCAACCTGTTGTTATTGACACTTTATTATGAAATATCAACCAAAGACTTACCTTCACACGCTTGCATTGCCATTTGAGATTCATTTCCTATTACTTTCCAAAGTTTATTCTCTCTCCTTATTTTTGTTTTAAATTTCGTTTCGTTATCGTGCTAGACCATAGTTACACGTGCTGGGATTTACTGGAACACAAAAAAAATGAGATATTTGTTGTAAGTATTGATTAACTTTAAACATTTTATCACAAAATACATCAGTCTTTTGTTGAGGGATTTTGTCCGCATTTAAAGCTGACAAAACATTGGGCTTCCAGGAGAACTGATCTGGATTAGAATGTTTCCACCAGCGGAGATGCTAGTTTTTGCACAGGTTTAGAAAACACTGGGATGAGAAAGTTCAGAATTTTTCGTTAAACTAACAAAATACGCGGCATGCATTGCTAGTGAATACACCTGACTTTTGTGAACTCACTGGTGCTTCCCAGTTAAACGATTAATTCATCAATATTTGTTTTTTAATTTGTATTTGTTACATTGACATTGATTGTGGTTAGCCATGGTAGGTTTGTTTGGTAGTTGTTTTACGCCACACGCAGCAATATTCCAGCTATATGACGGCGGTCTGTAAATAATCGAGTCTGGTCCAGACAATCCAGTGATTGAGATCATGAGCATCGATCCACGCAATTGGGATCGATGGCATGCATCAACAAAGTCAGCGAGCCTGACCACCCGATCCCGTTAGTCGCCTCTTACGACAAGCATAGTCGCCTTTTACGGCAAGCGTGCGTTGCTGAAGACCTATTCTTACCCTGATCTTCACGGGTCAGCCATGGTAGGTGGGGAGTGGATGGGGTACATTGGAATGAGACACATTGGCCGATGAAAACTGTGCATTTAAGAAATAGAGTTTGCTCTACCCCCATTGACGCCGTGTCCAACATAAATCGAAAAGTTGCCTATGGTTCCATCGATCTGGACGTACATGTATGTATGCTCGAATGTTCTACCACATAAGAACACTTGTATGATTCATACATCACCCCTCTGAAATGGGGTTTACCGTCGCGTCCAGGTATATTGCACTTATGCTGAGCGCCAGGCAGGATAACAACAAGTACCATCTTTTAACGTCTTTTGGTATGACGCGACCGGGGATCGAACTCCCAACCTTCTGCCATCCGGATGGAACGTCTATCACTAGACCATGGAAGGCGGTCAATATAATTATAAAATAGCTTTAGTTGAGGTATTTCAGAAAAGAATGTTTTAAAATACTATACCAACGAGTATCATCGTAAATAATATTTACGAAAGATAAACATTAAGTATTTAAACAACAGATTCCTGTCGAGATCTCAGTACGGAAAGGGCACAGGAAAAGAATGACTGTGGGCTTTCGTTGAGTGTGCAATAACGTGCATCAAAACCTATATATGTCCGAATGTGAGACATTTCTATGTTGAGTGACGGTGTTCAGGCAGAAGAATCTCCTCAACTTTGAAAAACAGTTGTTTGCATTTCGGACAATTTTTAGAAATGTAAACGGATCTACATAACTACATAACATTTGTATTCTTATGTTATTTTACTGTTGATTTTTTGTCATGCATGTCAGACTCATTCAAGTCAGTAATGCTTTGTTTTTGCGACCGTTCACACCAGGATGACCTGCACTTAGTGACCCGGCGGTTCAGTCAGGGGGCCGGTCATCCAGATGAAAAACGAGGCGACCACTCTCCTGCAGGCTGTCATTTCAAATCAGTCTACTGGTGAACTGTGGTAATGGTAACGAATTCGAATCGATAACTTGGTTTTCAAGTTTGATCTTCAGGAGCGTGTTATAGTTACGGTTAATACGAGGGAGTTAACGGTTGGACTTTTGAGCTAGATATAAGCTATTGAGCTAAAAAACGTTTGTTCTCCTTACCTGACGCACATGGACGGTTCACCACCCCTTGTATTTTCGACTAAAAAGTAGTTTCGTGTTTGCAAAGTCTTAAAAAATATAAACAAAAGTAACAAAACTATTTAGAGTTACGAACATTCTTTATGAGTGAGTAAGTGAGTATTGTTTTACGCCGCTTTTAGCAATATTCCAGCAATATCACGGCGGGGGACACCAGAAATGGGCTTCACAGATTGTACCCATGTGGGGAATCGAACCCGCGTCTTCGGCGTGACGAGCAAACACTTTAGCAACAAGCCTATCCCACCGCCCCCATTCTTTATGATACATATATACTGGTCAAATTAAAAACTTCACATTTTTAAAAGTAATCCCATATATGATATACAACGGACAAATGTATCAGAGAAGGTAATTTTTAATCATTAATGTCCAAAGAAGGATTTTAATTAACGGTGGTAACCATAATTTGTTCCAAGCACCTACAGTATTCGGTAATAACATCAACAGTTTAAATCATAAGTCCCAAGCACGAGAATCTGATGGCACACAAGTTCAGTAGCGTGTATGGCCACCATGTGCGTTGACAACTGCTACGCAACGCCTCCGCATGGACCTTGTGATGCTTGTGAACACATGATTGGGAAGACGACGCAATTGTTGCTGCAAAATGGTGCCAAGATCTTGCAAATTCTATGGTTGGTTCTGGAGAGTGCGCAGACTTCTGCCAAGAGCATCCCAGACGTGTTCCATGGGATTGAGGTCGGGAGACCTTGACGGCCAGTCCATGACGTTGACTCCCGCATTCTGAAGGAAATTCCTTGTCAAAATTGCTGTGTGGGGTCTGGCATTGTCGTGTTGGAAGATCAAACCGGGTCCATGTGCTGCCATAAAAGGCAGAAGCTCTGGTGCCAGTACCTGGTCGCGGTAAGCAGCAGCGTTGAGGTTGCCACGGATGACAAGAAGCCTGGAACGTGCATTACCAAAGAAAGCACCCCACACCATGACACTTCTCCCTCAAAATCTGTCAACTTACTGTACACAACACACGTTCATGACGGCGCCTCCACACCCTCGCCCTACCATCAGCAAATCGAAGATTAAATCGGGATTCATCACTGAAGACGACTTGAGTCCATCGTAAGTGTCGCTGTGCCCATAATTGACGTTGACGTCTGTGTAATTGAGTCAGAATCGGCCTGCAGTATGGTCGTCGTGCTTGAAGGTGAGCAGTTCTCAGACGGTTTCGAACAGTTTGCGCACTCAGTCTACCCCTAAACAGTTCATTTCTGGTTGATGTAGCCGTCAAAAATCGGTTACGGAGCTGACATAAGACAATCTGACGATCCTCTGCATGTGACGTCACACGTGGTCGACCTGGCCGAGGGCGATCAGCGGTGGTACCCGTTTGCTGTAGACGCGTCTGTAAATCATAAACAGTCCGTCGACTACAACCCATCGTCCTTGCGACTTCAGCTACGGACGTTCCCGTCTGCAACATGCCGATGGCACGTTCACGTTGCACATTTGAAAGGCGTGGCATGACAAATGGCCGTAAAGACTTTTGTTTTCTTGTGTTTTTCTTTTTTTGTTAATGACTGCTAACAAGTATGGCTGAAAACACGTGCGGTATTATGGCCACGTGACCAGTTGCACGTGAAAAACCACTTTTGCCACTATAGTGCTGTGCACATGATTTTGATCGATTCACCTGCACAAAAACGGGTGTTATCTGAAGACAATACGTGGCCATTACTGTTTAAATACACAATAAGGGCCCACAATGATAACTGGTCAAAATGTTAAAATTTTAGGATTGTGAAGTTTTTAATTTGGTTCAGTATAGATATGATTATATACAAAATCAACTTTAACAAAAATATCCTTCAAATCTACGAGACCGCTGAACGAATACACGCTGCTCAAGTAACAGTGAGTGAGTGAGTTAAGATTTAACGTCACATCGGCAGTATTTCAGCCATATCGTGAACTCAAGTAACACACGAACAGTCTCGTTGGCGAGTATAATGAGAGATTTGCAGTTTATTACGAAACATTTTCAAAAGAATAACAAACGGCATGAAGCTATATTAACTCCATGAATGACCATATGCCAATATGTTGTCTTGTCAATGTGGTATGGGCCAGACACTTACGATGAAGGGAGACAATTTGAGGGGAGGTAACTCTTGCACGACAATAGTTCCGTCAAAGTGGTATGTTCACAATCGTGAAACATCAAGTGTTATCTTCACTGCAATGTAAAATACCACTTTTCTCAAGATCGGAAACTCAGTCTTTCACACTGAAGTATATTATAACAAAACTGTTCGTGTCAATGGCATGCAATGTCAATAATCACAGAAAAACGTGAACACAGGCAGGAAGAATGTATTAAACAATCAACACGATAAGGCACGCCGGAGTGGCGCATGACCTGCTCTGACGTGTAGAATTATATATCCGGGTTCCTCAGCTCAGTTACAGCACATATAAGAATCATGTCAGGTCGTTGCCATATCATATCAACTGCGTGTTACCTCATCGTGCTCTGTTAAAGACAGACATTTTATTCTGTATATACGCCACATCCCGTAATACAGTCATTTAGGGATTTTATGTAGATATGCTGTTTACAATTATTCTCATGATATAATATTATACAGTTCGTAGTTTAGGATATGGTCACTTTAGTCTGCTTTATTAGTTTTCTTTACAGAGGTACAAGCTGTCATTGTAAAATAACAGCGACAAAAAAACTTTCCCTAATAATACGAAATCTCCATCGGTGTCATCCCTCCCAGTCACCTGCAAATGAAAGTAATTTCTTCACCTGAAAAAAACACGACAGGAAATGGTACAAGACAAAATCGGCAATTGCACCAGACACCATTTTAGTCAAAATGCGACAACAAATCATTTTTAGAGGTTTGGCGGTCTGTAAATAATCGAGTCTGTTCCAGACAAAGCAGGGATTGACATCATGAGCATCGATCCATGCAACTGACCACCCGATCCCGTTACTTACGACATGCATAGTCGCCTTTTTGGGCTTTTGGGTTGTTGAAGACCTATTGTATCGCGGATCTTCACGGGTCCATTTTTGGAGGAAGCCAGTACATTTTCAATGTGTGGTACAGGTTGATGATTGTGTTGAATGTGTGGTAAGTACTTACTGAGATACTGATCCTTTGCTATATTATAACGTACTTTAACAAAATAACCAAGCCAAAGAAGAATTCATCTTCAATATTTAATTTATAAAAAGAGACACCTTTTGTGCATATTAATTCATCTTCCAGTTGCTACGGCCAACTCAAAGTTACTACATCAAAATCTTGCCAAAAATGATCTCAATTGAATAACCATATTAGCGAGATACAATGACAGTGATTTCAAATTGATAAGTTACACATGTTGGTACATAAGCAACATTAGCAACATGCGTGTGTACATTAAAATATTTCTGTTACGTCATGTTCTTGTTTGAACAATATTTTGTTTCATGATGGGACAAGTTTTTGTCAGTTATTCATTATCATGAACCAGCAGTTACTGATACTTCAAACAGACGAAACCATCTTTCATTTTGACTCTCGAGTGAATTGGGTTTTTTTCAAATATTGTCAGAAATCATGTGATATTTATTGTTACATATTTTCAAATAGTTGGAGCATTCCTATGAAATAATATGTGTAATGTTGTATTACATCAAGTTACAAATAACGATATATACATTATTTAGATAAAGCCTTGAAGAGAAAAACTAAAAAGAAAATAAACATACAGACCCTTGTTCGGGGCTCTCTATTGCATATTGTCCCAGTTAACAAGGTTTTAAAATCAAATAAGAGCTGACAGAAAACCCTGTCCATAGCCACAGGAGATCTTTGCTAAAAGCAGATTCGATTGTACGATTCCGACTGTATCATGTTTATGAATCCCTATCAAATAGTGATGATACCAGATGTTCCCAAAGGGGGATCTTATCTTCCCCCACCTGTGGCTCCCGTCACATTCCTTTGTTAACCAATATACCTCAAAAGCTGTGACTTCAAGGGCTGGGGCTTCTGGATTATATCTCGACATAAAAGGAAAGTTGACTCTTGGAAACTTGAAATCACCCCCCTTGTCACAGGGTCTTGTGGAGTGATTTTTGTCACTTAGAATCTTTATGCACAGACAGAAACATGAAACAGATGAGGTCGTCTTGTTGGTTATTGACCTATATCAGATCATCGATATAAAAGAAGCTGAAGTTAAACCTTGTTTTTATCCGCAAACGTGCGGGAGATCGAAAACATACTCGTTTAGGGCCCCATGAAATTGTTAAAAGCCGTGTAACATGCATTGTATTGATCAGCTTGTGCACCTGGAACATAAGGCATATTACCCCTTGCTCAAGGAGCTTCACTGGTTGCCACTGACACACAGAATCCAGTTCAAGATACTTACTCTAGTAATCAAGGACAAGCACCAATATATATCAGTGAGCTCATAAAAGAGCACATTCCATCCCAATCTCTAAGATCAGGTGCCCAAATCAAGCACCAGCACCTTTTAGAATCGAGCCTTTGCCAAAGCTGAACCAGGACTGTGGAACGATCTTCCATATCATCTCCAATATATTCAAGAACTATACTCAAAGCCATTGAACATGCAATTGTTTTTTATGGGCGGACTTGTGACTTGCCCAAAACTTTTTTAAACATCATGAAAGCGCTGTGAGGGATATGTGTCCCCCTGTGACATTTCGGGTTCGAACCTCAGACCATCTTGGAGCAGTGAGTCTTAAAGTGAAAAACGCACAGAAACACAACCACTGTAGCCACATGCTGCACGTGAAAAGCCAGATCCCAGGTCCTTGTTCAATATGCCAAGACTCGAGCAAGCCAGCAAGAACCAAGCGATCGAAATGCTCCAAGAAAGGGGCAACTCAAGTGATCGACGTCAGACGTTTTAACGTCCATCTATGCACGATAACTTGACTGTGGTATCCTTTCAACACAACAGGGACAGCTGCTGATCGTCCGATACCTGGTGCAGCACCTGTCACATCCGTCACATCCGTCTGTTGCACCTTCAGAACAGATTCCAAACAGCCGCAGATACAGCCAGGAGGATTTGTGGGACCCGTCAACGTCGCATCAGCCCCCAAAAAGTCAAAAAGCGCCTTGCTGCGATTGGCATACGGTACCGTCGACCTTGTCAAGGCCAGATCCTGCTACGCCGACACAGAATTGCCAGACAGCTATGGACAGCTAATGGGAGCTACCTGCAGAATACTACATGGGAAAATGTCTTTCATTTGGTTTTCTTTCACTGTAATAAAATACACACCATGTGAACCTTTAACTGCGTTTCAATGGCTTTCAGTATATATTACTTTACGATTCAGCTCAGACAGGCATACCACTGAACTATATGTCAGAGTTGTTGTTTCTTTTGCATCTTTTAGCAGTTATAACTGGAAACAGAAGCGCAACACTAACTATTATTATTATAATTTTTATTGTTATATTTTACGATTATTATGTTTTAAATGCAGGTTATAAAAGGGTTTGGTGATCCTGGCACAATCAGGCTGGTTAGACTCATTATCAGCTCAGGACCTTACCCCCTCTCCATTTTAGAAAAATCATTTTCCATGAAGCCCCCTACATATTCTGGATCGTACAATGGATGCACCTCTGAGTCAAAGTGACACTCATTGTGAATACGGTAATAATAGCATCGACTCATGCCATTATGTCGCTTAAGATATTGTCTTTTTGCTGACGCTGGGCATCCACTGAGATTGTGTCGGAGGGTCGCATAGCAGAATTAATGGTATCGACGGTTTCGAGTGGGAAGTGACTGGTCCTCATCAGCCAACAGAAAGCCTTCTGTTTCACCATCAGGTTCGGAGTCGGCATACTGTGTCTGAGTGCTGTATTCATGTTAAACTGCGGCATGGTATCTCAGTCGGCAAGCGGTCAGTGGACACACACACACACACACACACACACACACAGAGACACACACACACACACACACACACACACACACACACACACACGTGTATTCACGTCGCTATATAAGTGCAATAAGCTTGAACGGGACCTTACACCACATTTCACCTAACATTTCACCTGTTTATTTATGTCTCCGTCATGGGTACAGCAGATAATCAAATATATAATAAAATATACATTTTTTTAAACATCGCCAAATACCCATAACAAATCTTATGAGAGACGGTCAAAATGTTCATCTGACTGTTAAAACACATAACACCATAATATAATACATAGCACATTGTAAATTATATGTTAAAAATATGTCGTCCCTTATCTAATATGTCATGGCAGGTCCTGGCAATGTGAAAGTTAAATTATGGGCTTGTAAAGAAATAAAACACTTTTTCTTGATTTGTCATATTAATAAAAACCGGTATCTTAACAGAGCAATCATTGAGTAGAACTTCTCTAGCATCATCATACAAGGAACATTCCGTTGAAACATGCATTTCATTTTCACAATTATAAGGGACATCCTCTTATCGGCCAGTTTCAGTGATACGCAGCACACCTGAATTTAGCAAGGGCGCTTCCATGACGTCGAGGTGTCGGACATGTACTATCATGTTCTCTTACAGGTCATTTTGAAAGGTCTCTTTAAAGCTGACACACGAAACATTCTCAACAGTTTTAACCAATTTGTTTTTTATTATTGCTATTTATATCGGACAGGTGTGAAAGATGGTGCTTTTTTTACATGATCACTGATTCTAAAATTCTAATGTTTTTGCCACTGGTTGGTAACGTAGTCGGTCCACATAAACAAAAACGTTACTCCTCTTACTCCTTCATTGATCATTCTTTCCCAGTGTTGTGACATAACATGACCGCTAAATTTTATATTTGAAACCTCACGGTGTGCGTTCAGTTCCAAATTCAATTCATCGTGGTTAATTCTACAGGAAACTTAGCTCTACATTGAAAACAGTATTATTACATCCCCTGAAGGAAACAGCACTACCATGTAGTTGTCCACATACAAAATTTACATTTGTTCTTAGGATAGAGGGCTACCTGAAATGTATAATTTTTTCATTATTCTGGGTTGATAACAATCTTGTTCCTACGGCACCAGTTATTTATCATGCCATATAGAAGATATAGAAGAACGTTCTCTTCAGTGATCGACTAAAATCACGATATCATCTGCATGTGCTAAAATATTGATGGTTTCTCCAGCTACTTTGACTCTTCTTTCAACTGCATTAATCTTGTTGAGCAAGTCGTTTATAAACATGTTAAGTACTAATTGTGAAAGTAAACAATCTTGTTTAACACCTTGGTTTATGCTGAACCTTGAGGTGCAAAGGCGATTGATACGGAATCAACTCCGGACACCCTTCTCCAGCGACTTGAGAGCCAGTAACATTTTCACATTCACTCCACACTGTCCTCCTCTGCTCCACAATATAGATATGTCAACGTGATCATAAGCTTCTTGAAATCTACAAAACATGCAAACGTAGACTTCTTCATTAGTTTCCGGGGCTCTATAATCCACCGATGACCTTCTTCATCTTAATCTGTTTGGGTTGTCATAAAGAACATCATTCTTCTCCATCTATGTTGTCAAACGGTCATTTTGTACACTGCTACACAGTTTATGTGCCACCGGTGCTAAAGCTGAACCCGATAGCTTAGGGGATCCTGTGGATCGGCAGATGACGATTTAGGTATAGGGTTGATGATAGTTTGAGATGGTTTAGATGAAGTATTAAAAAATTGGTTTAGATGAAGTATTAAAATATATATTGAACTGTTTGTGAAGAGTAACAGTGACTGAAAGGCTGTCCTTCAATAGCTTTGCTGGGATGATGTCTGTACCAATGGCTTTGCCGCTCTTAGCCATTCTCAGTGGGTGTTTGAATTCATCTAGAGATATTTCCTCGTTGAAATGATGAGGCTCGATCTGGTCCTTGTGGATGTTTACAGACACCTTTGTGTCCTTAACAACTTCTGAATTAAATAATTGATCGTAGTCCCTCCACCAACTGTCTGATCTCGGCACACATTTCCATCTTCTCTCAATGTTTCTATCGTTTCTATTTCTCTCGTTTCAATCACCAATCTTACTCACTGTATCACTATGGCGACGTCTCTTAGCCCTTTGGAAACGTCTGTATCCTTTCTCAGCAAAACAAAGTTATGTTTAACAGCCGGCTTCTTCACAGAAGTAGTTCTGCAGCTTACCCTTTCAGCCGCACACATCTCCCATTTTAAACACAGCTCGTTGTTCCGTCATTGTTGCTTATGGCTTTGCTGTTTTGTAACATTTTGTTCACAGTATCTACAAAGTCGTCATATGCTTTGTCTAAAGTATGTTGATCTAAGGTTGATGCTTCTAGTTCCTTGATAACGTCATCTTGCTGAGATCTCATTTCTTCCGATTTCGTGTAATCTACTGGCGGTAAAATAGTCACAATGAATTGTTCCTCTTTGTGTCTTATATTTAGACCGCCAGTAAGATTTATAGACCATGTAAGCATAGATTGATTCACTTACGAAAAGTCTGCTCCATCAATCCTCCCCACACAGACTGGGTGTTCAAATGTAATACTTGTAGAACAGATCTAGATTGGTATGTTTCTGCCAGCGGAGATGCTAGTTTTTGCACAGGCTCAGACAACATTGATCTTATAGTCGTAGCGGTAGAATTGAGAAAGTTCAGAACTTTTGATTAATCTAACAAAATAAGTGACATGCAATTGCCGGTCAATACACCTGACTTTTGTGAAGTCTGTGGTGCTATCCAGTTAAAAAGATTAATTCATCAATAAATGTTTTGTGTGCGAAGTGGTGAGTAATCAACTTTCAACGTTTCCTGACATTTGAATATATTGCATTGACTGTGTGCTGATTTGGCTGTGAAGGGGATGGGGGATGAGGACGTGGTAAGCCGGGGGGTGGGGGTGAGGAGAATTTAATTTGAACACATTGAAATACTGCATGCATCTTTTAAACAGTATTAATCCTCGATTTTAACTGCAAATAAATTTTTCATCATTCATGATTCAATTGGTTTTGGGGCCGTCTGAACACATGTCCGCCCGTGCACCTTTTTACGTATTTAGAGATAAGTTTTCTGTTTTCATCCCAACATTCTTGCTATTGTGTTATATCACGAGAGAGGGAAAGAGAATAGGTACCAGAAACCAAAGGAAGTGAAGAAATATGCGCAAACAAATGAAGCAAGTAAATGCAAATAAACGTTCAGAGGAGGGTCCATGGCGTCCGGACATCACATCCGTAGTGCGAATTATAGAGGATGTCACTGTTCGAACTTCCATCTGTCAGACCCATCACACTCTAATGTAACGCTAATGGTGCTGACACCGTTTCGAAAGAAATCAAAATGTTGACTCTCCCACCACATATCTTGACGTATATGTTTTCGACACATAACACAATAATTTTCAATTCATATATATTGAATCTGAATATTGTGTAAGCTCAGAAGGCGATTTGGGAAACAAATAAATCACTGTAACGTATGCACAGATATTCTTAATTTCTAATAATAAATATAGTTTCTGAAAGAAAGATAGATATTAAAAAAATATGTCTTTTAACAGATTCATGTGGAGATCTCAAAACTGAAAGGGCACAGAAAAGAAAATAGGTTGTTCTTTCGCTAAGTGTGGCATTCCGTGCATCATAACCTATATATGTCCGAATGTGAGACATTTGTATGTTGAGTGACGGTGTTCAGGCAGGCGTATTCCCTCAACCATGTGCAGAAACACATGCGTCGACTTCGAGAACCGGTTGTTTGTACCTCAATCACAAAACATCTTCAATAATGTAAACGGATTTGTACCGAAACGTGCGAAAATATTGTGTCTCTTGATCATGATTTTTAGCATAATGGACAGTAATTTAGTGCGGATGTCATTTAGATTGGCATGCTGTCATGAATATAGTCATGTTGCCGTGTACAGTGCTATCTTGTTCTGTCTTGTTATTTCTTTCTTACCTTGTCAAATTCGCTATCCTTCTGTGTAATAGACATGTGGAGGACATTTCTAAATTTGACTGTAATTTGCATGTGTTTGTGACGGTCGCCACCCCAAAGGCAGGATACAGTCACCTGTTAGCGAACACATTAATCATCATTCTGCTGTAGTGACACATGCTAATCATCAAGTCGGAAACGTACAATGCATTATGTAAAACGTTTTGTTATATTTTAGGCCAGAGTATGGGCAGTAAATACACGAAAATGCCTTCTTTGCGGATACAATGTGTTTCATAGATACATAGTGGAGGATACACGCACAATCTACACTTGTGTTACCTATCCGTGAAGATCCGGGGTAGCATAGGTCTTCAGCAACCAATGCTTGCCGTAAAAGGCGACTATGCTTGTCGGGATCGGATGTTCAGACTCGCTGACTTGGTTGATGCATGTCATCGTATCCCAATTGCGTGGATCGATGCTCATATGTCAATAACTGAATTGTCTGGTCCAGACTCGATTATTTACAGACCGCAGTCATATAACTAGAATATTGATGAGTGTGGCGTTAAACAACAAACAAAACACACACAAATGTTGTGTTACCATAGCTAGATAACATTTGTACTGTCTTACTTTATTCGATTCATATTTATATCATACGTGTCCTACTAATTCAAGACGTATCGATACATGATAATGAGTCTTTAATGCTTTGTTTCCCGAGTGTTCAAACCAGCTTGACGCACTCAGAGGCCTTGCGGTTCAATCAGTGGGTTGGTCATCCAGATGGAAGACGAGGCGACCACTCTTCTGTAGACAGACATCTGAGATCAGTCTGCGAAGGAACTGTTTGTATGGTAATGAAAACAAATTGCAATCACTTAATTGGTTTACATGATTGTTCTTCATCAGCGTATTATTATTACCGTTATAATGAGACAGTTAAAGGCTTGGATATCGAACTAAACATGTTTGTTTTTTATAGCTGTGTCACCAGAAACGCAATGCCATTTTACACGTTGAAAAACTTCAATATTACTCATGGGATGAGTGAGTGAGTGAGTGAGTGAGTGAGTGAAATTTAACGTCACATCGGCAATAGTCATGGGGTGAAGTTAGGAATAATGGTTTCACAATCAACATGACGGAGTGGAGCAGAAACTGATTGACGTGTAGAATAAAGTATCCGGTTTTTGATTAATTGATACATGCTCATAATATAGTCGAAATCGTGCCTGTGACATCATGCTATTATTTGAACGCTCTCTTATTTTCATGAATGGACACTTTGTTTTCAGTTATTCAATATCTTGAACCAACAGTTCAATTAAATGACACTCCAAATAGACGAAACTGTCATTTTGACACTCGAGTGCGTGATTTCAATTTTTGTCACATCGTATGATATAGGGACGTGTTAAAGTCGACCTACGATCACAGACATTACCGAGCGACCTTGACAAAAAGAATAATTTCAAAAATTGAAAAGTCCCAATTGAAAGCATAGACAATAACATGTATAGTCTTGTGTCATGTCAATCACTGGATCGTCTGGTCCAGACTCGATTATTTATTGAGACCGCCTTCAGACAGCTGGAATATTGCTGAGTGCGACGTTAAACAACAAACAAACAAACAGACCTGTATCGATGTTAACGTTAAAGCAATTAGATAAACCCTTAAAGAAAGTAAAAACGAAAATCAGATAAAAATACAGATCCTTGTTTCAGGGCTCTCCGTTATCAATAATCTCGGTGATATGTTTTTTTATAAAACGCGCAGGCGATCGATAAATACTTTTTCAGGACCCCATGAAATTGTAAAAATCCTTGTAACAGTAATTGTAAAGATGAACTCGCGGAAATAGAAGTATGAAACAGATGAGGCCGTCTTATTGATTATTGAATATCAGATCAGATCATCGATATACCTGAAGCTAAAGATAAACTTCTTGGCCAAATTACCTTGTTTTGACTTTGCAAACGTGCGGGAGATTGATAACATACGCGTTTAGGAGCACACGACAATGTTAAAAGTCATGCAATGTAACATGCATTGTTATGAACAGCTCGTGCACCTGGAGCTTGGTTTAAGTGCAACAGCTGCAAAAGAATATATTCCACGTGCAGCACGTTAGGGCGACTCACATCAGTCGTACAAGGAAACATAACCACATCACCCCTGTGATCAAGGAGAATCCAGGTCAAGATACTTACTCTAGAAATCAAGGACCAGCACAAATATCTCTCAGTGAGCTCATAAAAGAGCACATTACACCCCGATCTCTAAGATCAGGTGCCCAAATCAAGCACCACCACCTTTTGGAATCGAGGCTTTGCCAAAGCTGAACCAGGACTATGGAACGATCTTCCAGATGTATCTCCGATGTATTTGTATTCTCCTTTGAAACTAAGTCAAAGACCTACTTCATCAGACAGGCATACCACTGAACCAAATGTTAGAGGTGTTCTGTCTTTAGCGCCTTTGATCAGTAAATACTGAGTGGAGACAGACGCTTTCGTAAAGTTGTTATTATTATATTTACTGATTAAAATAGATGAATGCAGTAAATATCCAGCGTTTCTCGGACATTTCTCTCTCCTAACTGAAATTATTATCAAATTTGCTCCGCAAAACAAGCTGTTGTATTATTGACACTTTTAGGATAAAATGGCATTATCCTAAGACAAATAAACGAAAAATGGTACCTGTACATGTCACCAAAATATTTAGACATGAATAAGCTTGCTCTTTCTTTCCAAATTTTCTTCTTACATATTGTTTTTTCATTTTTTTCATTCATCAAGTTATCGTGCTAGACCATACATGCTGTGTATTAGTAGATAACTTGAAGGGACAATGAAATGTTTGTTGAAAGTATTCTTTAAGTTTTTCTTCCGTACATTTAAAAATATCAGTCTTTTGTTGAGGGATTTTGTCCGCATTAACGTTTTTAGCTCACTCCACTTTATCTTCTTTAACAGACTTCAAGGCTTCCAGTAGCGCTGATCAGGTTTGGGAGATTTCTGCCACGAAGATGCTAGTTTTTACACAGGCTAAGAAGACATTGATCTCATTCTCGTAGCGGTAGTGCTGCGAAAGTTCAGAACTTTTGATTAAGCCAACAAAATACGCGGCATGCATTGTCGACTAATGCACTTGGCTTATGTGAACCCAGTGGTGTAAATAAACGATCACTCAACTCCATATCCAATAAAAAGATTAATTCATCAATAATCGTTTTGTGTGCGAAGCGTTGAGTAATCAACTTTTCCTGTCAGTTCTATTTATTTCATTGACTGAATGCTGTGGGGGGTCGACCGAGGGATGGGGATGAGGGTGTGGTTAATCCTTGAAGGGACTGGGAAGATTCGAAATTGAATACCGCGACTGACGGAAGCTGCTGCATGCATCTATAAAACAATATTAATCCTTGTTTTTAAATGGAAGTTTTATCTGTCCCTTTTTAAGAAATAAGATATAAAGCTTTCTGTATTAATCCCAGCGTTGACATGTTGTGTTCCTGAAGGAAAAGGCACACACACACCAGATACCAAAGGAAGTTATGAAATAAAGGTATACACAAACAAATGAAGCCAATAAATGTTATGACCAACGTTCAGGTTACTGATGTAGGATCACCTTAACGTATCTGTCCCCTGACTGGGAAATAAGATCTCTATCGTTATTTAGTGTGAAGCATAGAGGATGACACTGGCAGACCATTCATCGGATAGACTCATAACGCTGCAATGGAACGCCAAGGGGGCTAAACGCAGACACGTGCCGCCGTGACAAAAATAAATCAGAAAGTTGCCTCTCGCTCGATAGGTCTCGACGTGTTAGTGCTCGAATGATCTAGAAACCTGAAAAAATCGATTCATTCATCAGCTCCTTGTTCAGGAAATTTGGACATACTATATTATCACCTTGTCGCAATTTAGGTATTAATCTTTTGTGTACGCCCATTTGTTTTCGATCCTGTTTAAAATCCAGTTCTTAACAAGTGCATATGCATTTGTAAATATTGATTTGGGAAACAAATAAATCACATTAATATTTTTAGCTTCTAAAATCGTTTATAAATAGCTTTGGTTGAGATATTTTAGAAAATATGTTTCAAAATACAACACCAACGAGTATCATCATTAAATATTTTTATAAAAGCTAACACTAAGTCTGTGTGCTTCATAATCCTTTTTAGATCATAAAACAGAAATGAATGAGATAAGCAATGCGGGTGATACTTCGCTAAGTATAGCATTATGAGCACCACGAGTCAGAGATGTCCATGTGCGTGACATTTAAAAAATTCAGTGCTGAGTGACCCAGACAGACGAATCCTTCGAACTGGAGCTCCAGCACATGCGTCCACTTCGGAAAGAAGATGCTTTGTGTTTTGTGTTGTTGCTTTCAACTAATGCATTTAAGAAAAGCAGCACCTTCATACGTTTCTCGCAGCTCATATGTTTGAGAGCGGAGATTGGAGTGGGGTATGGGGGTTGGTTGGTTTGTTGTTTTATGCTGACTCAGCAATATTCCAGCTATATGACGGCGGTCTGTAAATAATCGAGTCTGGACCAGACAATCCATGCAGCTATTTCAAATATTTAAACTTTTATCACGAAATATAGACGGATTTTTTCACAGGATACACTCACCTATTAGAGAAAACCTGGTATCATCACTCTGTATGATAAGTCAATGCTAATGCTAATGTCGGAGTCGAAGAATGATTTTTAGCAGAGACTTTGATTTCTTCTGATATCGTGAAATGGGTTATGTAAAACGTTTTGCTGCATTTATTAATGTTCAAAGCCAAAGTGTTGGCAGCAAATACATGACCATGTCTTCTCCGCGGATACAATGTGTTAGATAGATGTACACTGAGAATCACCACCCGTTACTACAATCATGTCAGGGCGACCAGAAATCATATCGTATGTACGATTGAGGATACATGAACAATTTACACTTGTTGTGTAACCATAGCAAGATGACATTTGTTCTGTTCTACTATTGTAATATTCACTTCTGTGCCATACATGTCCTTTTAATTTAAGATGTAACGATACATGACATCGAATCTTTAATGCATTAACGTTCATTTCAAGTTGACACGCACTCAGTAACCTTGCGGGATAATCAGTGGGTTGGCCATCCAGATGGAAGACAAAGGGACCACTCTTCTTTTGACATCCATCTCAGATCAGTCTACGAAAACAAATTGTGATAGCTTCATTGCTTCTAACGTTTGTTCTTCAGCAGCGTGTTATAATTAGCGTTGTAACGAGATGGTTAACGGCATGGATATTGAACTAAACATGTAGCTTTTTCGTAGCTGTGTCACTAGAAATGCAATGACGTTTTACAGTTGAAAAAACTCAATATTACTAATGGTATGAAGCTAGAAATAATGTATTGAACAATCAACATGACATGGGGTGATGGAGTGGAACAGGAACTGATTTGACGTGAAGAATAAAATATCCGGTGCTTCTCATGAAGTCTTTGATAGGTTCTTCTCATCTCAGTTACAGCTCATATCAGAATCATGTCAGCTGACAGCCATATCATATCCATATTATCTCATCCTGCGCACTTCAAGACGCATTATGTTCTGCATATATGCCACATCAGATATGACAGCCATTTAGTGATGTTATGTAGACATGCTGTTTGTTTACAATTATTCTGATCTGATATGTCATTGTAGACAAATTAGACTATGATAATATTAGTTTGCCTTACTTGATATGTGCTTAACAGAGGTACAAGCTGTCATTGTACAGCACTTTATATCAGAGAAAGCAAGTACATTTACACGCTGTTGTACATGTTGATGATTGTCTTGAATGTATGGAACATGCTATTTTGCTATTCTATTATTCTTTTCATACATACTTTTACAACAACAAAAACAAGCCAAGAAACTCATCTTCAATATGAAGTTACTTAATGGTTACATCCTTTGTTACATCTTCCAGTTTCTTCGGACAACTCAAAGTTACTACATCTAAATCTTGCCAAAAAAAGTGATTAAGCACATTGGTACAAATACAAATGTATGTAAACTTCATGTTATATAGACTTATATTGCATACACATAGATATCTGTCATCCAGCCGTGATGAAGATTAACACATGTGGACACTTCATGTTATAGAAACATATTACAAACACATAGATATCTGTCATCCAATAGTGTTGAAGATTAACAAATATATCAACTTCATGTTATAGAGACATATTACATACACATAGATATCTGTCATCCAGTTGTGTTGAAGATTAACAAATATGGAAACCTCATGTTATAGAGACATATTACAAACACATAGATATCTGTCATCCAATTGTGTTGAAGATTAACAAATATGAAAACTTCATGTTATAGAAACATATTACAAACACATAGATATCTGTCATCCAATAGTGTTGAAGATTAACAAATATATCAACTTCATGGTATAGAGACAAATTATATACACATAGATATCTGCCATCCAATAGTGTTACAGATTAACAAAAATGGACACTTCATGTTATAGAAACGTATTACAAACACATAGATATCTGTCATCCAATAGTGTTGAAGATTAACAAATATATCAACTTCATGTTATAGAGACATATTACATACACATAGATATCTGTCATCCAGTTGTGTTGAAGATTAACACATATGGAAACCTCATGTTATAGAGACATATTACAAACACATAGATATCTGTCATCCAATTGTGTTGAAGATTAACAAATATGAAAACTTCATGTTATAGAAACATATTACAAACACATAGATATCTGTCATCCAATAGTGTTGAAGATTAACAAATATATCAACTTCATGGTATAGAGACAAATTATATACACATAGATATCTGCCATCCAATAGTGTTACAGATTAACAAAAATGGAAACTTCATGTTATAGAGACATATTACTTACACATAGATATCTGTCATCCAGTTGTGTTGAAGATTAACAAAAGTGGAAACTTCATGTTATAGAGACATATTACATACACATACATATCTGTCATCCAGTTGTGTTGAAGATTAACAAATATATCAACTTCATGTTATAGAGACATATTACATACACATAGATATCTGCCATCCAGTTGTGTTGAAGATAAAAACATATAGACACTTCATGTTATAGAGACATATAACATACACATAGATACATGTATCTGTCATCCAGTCGTGTTGAAAATTAGCACATTTGGAAACTTCATGTTATAGAGATATATTACATACACATACATATCTGTCATCCAGTTGTGTTGAAGATTACACAAATGGAAACTTCATGTTATAGAGACATATTACTTACACATAGATATCTGTCATCCAGTTGTGTTGAAGATAAAAACATATAGACACTTCATGTTATAGAGACATATTACATACACATAGATACATGTATCTGTCCTCCAGTCGTGTTGAAAATTAGCACATTTGGAAACTTCATGTTATAGAGACATATTACATACACATACATATCTGTCATCCAGTTGTGTTGAAGATTAACAAATATATCAACTTCATGTTATAGAGACATATTACATACACATATATATCTGTAATCCAATAGTGTTGAAGATTAACACATATTGAAAGCTCATGTTATAGAGACATATTACAAACACATAGATATCTGTCATCCAATAGTGTTGAAGATTAACAAATATATCAACTTCATGTTATAGAGACATATAACATACACATACATATCTGTAATCCAGTTGTGTTGAAGATTAACAAAAGTGGAAACTTCATGTTATAGAGACATATTACATACACATAGATATCTGTCATCCAATAGTGTTGAAGATTAACAAATATGGAAACTTCATGTTATAGAAACATTACAAACACATAGATATCTGTCATCCAATAGTGTTGAAGATTAACAAATATATCAACTTCATGTTATAGAGACATATTACATACACATAGATATTTGTCATCCAGTGGTGTTGAAGATTAACACATGTAGAAACTTCATGCTATAGAAACATAATACAAACACATAGATATTTGTCATCCAGTAGTGTTGAAGATTAACACATGTGGAAAGTTCCTTTTATAGAAACACATTACAAACACACAGATATCTGTTATCCAGTCGTGTTGAAGATTAACAAATATGGAAACTTTTCATGTTATAGAGACATATTACATACACTTAAATATCTGTCATCCAGTAGTGTTGAAGATTAACACATATGGAAACTTCATGTAATAGAAACATATTACAAACACATAGATATCTGTCATCCAGATGTGACAAACACATAAATTAGTGTAAAGCTGTTTACATTTTTAACGAAGCGTCGTACTGAGAGAATAAGTATATTTTCATCCACTAGTCAACCCTGTTTTCACGGGCAAGATATTCTATTGTGCAATATAGTTTAAAGGACACGCCCACACTCACCAAGAACCATACTTTTTTAGTGTTAAGGCCAACATTTACATAGTTATATGAGCACGTTTTAAATCTGTTTGCTATAACTAACTCTGTGACTGTGAGAACAATTATGTCGGATGCAATTCCCAATTTTGACTTATAATCCCGTATTCTTTAGGTGAACACATTCATTAATTTTTGAGTCACGAAGTGGCAGTGGCCTTGAACTTTAACCAGTGGCGATATATGATTTAACCACAATCGATAGGGTCTTTATTTCACTGAAAGATAAAAGTATCTCACTTCCAATCATATACGAATAAAAATTCGTATCGAGTTAATGTTCGCCTCATATACAAGTACATACTCATGTTGAACTCATTGGGTAAATTGTAGATTCATATCATGCGCAAATCCACCTCCTCTACGGTTAGTGTGCAGCATATATCTGTCTCATATCCGTTTTAAATTAAATAAAATCATTAGCGTCACGACAAACAGATTTATTTCAGTTTCAGTATCGCATGTGACACACAAACTGTTGCGGTAATGACACCAGGTGATTGAGTATATATTTCCCTGCAAGTAGCGCCCGCCAAGGTTAGTCATAAATTATTTAACAAATTTGTCTGAACACCAACGAGCACTCTAACGACGTTCGGGGAGTTCTTGAAGCGATTGATAGGTATATGTTTGGCCTTTGGCTTATATTCAGATAATGAATGACCCGTTTACGTAATTTTCTTGGCTATTGTGAGGGACATTATACATTGAATTTCGAAGGAAAGAAAATCTCGATTGATAGGTATATGTTTGGCCTTTGGCTTATATTCAGATAATGAATGACCCGTTTACGTAATTTTCTTGGCTATTGTGAGGGACATTATACATTGAATTTCGAAGGAAAGAAAATCTCAGCTCCGATTTTCAATTAAGTTGTTATCTTTGTTTGAAGTTGTTTGTTGATACAAGACTGCTGCTGCCATTATTTCACCCCAACAAAGCGCCAGTCACTACTGCCAATACCGACAGTACGCCCCTTGGATCTCTTGTAAGACAATATAGTGACAACTTCAACAATACACACATTTCCACAAACTCACAAGATTCGTCGCCAACACGGAATCTAACAGTTACAGAATTGACTGATTCATGTTGATTCGTTCCGTATGAGAACGGTGTCTTTATATATCGTTAATGGGAAGTTCAGATAGAGACAGTGTTATGATTGGACACAGTTTGGTTATCTTCCCGTCAGTGCATCTGTAATTACCGTCGCAACGTCTCCAGACAGCAGACAGCCACCACAGACCCAGTCTCATCGCATGGTCATGTCTCACTGCCGCTATCATTCGCCCTGAAGAAGCGAAGATAGAGTGTGTCATTACAATAAGCCACTATTGCCTTCTACACAGTAACAGACCACTTCATCAGTAAGACACCTGCCTGTCTGCGAAATAACGTTTAACCAATAAGCCATATATCTGACAGCGTAAATACGTAGGTCTTATTCCTAATTCCTGGTGTCCTTAAGAAAAGGGAATGAATGATTATGAATATGTCACTCATGATTTTACCGAAAAGGCCTACTCTGACTATAAATAGTCAGCAAGGTGGCGTCGCTTCAGTTTCAAACAATGACTGACGGCGTAAACACCACGGAGTGTCGACAAAAGCTTTTTGGTAACGGTACGTCAAACGTCGTGTCAACGTTAACGATACCTAAACATTTTCACATGCAAGTCAACATTTTAAATGTAGTTTCATCGTTAAAATCATCGAATTAGTCGTGTTTGAGCGTCTGCACGAATCACTTGGTGGAGCTTAAAGTTCATGTTCGCGAGATGTGACACATTCGATGCAGTGGTCAAAATGTCTTGTGACATGAATATTTCCGGATGAACAACAGCATAACACAACTCGAAATTGACGTGTGTATAATTATTATCGACAAGATTCTTCAGTGTAATCCGAAAATAATATCTGCTTAGTTTAGCTTGAACTACTATCATATCACACTTTAATCTGAATTCTTATGTTAAAAGTCCAAGGAACAGACATGTAGGCCGGACAATCAAACAATGTTTTGGAACAGACCTTACAGAAACATCACAATCTACTGATACTAAGCATGCCACAAAGGAATCAGCAGGGAATTATAATTGACCTGTTTTGTCCGTAGATAATGCTTTGCCTGTGGTAATGTAGATGTGCTCTTTCAAGCCACATCCGCAGTACTTGATTTCAATGACAGCCCAAGGTTGCAACTAGCAAATTAGCTTTGAGACTTGCAATATTATCCTCAAACTACTCACCGGGGAACTTTCTAGTGTCGCATTGCGTCTTGAGCCAGCTGTTCAGTGACCCCAATTATACAAGTGCAATGTATAATGGTGGCCCTTGACACGTGGTCGTAAGATATAGTTGATGTTGTGGTGATGGGTGCCCCAGTTGTCAGATGGAGCTGATGTAGTTATGATGTCAATAATTCAGGTTAATGCTACAGATCATCTTAAGATGAATAGGGTGCATCATGTCTCAGGAAATTACATATTTGCAGTTTATATTACGACTAAAACGTTTGCGAGCTTGCCATTTTCATACACATGCGCGAACATTTTATTAAATCATTATATTTTGCCCAAAATCGAAAAAAAATGTTTGTCTCTTGAAGACAATTTTATTTGATTAAGAATTGCATTTTGTAAGGAGGAACGGCGCCACGGTCAATATTTCCCGTAGCCAAATAGTATGTTTTTGGTTATTGAGTGACATTGTTTAGATTTTACTTTAAAATATCAAGTAAAAGGCAGTTTACTTTAAATATATTAGAGTTAGATTGATACATGTATATTCCATGCACACGCTTACATCAATGAGCCAGTAGGAGTACGACCAGGCAACAATACCATAACGTAATATTTGTTTTCTCCAACTGGATATATTCTTCTTCATCGTGAGGAGTTGACAAAGGTGGTACACGGGTGGCCCAGTCATCGGAGGCGCCGCCAGAAACCTATGATCGTGGGTTCGAATCTCGGTTAGCCTCGATTTTGTTTCTAGATCTGTTAGCATGCGCGCTCGTTGTTTTCACCAAAGCGGTAAAGGTTTGAGACGCCGCGATATGAATGAAATACTGTTCAAAGCGGCGTTGAACCATCATACGCACTCACACACTCACAAGTCAAAGGTGAACTTCAAAACTCATGGTTCAACCTGACGTGTCAAAAACGACATTTGAAATTTTAAAGAGTGAATGAGTGAGTATGGTTGTATGCCGCTTTTAGCAATATCCCAGCAACATCACGGCGGGGAACACCAGAAATGGACTTAACACATTGTACCCATGTCGGGGATCGAACCCGGGTCTTCGGCGTGACGAGCAAACGCTTTAACCACAAGGCTACCCGACCGCCCCCGAAACTTCAGAAGGCAAATCCATACAAGCAGACAAATACCGAATTGATTGTCCATTAACACACTAATTCACGTGGTTTTGTTCAATGAAAACAGTTTCAATGGCTTTGTACCTATCACTCATTCAGGAGACCCAATGTCTGCTCAAGGGACCAATACATGAGTTATTGCCGCTGTCGGTATACAGACAGAGCCGATGTCGATCTGCCGGATTAGGTGTATATATGCTTGTAATCTTTAGTTGGTTCTCTGCAGACCTGGGAATATGCTGGCTTTATTAGATGAGATGCGTGTCCATCAAACCCTATCTTTAACCTTACATGTTGAATCCATCAATGAATTGGGTAATTCACAACGTCTGTGCTTCAGGGTTCTTATGTCCTTGAAAGGAAACCGACTGACAATAATTATATTCAATCTGTAATTGACCACTGTAACGTGACTTCTTGTGATATCCACTTGTCATCAGTGTACAGTACACTACAGTCATCACGCACTCGAGGGGACCGCTAATTTTAGTTCGTAATAACCGTAGTTCGTTATAAGCATACGTACAGCATATATACAACAAATGGTTGGGACTAAAAAATGAGTTCGTTACATCGGTCAGTTCGTTATAAGCATGTTAGAAACGTAATTTACTGTATCTTTAATAGCTGTATGTCATGAGTTTCAAGCTTTGGCCACTTGTAATGTCTTGAATTCATTGTCTCTATAATTCTTCTATATCATGAGTTCAGTGTCTGTCCACTTGTAACATCTAATTATCATCAGTGTTTCTTTAATTGCTCTATGTCATGAACTTCATTGTCTGGCCACGTGTATAATCCTCTTGTCAAAAGTGTCTCTGTTACTGTGCCAGTGTCAACTACGGCTTCATCAAGCACAGACTCATTTAATTACATGCTACAATTATAATAATAACAAAATAATACTAATAAATACTGATTGTTCAAACTGAATATCTGTGGACGTGACTGTCCCCGGCCCCTGGACATCTGTGTCCGTAATTGTCCCAAAGCCCTAAATATATGTGTTTGATTATCCCAGACCCCTGAACATCTGTGTCAGTAATTGCCCAAAGCCCTGAACATCTGTGTCTGTAATTGTCCAAAGCCCTGACCATCTGTATCTGTTATAGTACCAGGGCCCTGACTATCTGTGTATGTAATAGTCCAAGGGCTTTGAATATATGTATCTGTTTATTTGTCACTATGTCTGTAACTATCACGTGGCCATGAAAATCTGCCTGTAATTATCACAAAGTCCTGAATATCTGTGTCTGTATTTGTCCCAAGGCCCTGAATATATTTCTGTAATTGTCCCAGAATCCGGAATATCTGTGTCTGTAATTGTCACAGAGCCCCGAATGTCTGTTTTCTGTAATTATCCCGAAGCCCTGAATATCTATGTCTGCATTTGTCCCAGGACCATGAAAATCTGCCTGTAATTATCACAAAGACCTGAATATGTGTCTGTATTTGTCCCAAGGCCCTGAATATATTTCTGTAATTGTCCCAGAATCCGGAATATCTGTGTCTGTAATTGTCACAGAGCCCCGAATGTCTGTTTTCTGTAATTATCCCGAAGCCCTGAATATCTATGTCTGCATTTGTCCCAGGACCATGAATATCTGCCTGAAATTGTGCCAAAGCCCTGAATATCTGTGTCTGTGTTGTCACAAAGCCTTTCATATCTATGTCTGTAATATCTTATTACCTGTCTGTGTGTAATAGTCCTAAGGTTTTGAATATTTGTGTCTGTATTTGTCCCAGGGTCCTGAATATCTGACTGAAATTGTCCCAAAGCCCTGAATATATGTGTCTGATATAGTCCCAGAGCCCTGAAAAGCCTTGTCCGACCACTTATAAGCATGGCAGTCAAAATATATGTACAATGCAACATCACCTTAACAAGCTCCTTTATAGCATAGTTAAGTGGGGTAGTCTAAATAGTTAGTTCACGAAGCGAAACCTCCACCTCCTGAAATTGGCGCAATATCTGAAGCCCCAATTCCATGACTTACTATAACTTGAGATCTTGGCATTCACACATTGCGTCGTACAAGTGATAGGGGTCCTAGCAAGGGAGTAGAGTGGTAAAGAGACAAGATCATATTTCGATGTTTCAGGTAATTATTTGGGTGTTGATATATTACACAAGAGGAAAAGGTTACTTAGATGTTATATATACCTCTGCAGGGAAATGCCTTACACTAACGCCTAGTCTCTGAAAATATATAATTATGACAGAAACAAATAACTCCATTTAAATTGAAAGGGAGCCCAAATGCAAAATGCGAGATTCCTGAACCTCTCGGAAAATCTAGACTTGCTTCTTTTAGGGCTTTTGCATTAGAGAAAGGTTTAGGCGGAAGGAAAAATAATACGGTTCAAGGACTGTAAGACAGACTAAGTAATGCCTTATAAACGTACATTTTCACTAGAGCCATTCTGAACTGGTACAAACACACTAACCGGATAAAAGACAAAAAGGAGAACACGAAGCTGTTACAGGAGCGATGTCAGTGCAAATGTCAGCGTTCTGCAGCTAGGTGCAACTAGTGAGGACACCAGGCGTTCGCTGAAAGATGAGCATGCACACACAAATTAATCGTTCACCTGACATATCTGTGTTGGCAATTCAACTCTGAAAGACAAACCTGACATGTACTCTGTAAAACTAGGGCATCATGAAATCCAAATGTTAATAAGTATTAGAACAAAGATAAGCCTTAACGTCAAACATCCTATGCAAGAAAATTTATGTCTGTAAGACTTAACACCAAAATGAACCATACAGTTTACACGTGTCGCACACGTGCCATTCCTGATTTAGACATCATGCAGTTGTGTTTTACTTGATGTCATTTATAGTTTGTGTAAGATCTAGCGATGCGGCGTCTACATGCTGGAAACAGGTAGAAGTCAGTGTGCAGGAACCAATAAATTAGCAGACTAGGTACCAACAAACCTACAGTGTTGACGATCGACTTCGTTCAGGGACAACGACAAGAGTTCAGGATCGATTCGCCCGAAACCAAGTTCTATCAAATCGATCTCAAACAGCGAAATCTACTTTCAAGATACTGGAGAACGAGTTACGGGTCAGACGATGTGCTACATGCAGCACATCTCCATGCTCGACGGCCACGGGTTGTGCCTCCCTCGTCATAATCCCAACAGACGACAACGTTGAACACAACGTTGAAGCTGGGTAATCGTCGCTGGTCATGTGCCATGGTTTCAAATGAGTCCCGATTCGCTTTGTACTTCCTTGATAGGCGTGGCTGTGTCTGGTGATGTTGAAATGAACGTCAAGCCAATGTCAACCTGAGACCTCTTGACAGATTTGGCGGTGGATCGGTTATGGTTTGGGGTGGCTTCACTACTACTGAGCGAATTTCACTCCATATTGTGCAAGGAAGTCAACTGGACAGTTCCATCGGGACGACGTACTGACACCCTTTGTTGTCCCGTTTGCAAGGCGTGTGGGTCGACGTTCTGTCTTTCAGGACGACAACGCTCGTGCTCACCGTGCACGAATCGTCAAGGTTCACCCTAAATAGCCCAACATCTATAGAATACCATAGCGCGCAATGGGCCAAGACATTTCCACCATTGAACACGTCTGGGGCACGATAGGGAGACGTGTGCGTCAACGCCATAGGCGGCCGGTTACGCTGGCCGAACGTGGCCAGGCTCTGCAGGAGTATGACCGACTTGTCAAATTGCCATTGGGAGACTCATACGCAGTATGTCTCGTCGAGAATGAATGTTTGACAAATCGTGGCGGTAATTCGCGCTTCTGATCCTAAAATGTCAGCTTTGACATTTCCAATCTTACACCGATTGTCCTTCAAGATCGATGGCTGTCATAACATCTCCTGTCATACCTCACTACCGTTTGGAATTTGTTTCCAAATTCGTTCATTATTATCATATAATTATAACTAGAAACTTGGATCTCATACAATTTTGGAAATTTTAGGTTATTGGCGAGTACCCTATCCATTTTTTAAGAGTATAAATGTTTGGAATTCAGCTCTGTGATACGGCTTCTCGATACTTCAATTGGCCAATCCGTGCTTCCGAGTCCTTGTTAGCACATGGTACTGCGACCTCCATTCCAAACTGGTGTCATCTGAGGGAGCACCAACACCAATACCCAGGTTATTCTTGCTGAAACGAAAGAAATTAATTCTTCAGACTGAACCTAAGACAAATAGAGTTCTTTTCCATTGACTTCTTCTGTATAAACGCGCACATATATTAATTATTGAACACTCAAATACACACAAACACAAACACAAACACAAACACATACGCACGCACGCACACACGCACACACGCACACACACACACACACACACACACATCTTCTTAAAACTTATGTTTTATCATGCCATCGTACTTTTTCAACAGTTTTGTCTATTGAGTGCATTGAAGCCAAACACCCAATAGCTGACATAGTCGTTATCAGATGTTGGCAGATTATTCCAATTCTTCTTTTCCAGGCCCTTTGGTAAAGTCAATAACCGATGAATGTAAATAGTTACAAGACAACAGCCTGTAAATATCACGATGTTTTTCTGCCAGTGCTTTCGAATCCTCCGGCCAATACTTTTGCAAAGACATGAAATGAGACAAATATTAAAAGCAATTTAATACCGCCAAATAACACTGGACTTGGGATCTATCGCCAGCTTTTATGATAGGATCGTGATCATCCATGTGAAAGGATTAGAAAACGTTCGTTTATAACTGTGTTCAAGGGTTCCTGGAGTTTCAGTCCCAATAATGATGTAATTAAAATGTCTTCAGTGTGTTTCTGATTGTATTTTTCAAGCACATGAAAAGAAAGATGAAAGAAGCAACCAGAATAGAAGCCACTTCACCTCGATATTTTATCAATTGCTGAGTCAGTGCCTTTGTAGTCTGGTCTTGTGATGCTGATAATAACAGGTTGGTGTGTAACTGAAACTGGGGTGTGACAGAACAATTAATATGAAAAGAGAAACATCCTTTACTTTATTTAAATAATATATAATGTTACATATTGATTCACAAATTGAAACGTGAAACTTAACCAAGGTATTGGTTCGTACAAAAGCATATTGTGAAATCAGTAAATAACCACGAAAGATCAATGAATAATTTACCCATTGTATTGAACATACAGGATTAGGTTTACAATACACGTCAATACAATGGGTCAGATATGTGGCATCAGCAATAAATAACAGGTCATAGTTCACAAGACAGTGCTCTCACAATGTCAAGCGTGATAACCTCTTTATCATATAATGTCATTCTTTAATTCTGTGCTTCAAAATCGCTTTTCCTCTCTCACAAACATTACCGAAACATTGCAAGTTTTCCTGAAATGCGCGCATCAATGTTTATTACGTCACAGTGTAAGTAATGTGTCAGTGGGACAGTGACGGTAGCCAATATAGCTCCAACTGAAATCTGTTTCTTATATAGTGGCGAAGCAACATGTACGAAACACAACAATTGTTTTTAATTGCCTTTCGCGGCAATCCATCGGTCTGTCCGCTAGTGTAACTGCCCTTTGTCAAAGGGAAGCTACTCTAACCCTAGTCTATGAGATGTCACGGCCACGGTCAGACAGTCGGACTGTCCTGTCATAACGTTCAGAAGTGTAGTCAGTTGTGAACACAGCGACAAAACGAAACAAGGTAACAATTCAAACATATTTCGGCCAAATCCAACTATTTTAATTTAAGAAGGTTTCAAGCCGCAGAGGTCTACAAGCACAGATATGGCTACTGATCCCTCTTGGCTAGGCCTCGTGCCCTCGCAAAATTGTTTCGAAATTAATATCTCCAAAGTTGCCAAAACTTATACAATGCCTTAACTACGTCACAGTAAGACACTGATCTTCGGTATATTAGTTCTTTTGATAATGATAGCAATTATCCCTGTAGTTTATCCAGATTCCCGATGGTTAATTCTGACTCGATCACCGAATGACGAGGGCGACGCCATGTTTCTTTATTAACAGTGAAAGTAGTCCCTACTTGACCTTTGATATTTGCATCTCTATCCGCATATGACCCCAACGGATATCGTTTTTATCCGTTGGCTTTATCCTGCCGAGAAACCTACCCGTTATATGATAATTCATTTTATTTGATTGACAAGGATGCAACTTGGCATGGTGATGTTCTGTAGACAAAATGGCAATACCGATTGTCCTGTCACAAGACATGTTTGCACATGAGGGGGCGTTCCGATCAGTACCTGATTCGACCACCGTGTGCTGTTATCACTGCTCCTTGACACAGAGTAAATACGTCTACGGATTCTGTCCTGTGGAATTATCCATTCTTCCTGCAACGCGTTGGCCGGTTTTGCAAGTGTCTGTGGCGTATGTTGACGTTGACGTCTATGGAGTTCATCCCACAAATGCTCTGGGTCCAAACTGGGACACTGACGTTTGCATTATGGAGGTAGTCAAAAGTGACACCATCTGTGTGTGATGTAGCGTTTTCTTGTTAAAACAACTCCCTTTGTCAGTTGATAATCAGTTGGTGACGTTGAAGGATCTTGTAATTTAGTCTGTAATTTATCTAGTGCTTGTTAAATTTCTTAACAAGAAATAACAATAACAAAGATTTGATGTAAGAATACACCGCCTGCGCTAATGTCAGTCTAGTGCTTTTAAGACAGGCGAGTATGGATTTGTACGTTTGTACAAAACCCTGCAGTGATATTACTGGAATATTTCCAGGAGCGGGGTAAAACCTCTCTCACTCACAATAAAGCTTCTATTTTTGCATTGGTCGGGAGCGCCTAGCCCTTGCCGACTACGTGACCTTACAACACAACATGTACCTGAGTAAATTCGTATGGCAAGATTAATAGTCAATCTCAAAGAAGCCAAGTATTCTATTCAAATGATCGTCCCACTCCATAGAATGCCTGATAATGTCGTCGATGTAAGTCTCTGTACCTCGCAGGTTGGAAGTGACACTATTGATGAGGCGTTGAAATGAAGCTGGTGCACTTTGTTACCCTCTGTTTTGGGCGGACATGTCTTATGAATTCACCCTGTGAAGAGATGAGCTACTGCCGAGAGATGAAAAGTATCCATAAAAGAATGATCCATGAAAGTACAAACAAGATTTGTTTGTTTGTTGTTTAACGCCGGCCCCAGTAAAATTCCAGCTATATGACGGCGGTCGGTAAATAATCGAGTCTGGACCAGCAAATCCAGTGATTGACATCATTAGCATCGATCGATCATAGATGGCATTGAAATCTCTTGTGAGATCTTGTCAGCAAAAGAACGAGTCACAACACACGGAGAAGTATACCTGTATTTTATCTCTGACGAGATTCAGTGCGCTCTGAAGTACTTGGCTCAATGCTAACATACGAAGCAGCCAAAATATTGAACCCACGCTTAGTCATTTTTTTGGACACCAACTTTCACCATGTCTGTCTGTAATATCCCCACAATATAGATGTGCACAAGCAACTCCACCCATACCCTCTAAAAAAACATATGTGTCCGCAGGAGACACTTCCGAAAATGACAGGAAGACCTCTTCCAGTAAAGACTGGAGTGCCCATGCGTGTCCCCCAAAAATGTAATGTGAATTAACACCTTGAAGTGAAACGAAAACTTTCGAAATGAAAGTACTCCTCCCTAACAGCAGAAGACTTTGGTTGCTGAAGACCACAAACATAATCATCCTCACTAGTAGTCTTAATGACATTTCAAATAGGAACTGGACATTCACAAAAGCATGGGGAGAGGGTTGTGTTTCATGTTTTGCCTTCTGTACAGACATGCTGAAATCAAATGTGGCAATATGTACATCTAACACCTGGCGAAAAATCTGAATCCTCTTTCGAACCAACTGGAGTATCTGATTTCCCAGGGAATTAACTACCCGAGCACGCCTGAACAGGAGTAGCTGACCTTTCTTGATCTGAATTACACGACTGAACTAATTGAAAGTACCCTGTCCATTCCTCTGAGAATATCCATACTCCCGGAAAGAAACCTTTGTCAGTCACCAAGTAGTTACATATATTCACCTGCCAACAGATCTACCTTCTGTTCATTCAAATAAGTGCACACACTGCCACAAACAAGCAGATTTAATCTAGGCCAACACCCTTTGACAGACATCTGTCAAACAAAGCCTCCTGTTCCCAATCAACTCAACATAAGTATCGTCACCAATTTTCTTCGACTGCCTGAAGTTTTGCCTAGATGCCTCAGTGAACTGTTAGAGTTTCGAAATAACTTGAACTAACACGAAGTTGTAGTAAAAGAAAACATCCCTTTTCTTAAAGGGTGGACCAAGCTGAGACTAATTTCTTGTCACATCAAAGTAATTATTTCTATTTTGCAATTCCAACTCTCTTATATTGAACTTTCTCTCCTCAATTTCTTTCAACATTATCTCTTCTTTTTCTTAATGAATTTCTAGTTCTGTCAAACTATACTTCTATTTTTTGTTATCTATGAACTCCATTTTCAGTTTTTTCGATACAAAATTTCTGATTTGTCCTCTGATACGACCAAAAACTCCTCCTCAACCAAATATTCCACAACAATCTTCTTAATTTCACTTTTCCATACTGAATGACTGGCAGCGAGAAGATAATATACTCAGCATCAAAAGTTCCTGTGACACGACATAAAACAAGACCCTGATCAAAGTAGACGCATACACCTGAAAGAATTCATATTATCAAACACACAACTGACCAGAAAAAACAAGTTTACACATTTAATGACACATGTCTAGCACAGAAAAGACGTTATGACAAGATAAAGATACAAGAACAGAATTGTCAATTCACACGTCAGTATCGTGTTTGTCCCCCTATAGCTTGGATGCAACTAATTCATCTCCTGCGCATTGAACGGATCAAACGTCCAACACAGTATTGTGGGACGGCATCCCATATCTTCACCAACCTGTCTCTCAGTTCCTGTACTGTAGTCGGAGCACGTGGTAAACGTCGGAGACGGCGGTCCATTACATCCCACGTTTTCAAATGGAGAAAGATCTGGATAGCGAGCACGTCATGGGATCACATTCACATTGTTCCGTCCAAGTTCTTGTTGAACAATCTGGGCTATATGGGGTCGGGCGTTGAAAAATGCTCAGAATTCATACTGAAAAACCATGCCATGTCCATGTGTTTTTGTTGTTTTTTGGGGGTTTTTTGGGGGGGTTATACATTTTTTATTCCTTTCAAAGGGTTGTACGTCAGGTTCCAAGGTTGTACAGTAGGTTTAATCAATTGTAGTGAACATACGTTACATGGATGTACTTTTCTTGTGATATAAATAATGCATGTATAACTGAAATATATATATATATATATATATATATATATATATATATATATATATATGTTTCAAGAAAAGCATGAAAAGTTGTACCGATAGTCAGATATAAGCATTTATGATAGTATTGCTATTTGACGCGTTACTGATCTATAGCATTATTGTAAAGGGCATGATTATTATTTTAATTTGTGTAGGATTTTTCCCCATTTTCGTTTAAATTGTAATAGACCATTGTTTTTGTGGCAATGAATTTTTCAATCATAGCTGACTCTTTAAGTCTTTTAGTATTTTCCTAAAATTATCAAAACTTGGTTTCTCACCCTTAATACTTTATATATATAGTAAAAGTTTATTTTTGTCAAATCCAAATATAACTGAGTATTTGGTAAGTGAAATCCTAGTATTGATATCAAGGTTTAAAAAGGTTTTCAGTTTGCTCCAAAAGTGTTTAACATATTCACATTCCCAATATACATGTATAAGGTTTTCACCAATTAAATCACAAAAAGGAGCTAATATCATTATCAACTTGTTTAATTTTTAATAATTCCTTTTTGGTGTAAATTATTCTATGGATAAACTTAAATTGAAAGTCAATCAATTTAGTATCTTCAGTACATTTTCTGAAGTTTGAATAAACTTCTTTCCATGGAATATCATTGTCAAAAAGAGACTGCCATTTTCCATTGTACTAAGGGTGGTTTTGTTATTGTAATTAGTCTATCATAAAAGTACCTAGATCCTTGAACGGGTATAAATATATCCCTCAATTGTGGACCGAGATTTAAGTCCATGTTGATTCAGACGCAATCGGCGGTGATTGTTGGTCAGAATTGGACGTCTGGCTGCTCTCCTGGCAACAATCCCGTAACGTCTGAGGTCCAGGGATGGTTGTCGCAGTGATTGTTGCAGGCTGGAACCGATGTCGCAGATGGGTGGTTCGAATCCAACGATCTTGACGGACGCTCGTAACAGGGGGGCCGGCGCTTCTTGTTTGGTCTCTCAAATCTTTGTTTGCTGCCACCGCTGCCATAACGTCCAAATGGTGTTTCTGTGCACGTTCCATCGCTTAGCAACTTCACGCTGTGACGTTCCAGACTGTAGCATACCAATGGCTATCAAGCGGTCATTTTCAAACAGGCGTGGCATCTCCAAACTTTAAATAATGATTTAAATTTGATGTTTTTCCGGGTTGCAGTTGTCAAGACAAGCAGACACAATGCATACCTAATCCCTACAACCCGCATATTTTTTATACCCCAGTTTACATCATCAATTGCATGGTTGCTGCATGAAAGACACGTTTTGCCATCAGATCATGCTTTTCTGCTGGGGTTGCGTTTGTGCTACATGTTTTCGTATCCGATTTAAACACCAGAAAGGTTTTTCTTGTATGCAACTGATTGGAAAGGGGTGTCACAGGAACTTTTGTTGCTGAGCATAGCACAGAAAACGGTTCGTACAGAACTACATTGTGAAATCAGAAAATAACCACAACAGATAAAGAATACTAAGTGTTTGTTTTGCTGACTAAAGTCAGACCAAGCAATACTCCTGCCATACAACGGCAACTGGTAAACAATCAAGTCAGGACGAGACAATCCAGTGATCATATGTATGAACCGTGATCCACGACGTCGGGGTACGTCACCAAGCATAAGCATCCGATCCACGAAAGTAAATGACTGATTGATTGATTGTTGTTTAACGCCGCACTCAGCAATATTCCAGCTATATGACGGCGGTCTGTAAATAATCAAGTCTGGACCAGAAAATCCAGTGATTGATATCATGAGCATCGATCCACGCAATTGGGATCGATGACATGCATCACCAAAGTCAGCGAGCCTGCGAGTGAGTATAGAGCTTGGAAATTTCATTTAAATGGAATAGAGTCGCGCAACATGTCAAATTTGATAAATTCCTCTGAATGTCTACCATAAAAATTCTGTAATGACTTAACCATGTCTCTGCTCCTGAGCAAAATGTGTCTTTCCATGAAAATAAAACAAAATGCACATGGACAGTGCCCAATATCAAACATCATAATAACGGAACAGAATAACCGATTCACTTGGCGCCAAACGCAAAACAGTGGTGACCGTTATATGAATGGATCACTGAAAATCAGTGCTGAAACGAGTAAGCATGTCCTGCCTCGCCGGTAGCACCCGCCATTCGCACCAACAACATCATTCTGCCTATATATACATGAACAATGTCTAAGAGAAATGTTATTTTCGATGTATTTTATATTCTTATATTCTTTATTTTCACAACAATCACAGAATACCTTACTGAGAAACATGTTAGTGTTGGGGTAATGGCATTACAAATGACAGCGGAAAATGCAACACAAGCATGTTTGTATTATTTAAGAAAATCTATCAACTTACCTCTTGATTTGATTTATGTCTTCAGCCAGTGATTACCCCAGGTTTTAGTGTATGGTGAGGACATACCTCACTGAAAATGGGCATTTCAAATTTCTTATTCATCACTATTTGATAGTTATTCATAAATGCATGCTCAAGATACAGTCGGTGGTATCGTACAATCGACCCTGTTTTTTTCTGCAGATATTTCTTATAAATAAAGAAAGGGTTTTTATGTATGTATAAAATTTAACTCACTCACTCACTCACTCAACACCAAATTTCATGATCTACATTGAATTTGGAAAAGAACTACTGCATATTAAAATGTAAAAACGCATTATCATATTTTGGTGTAAAATTGCAACAAAATTTACAAACATTTTATACCAGTTTATCACTCTTGATGGAACCCATAGTGCTGATAAATTCTCGTGGATTGTTGTTGGGTTTGTTTGTTTTTTAAAAAACTTAATGGTTGTGGACTTACATAATTGTTTGATAACCCGTTTATATGTTCTACACAATGGCTGGCTTCAAAGGTAGAAGATTTTTTAAAGAACAATACCTGCGCAAAACTGGCGGAGCTCTATTATGTTTTAGAAAGTTTCATAGGGTTTTTACTTCGAAGAATTTATAGAATCTTTGTCTTTTGAAAAGTATCTTTTCTCACCCAACAATGTATATTATCCTATTCTCAAATTTAGAATTAATAATGATAACTTGCCCAACTTGCTGAATGACTTTCAATCTGTTTTGTCTTTTTCCCATTTTGACTGTTCCAACTCCATATCCAACTTTTCCTAGAAACAGGGGCGGTAGGTAGTAATTGGACGGGGGGACGGACACTTAGAAAAGAAGACGTCTTTAGTTGGAGCTAATGACACGATGCTCGACATGAAACGGAAATCTACGACTGCAAATTATCCCTTTTGTCACATAGAATCCCGAAACAGTTACAGTTTCAGCCGCTTAAGATGGCATTTCGATGTATTAAACCAGCAAAGTGACAACAGTTTTATTTTCTATCTCGTTTGTCTGAGGCTACAATCCAATAACCAACGCCCCCCTGGGTAGCGCCACCTCTGTCCGCTTCTCTGTTGGAAAGGGCATCCCGCTTTATTGGCGTCTGGGAAGTAATATAGGAATGAAATATACGAAATTCAATCAGTTAAACACATATATGTTTCAACTTTGCTTTGGGCGTTAAGAATACATCTAAAATGTCTGACACCCACAGTGTCTATTATTACTGTATGTTGCTTCGTGAGACGTCTGTCAGACGATCGCTGTGTCCCTGTCGGTACCATCGATATAGCTCTCGTTACATGGAGCTTTATAGGCCGATTCCCAGTGTACAACTGGCATGGGTTGTTTGACGCTGCACTCTGCATAATGCCAGCCATGTGACGGCGATGTTTAAGTAATCGAGGCCGGGTCAGACAATTCAGTGATTGATATCATGAATTTTGGTCCACGCAACTGGGATACGATGACATGCATCAACTACGTCAGCGAGCCTGACCACCCGATCCCGTTAGTCGCCTCTTTCGACAAGCAAGGTTTGCTGAAGATCAATTCTAAACCGGATCTTCACGGGTTACTAGTGTAATAAGAGTCGACACGAAGCAAGGCCTTGATATTTTGTATAGGGTTCGCTTCCTAGTTTGCTAAGATGCATATAAAACAAGTTGGCTTTTTTGTGTGCCAAGATGGGATTCAAAGCAAAACTATGATATTCAGTCCCGGGTCCGGGTCCGCTTCCTGGTGTGCTAAGACTGGGTACAAAGCAAAGTTGTGATGTTCAGTATCAGGTTCGCCTCCTGGTGTGCTAAGATGGAATACAAAGCTAGGCCTTGATATTCAGTATCAGGTTCGCTTCCGAGTGTGCTAAGATGGGATACAAAGCAAGGCCTTGGTATTTAGTATCAGGTTCTCTTCCTGGTGTGCTAAGATGGGATACAAAGCATGGCCTTGATATTCAGTATCGGGTTCGCTTCCGGATGGGATACAAAGCATTGCCTTGATATTCAGTATCAGGTTCTCTTCCGGGTGTGCTGAGATGGGATACAAAGCATTGCCTTGATATTCAGTATCAGGTTCGCTTCCGGGTGTGCTAAGATGGGATACAAAGCAAGGCCGTGATATTCAGTATCAGGTTCGCTTCCTGGTGTGCTGAGATGGGATACAAAGTAATGCCTTGATATTCAGTATCAAGTTCGCTTCCTGGTGTGCTAAGATGGGATACAAAGCAAGGCCTTTATATTCAGTACCTGCTTCGAATGCAGGCTTTGTTGGGTCACACTAAGTTCTGGTTATTCACACTAATGTAGGTTCTGTGGCTTCACACTAATGTGATTTCTTTGCTTTCAGTGGAGATTTCTTATGATTATGGAAATGGTTTTGTCGCTTTTATTTGCTTGCTTCTCGTGTAATGATGATGTCTGACTGTCATCCCGCACTTCGTATTTCCTCATGCAATTACTGTTAGAGTTATGCGTCGCAGGCTGTGGTTTAGTCATAATATGGTTTATATATGTGGTCGTCCTGGGGGAATCACAACAGTGGTGGCTGCCTTGGATTGGCACGCATCTGTTCCGGGGTAATTCCCAGCATCTGCCCGCGCGTGTTAAAGGCGAACGTTATATTTCCCGTACATATTCAATGCGACGTACACTCGTCACGGACACGTTATGGCTTTACAACATGGAACACTTGTAATTACTTGCATCTCCACTTGAAGGTGTTCGTGTGGATCACACTCGGTCCCTTTTAAGCAAAGATTAAGTCCCCGCCCCCACGCCACATGAAGTTAAAGCGAAACTTATAACCCATCTGTCAACGCGTATGCTGACGGGGACATTAGCTCAGACTGATGACGAAGAATACGAAGTCCAAACTTCTCGGCAATAAAACCATCAAATACAATTGCTAAGAGAAATATGTCGAGCGGAGATTCCAACTCAACTACTACAAGTCAAGTCCAGCAAGCAGGCGTATCCCACTCGAGGCTGTGCATACAGGTGCTGTCGGAATACCAGACTAACTAACGGTTGGTTGGTTGGTTTGTTGTTTAACTCCGCACCCAGCAATATTCCAGTTATTTGACGACGGTCTGTAAATAATCTGGACAGATAGTCCAGTAATATATATCATGAGCATCGATCCACAGTAAAGATGTAAACATGTATATACACTATTGGACAACAATGGACAGACGGAGAGACAGTGGCGTTACCCTGGACATAGGACTTGATTTGATTACAGACACGGCCCAGGGGAAAATGGATTCAGGCTATACATGTCATAATGGGCAGTGCTGTGTTAGATAATGGCACCACTTACCGCTGTTACGCATGGATTACTTCATGTTAAATAGTCCAGATTTTCTAAACCATATGTACTCAACACTGTACAAAAGGGAAGTCGTTCAGACACTATAATTCTTTAAATATAATACGTTGTCCAGAGTGCTATGCTGAAACCTTAATGGGATCAGGGTTCGGTGGAAACATGTATTGCTGCCAGTCTATTCTGCTTTTACACATCTTCCTGAAGCAATGCAGGGCAGCCTCTAGTTGTAACATTCACATAAAGGCAATACCGGAGAAACATTAGATAACTTTTAGCATTTCAGATTAACACGTCAAGCATTTTTATCTGCTTTAACATAGTAGACAGGTATTGCGGCCCCAAACGCAAAAAGAAATAACACATCAATACACATTAAATGTACAAAGAACACATGATAAATTTATTGGCAGACACAGTACATGGCAGGTTTCTGGAAGATGTCTTTATGGTGGCGTTAACGTCTTTGGCCATTGTTTTCTTAATGCTCTGACGTAGCTATTCAATCGTTCCTTGTACTTTATCGCATTTATCTGCCATGATCAGTAAATGATGCATGGTCAAGCACATAAAGCTGTTCACACATTGTTGCACATTGGGCAGAAGCGGGTGTGCATAATTTTTCTTAATGCTCTGGCCAAAGACGTTAACGCCACCACAAAGACATCCATTGTTTTCTTAATTCTCTGGACCCGTGAAGATTCCGGGGTAGAATAGGTCTTCAGCAACCCATGCTTGCCGTAAAAGGCGACTATGCTTGTCGTAAAAGGCGACTAACGGGATCGGGTGGTCAGGCTCGCTGACTTGGTTGATGCATGTCATCGATCCCAATTGCGTGGATCGATGCTCATGATATTAATCACTGGATTGTCTGGTCCAGACTCGATTATTTACAGACCGCCGTCATATAGCTGGAATATTGCTGAGTGCGGCGTTAACCAACCAACCAACCAACCAACCAATTTCTTAATGCTCTGACGTAGCTATTCAATCGTTCCGTGTTCTCTATTGCATTTATCTGCCATGATCAGTAAATGATGCATGGTCAAGCACATAAAGCTGTTCACACATTGTTGCACATTGGGCAGAAGCGGTTGTGCATATGTGTTTACATGGACATACACAGTTTGATATTTTATGAGCAAAAATCTTGAACCTCCTCATGTATCCTCTACCGATTGAGTGAATGAGTGAGTATGGTTCTACTCTTTTAACAATATTCCGGGAACATCACGGCGGGGGACACAAGAAATGGCTTCACACATTGTACACATGTGGGGAATCGAACCCGGGTCTTTGGAGTGACGAGCAAATGCTTTAACCACAAGGCTATCCCACCGCCTTCTACGGATTGAAGATATATTGGTATTTAGTAGGTCCAGTAGGATTTGGGGATTGTTCTAAAGGCAGCCTGTTGAAAAATGGAACACAGCCATTACTATTCGGATGGCACCTTGTCAATCATAATCACCTGGACGTCATCTCTACATATAACTAATGTCTCAGAATGTACATGTATGTACGTGTTTTAAGCGTTAACTGTCCGTAAATGCAGTCTGTAATACGGTGTTACGCTGCAACGATATTCAACAGTACATTTTCATGTATCGTGTTTATCTTTTTTTCTGAATAAATTCTGCATGTTACAGGTCAGTAGTACACCAGATAGGTTACATCCCTGCTCAGACCGGTGACAATCTAGATATGCTTCATACTGGTGCTGTCTGTATGGCTCAATATACGTATTGCCGCTATATAGTAAGTGAGTGAGTGAGTTTGGTTTAACGACGCTTTTAACAGTATTCCAGTTATATCACGGTGTGTCAGCTTAACGTGGGAGGAAAGACCGAAGTGATGCAGATCTCAGACGTTTACCACTTCGGTGAAACCCAGGAGCACGGGTATGGTGCTGACAAACCTGGAAACATAATCGGGGGGAACCGGAATTCGAACAATCATCGGTCTCTGGCGTGCCCAAGGGACGCAACTCTGCACAGATAATCGCGGCGCCTTAGACGACCGGGCCACCTCCTGCGGCTGTATAGAAGTTGATTCGTTAAAATAATGAGGTAAATTGGATGTCGAATAACTCAAGTGACAGACATGTTCAGAAGAACCTGTGCTTTTTATTACATCACATATACATAAAGCCAATGATGTTCTCTTGATATAATATGCAAGTGAAATGACTTTCTTCCTAATGGAATTTTCCCTGCTACATATATCATTCACGCACACGCAGGGGGCAGCTCGGAAGAATGGCGACAACTTCATCCGTGCTATTGCATAACTAAACCGTCAATTTCCAAGCAGAACGTAACGAAAATGTGTCCTGGAGTTTCAAGCAGTTCCGTTTGTCAAACATTCGAAACGAAACATGTAAACTACAAAAGAAAGGTTTTTGCTGCGCAGTATGTGTCATTTTGTGATTTTGACTACTATTCCTTCATTGATTTTGGTGCACATTAATCGCCCCTTTTCACACTGGGTCAGTCCGATTAGGGTTGACAGATTTAATGTCCAAAATGCGTGTTGTCTACCCTTCCATTTGCATCCATCCTTGTTGCCTCTCCATCCAATCCATGCTAAAACATTTTGCTTACTAATCCATTCGTGTCCACCCTTGTTGACCCATTCATTTACTCCTATTGTCACTGCATCCTCTCGTGTCCCCATTTGTCACCACGTGCACTCGTCGTCCCAAATGTTTTCACTACTTGCACACGTGTTCACATGTTTTCACTACTTGCACTCGTGTTCACATGTTTTCACTACTTGCGCTCGTGTTCACATGTTTTCACTACTTGCGCTCGTGTTCACATTTGATGACGCTCCATCCACTTGGTTTCACACGTTTACGCGCTTACAGCATACGTTGTGAAGGTCAAATTAGGAGTCAGGAAAACATCGGATATTTCTTTCTGACGAATTAAACACCTCGGGGAAAACATACCTGTGCGGCTTCGTTAACTCAACACTGGTTTCGTTGCACAGTGTGTAGACACCAAGTATTGATTCCCGGTGTTTTATGTCGCACGTGATCGTAGCCGTCTTCAGGAACCTCTACGATCACACCACCATCATTGTGGCTTTCTGTAGCATGCCCTTTCTACGAATTATTTAAAAGAGCGTCTTACGACTCTTGTGCAAACCTTGTTTGATCAGGATTACAACACTCAAGACCTCAGCAAAGCTTTTAAAACGTTTTATGATAGACATGTGGACGGACTTTACGCATCATTGACAAACAATATGTCCGATGTAATTCACTATTGTAACATGTTCCTGTGTGCTTTCTTCAGGTGACGAATTGACTTGTCTTTGCATGTGTTTGTGACGGGTGCCACCGGGGTGGCAGGATACACACCATCGATCACCTCGCATCACCACTATCTGATAGTGATTCATAAACACATGCTTATATTCGGAATCGTACGATGGACTCTGCTTTTAGTAGATAAGAGATATCTTATGATTATGTAAATGTTTTTCTTTCCTTATTTACAGTTCTATGGTGGTTAAAGCGTTAGCTCGTCACGCCGACCCGGGTTCGATTCCCGACATAGGTACAATGTGTGAAGTCCATTTCTGGTGTCCTCCGCCGTGATATTTCCGGAATATTGCTAAAAGCTGTGTAAAAACCCAACTCACTCACTCCTCATGTGATTTACACAATGAAGTGGGGTGTGTGGAGTTCACAAGCATGTGTGATTATGAGAACTACACGTGATGATCACAGACATAACGTGAAGAATACAGTCTGGTGACAATCATCTGGTACTCAAAAGCTAGTGACAGTTTGTGATAGTCAAAGCCGACTGACATTCATGTAATAGTCAAAACCTAGTGTGACCGTGTGATAGTTCAAGCCGACTGACAATCATGTGATAGTCAAATCTATTTACAATCATGTGAATCAAAACCTAGTGACAATCATGATATTTATCACAGGATTGTCTGGTCCAGACTCGATTATTTACAGACCGCCGTAAAATCGCTGGAATATTGCTGAGTGCGGCGTTAAACAACAAACCAAACCAAAACCAAAGACAATCATGTAATAGTCAAAACCTAGTGACAATCATATAATAGTCAAAACCTAGTGACAACCATGCGATAGTCAAAACCTAGTGACAGTCATATTATAGTCAAAACCTAGTGACAACATGTGATAGTCAAAATCTAGTTACAATCATGTAATAGTCAAAACCTACTGACAATCATGTGACAGACAAAACCTAGTGACAATCATGTGACAGACAAAACCTAGTGACAATCATGTGACAGTCAGAACCTAGTGACAATCATGTAATAGTCAAAACCTACTGACAATCATGTGACAGACAAAACCTAGTGACAATCATGTGACAGACAAAACCTAGTGACAATCATGTGATAGTCAAAACCTACTGACAATCATGTGATAGTTAGAACCTACTGACATTCATGTGATAGTCAAAACCTAGTGACAGACAAAACCTATTGACAATCATGTAATAGTCAAAGCCTAGTGACAATCATTTGATAGTCAAAACCTTGTGACAATCATGTGACAGACATAACCTAGTGACAATCATGTAATAGTCAAAACGTAGTGACAATCATGTGATAGTCAAAACCTAGTGACAATCATGTAATAGTCAAAACCTAGTGACAATCATGTAATAGTCAAAACCTAGTGACAATCATGTGATAGTCAAAACCTAGTGACCGTGTGATAGTCCAAGCCGACTGACAACCATGTGCCAATCAAAGCCGACTGACAATCGTGTGATAGTCAAATCTACTGACAATCGTGTAATGTTGACAGCTATGGATGATGTTTGATGTCGGTCATATGAATTTTGCCGCATGTGTACAACCATTTGTGGTTTGTGAGGGACAAGTTGGAGTACATGGTGGGATGGCGGCAGAGCTGATACAACTGTTGCTGACGTCCGCAGAGAGGAAGTACTGGTGCTTCCTGCGGATTATTATACTGGTGATACCTCTGATGTGTTGTAACCCCTGCCACGGGAAGTTATAATCCCTTTCTAATGGTTGAAGAGAGTAGCTGGTTCAGTGACAGTACTCGGACAAATCATCACGGGATACCACGACGTTGGTGTTGGTTACTAAACCAATGGGTTAGCCTTGGTCTCACAAGCTGCATAATGACACATAGCCGAAGAAATGTTTAGATTGTACCATATGCTCCCGGTTTTTTTTCATGTTAACAATTGACTTACCTTTGCGTGTGTTTGTAACGTACACACGATATTTTTGTGAATATGGTAAGGGTTTTGTTGTTTTTATTTTTGTACAATTGTGGAATGTGAGTAGATTGTGCAGGACGAAAAATAGTATTTTTTTGTATGGCCAGACTTACAGTGAATCTGTAAGTACCACCGAATACCATTACAAATAAACTACTTGCTTTTGATAAATGTGTAGTCCTCGTTGTTTAAGCCACTGACGAAACCATGACAAACTACATGCATCTTAACTGATTTTTTAAATGCAGTAGCACATTTATATTCTACTGTTAGGTCTTCAGTTCCACTTAATATGCAACACAAGTTAACGAATATAAAGGCGTTACCTTGCAAAACAACAAGGCGACTGATTACAATAAAATACGAATCACACGTCACTGTCTCTGACTCCACATGCAGGCACACACTACTGTTGAGGACCGTTGCGTTTTGGCGAAGCTGTCCAGTACCGGGGAAAACATCACATCCCTCCCATCTCAAGAAAGGACTGGCACGACATGATCAACATTTACGACGACTGTTTCTCTTGATGAACGATCTGATGAATTGACTTGTAGTAACTCACCATAACACTTGGATACCACAAATCCAGAAATGTTGTTTCTTGAACTTATGTCCTCCTAATATTTTCACAGCAACACGATCACGAACATTAATCATTCTTGAACTCTTTCAGATGTCTGCTCTTGACGATGTAGTTTAGCTGACGTAAAGGATTCGACACACTTATCCCATAACTCTACACAGCCAGCCATCTCCTTCCCCACAGAAGAAACATCATCTGACACCAACTGATGAATCAAACTGTTACGACCAAACATAACACAATATGGAGCCAAACCCGTGGTGCGATTGAACAATGAATTATGTGCCAATTTAATTTCTGGCAACGATTTTCCCACGATTTCTCACACTCTGTTTTCACTAAAGAAGTTGTTAATGTTCTGTGAGCTCTTTGACTGGATTAGCTTGTAACAATTACACTTCATAGGAAACACAGACTTTTTATTGTGCTCAAACAGAGAACCTGCACGACGTCTAGTTATGTCTACTAAAGCATCAACTTTTGGAGATTTAGATTGCTGACAAATTGCAATGTGCAGTTGTTCTATCAATTTCTTACTGGACAAGGCATCAAAAAATCTTTGAGCACAATGTTCACTTTGGTTTGATTTTGCGAATGAGGGGTACGCCTCATCAACCTTGATCTGAAGACGGTGGGCAACATCATCAATAGATTCATGTGGTTTTTGACACATGCCTCTGAACTCCAGAGCAGCAGTTTGAGTCCGCTCTTTGGCTCTATCAAATTCTGTAATCAATGTGGTTTTCAGAGTTGCATAATCAACTTTGCTTCCGTCAGGAAAATCATGAAATACACGTGAGCAAACCCTCCCGGAAGTACTAAAGCTAAACTCCGAAACTATTTATCAGCGCCCCAAGCTTTCCCTTCATACACGATTTCAATCAAGTTCGCAAAAGTTGACTGTTTTGGATCAAACAAAGGAATTCTTAAGTGCGTGACATCACCAGAATGTTTTTGACTTGTACCACCTTCAACCATATGAATTGAATAGTATTCGTTTATAAATGTCCACGTCAACCACAAGTAAGACGAAAAAGTTCAAACACAAGGTCAAAATGGCAAAACTCACGTCACAGTTCGATGAAGAGCACATTTCTTTTAAAAAAATTCTTAAAATCGCACTTTTTCAAAAAGTATTCTTCCATGGGTTCACGCTTGACCACCGCTGCCACCATTGTAACGTCTTTGGGCTCACATAAGATGCAACACAAGTGTAGGAAAACAAAGACGTTTACTTGATAAAGACAACAACGAGACTGATTACAATGGAAATCGGATCACTAATGCTCCTCACTACTACTGTTGAGGACCGTTGCGTTTGGGCGAAGCTGTCCAATACCGGGAACAACCTCACATCAACAGCCGCCTCCATTTTACCTACATGTATGAACATTAAAGACCAAAACCGATGCATGTCTTGAGTGTGGGAGGGTTTTATATCTTTAATATACTATAGTCCATTATTTCCGTGAGGTATCTATCCACAGATATGGCCCCGCTTGTGCATGTTTCAGTGAATACTAGAAAATACCTGATCATAGTGGATACCGAGCGATGTCGAAGTGTTGCTACAACTTTACAAACCCATCAACTCGGAGAGTGCCACATCACCAACCACAGTTTGACACAGGATTCATGTGTATGAACCTACGACGTGTTAACAAAGCAAATATGATAGTCTACAACACGAATAACAGTGTTTCAGATTCGCACAGTTTGACTAACTCCTTAGTGTTTATTGGATATTAACGTGTGGTGACGGTCACACGAATATTCGCACAATAGTTTCTATTAAAAAAAAAAAATCAAATTCTCTCCCTAATATTACCGACCTAAAAACATATCTCTTAAACCTTTATCATACATAAAAATATGTCTCATACACGAAATGTGAATACAATAAATTTATGACCTTCTAGTCGTCATGCCACAACCTTTTTGCATAACTACACTGCATTGGCAAATGCGCCAATCCTATAATATTATGTATTTGGTATGTATTACAATAGACTAACTACACATACGCATATTGACCAAACTAATTGAAACTGAAATATTGAAATAAAATGTCCTATCTGTACATAAGAAAATAAGAAATATTGTGATAAAAAAAAAAGCACAACAAAGACTCTTAAGACAGTCACCGCCTCTGTGGTCTAGTGGTAGAGCGTCCGCCCGGAGAGCGGAAGGTCCGGGGTTCGATCCCCGGCCGCGTCATACCAAAAGACGTTAAAAGATGGTACTTGTTGTTACCCTGTCTGGCGCTCGGCATTAAGGGGCTAAAACAAGGACTGGTCGGCTAGTACAAGCAGCCACACAAACACACACACGTACATGCACGTCGCTATATAAGTGCAATAATCTTGGACGCGACGTTAAAACCAATTTCACCTCACATCTTAAGACAGTCTGTGACCCGTGAGCGTTGGTCACAATGAAGTCTATGACGTATGAATGGGTAATAACCGTTGCCATATGTTCCCTGAAAAATTCATAAATGGGTTGAAAGGCAAAACTTCTCAAGATTGTGTATATACAAAATGACTGGTTCTTCTCCTTTAACGTTTCGTTTGACATTTGAGAAGCGCCGTAGGTGGACACATACTGACAGTGTAAGGTCTTCAAAGAGCTTATTCTTGGATGACCTACGTGAGAATTATACAAAGGCTACAACACACCTCCGAGGTTTGGGTTTGAATTATTAACATGAGGGTGAAGTTGTTTTTTTACATTCTCAACCCAAATCCAGGAAGCGTTAGATCTTATGTGTTGTCACAGACAACCAAAAACATTTACGAAAATAATTATTCAGTTTGTTTGTTTTTTAACGCCGCAATATTCCAGCTACATGTATATGGCGGCGGCTGGTAAATAATCGAGACTGGACCAGCGAAACTGATCGATATTGTGAGCAACGATTGTGATGGATCAATACAGATTGATAAAATGTGTACTTTATAGGATATTCGTAATTGAATTGACATTCATCTGAAAATAAAGATATAAAAATAAAGAATGGGGAATGCTTTCAGATTTACAGGTCACAGGAGCGACAGCGCCCAGGTATGCAAACTGACCCCCGACACATAGAAGGCAATCGTTTCATACATCATAGGTTCGAGGAGCCCCCAAAATGCACCGAAGTTGACAACGACGCCTTGCCATCGACGTGTCACGATGTCGCCTAGCCATGTTCGTGTCATGACGTCATGACGCGACATTTCTTTGACCTCAGTATTAATTGTCTGCCGTATCACTGTTGGAATATAGAAATATCATACTTTTTGGTTATTTGTTTTGTTTTGTTTGGAACTGATCGGGATTTCTCTTCAGACGCCTGTTACAACTAGTTCGATATTAACATAGGTTGTCAGATGTTTTGCAATCGCTATTGTAAAACATGCTATTAAATCTCCTTTGCATTTTTTTCTAAAACGTGAAGCGCCCAGATTTTGCATCGCCCAAACACGCAATGGGTATATACTAATTCTACTACTGCTACCCCGTGGGGTTTCCGGGTTCAAAATGGTCCAGGAATGTTATGCCTGCCGTTAGAGCCGACGGAATCGATCTGGCTGAGATCGTACCCCAGTGGCGGGGACGCTGGTCAAAATCTCACACATCTCGTCCAGGTTCGATTATTTACAGGGATTCGTGATACAGCTGGAATATTGCTGTCTGAAACTTTTAACAATATTCACAAGCCCGCTTTATTTGCAAGGTATCTAAAGGGTTGTTCGTTTATTGTGTTTCAAGACTCAATGTGTAATTCTAAATGTGACCAAAGGGGTATTTAATATTGAGATGGTGACGTGAAATGGGTTTACCGCCACTTTTAAGTTCAAGATTATTGCACCCTCGGTTGTCAGGTATGTCTGCTTCAAAAGACGCGGGCGATTTGCAAAATGTACTTTACTGTCAACGACAGACGCGCAGGGTTTAAATGCTCGAGAAAACAGTATTTTCCTTTTTAATCTAATCCAATTGTTACATGGTACAAATGCCTCCTGGCTTAACGGTCATGAACATGGATGTTTCCATAAGTTTCTCGTCTTATTGGACTAAATATTGTTGGATGTAATTTAGTTTTTATCATGAAATAATGTCAGGCAAAAAGGTTTTGGATAATGTACGTTTTGTGAGGTGAGCTGAGCTGAGGTAAATTTGGTTTAACATCGCGTACAAGATTACTTCGCATATATAACGACATGCATGCACATGTGTGTGTGTGTGGCTGCGAGTTCTAGTCCAGACGGATGCCGATTTACTGTGGTCTAGTGGTTGAGCGTCAGCCCGGAGAGCGGAAGGTCCGGGGTTCAATCAACGGCTGCGTCATACCAAAAGACGTTAAAATATGGTGCTTGCTGTTACCCTGTCTGGCGCTCGGCATTAAGGGGCTAAAACAAGGACTGACTGACTGGAGTCAGTCCACTGGGTCTGAGTGAGGTATTCATGTTAAACTGAGGCATGGTATCTCAGTGTGCTATTAATATAAATCGGCATTAGTCCGGACTAATACAAGCAGCCACACACACACGTGCATGCACGTCGCTATATAAGTGCAATATTCTTGGACCGCCTCCGTGGTCTAATGGTAGAGCGTCCGCCCGGAGAGCGGAAGGTCCGGGGTTCGATCCCAGACCGTGTTATACCAAAAGACGTTAAAAGGCGGTACTTGTTGTTACCCTGACTGGCGCTCGGCATTTAGGGGCTAAAACAAGGACTGGTCGGCTCGGAGTCAGTATACTGTGTCTGAGTGGGGTATTCATGTTAAACTGCGGCATGGTATCTCAGTGAGCTAGCACTATAAATCGGCATCAGTCCGGACTAGTACAAGCAGCCACACACATACATACACGTGCCTTCACGTCGCTATATAAGTGCAATAATCTTGGACGCGACGTTAAATCCCATTTCATCTCACCTCAAGACTACCGGGTCGAAATCCTTTCCTTGAAGCCTCCTTCCGTCTCCAGATATGTTCATACAGATTCATACAGTGGCTTGATTGTCATGGATCACTTAGCGTGGGGTTTACACCAAGGTGGCAAACCAACCATTAACCATTCATAAGCTATACAAACTGAAGACACGTTACAACTTGTACACACCCCGATGCAAAAGAAACAGAATTATATCTAATTCTTGAATCAATAGTTCGTCATTAAACGTTACAAAGAGACTGTTGATGTGAAGATGGTCTGGCACTAAATGTCTGTGTTTGAAGGGCTGTGAGGATTTATGTTTATGTAAAGAACATCGTTAATGATGAGTGATAGTGAGTCTAAATCAGGATAGCATCTTACTTCACTTCAGTGTAATGGTGTGTTTAGCTGATACTCATAAATGGATAGTTAAAATAGATACAATATAAAACATTCGGGCAAGATTTGTAGAAAGATATTTTCTCTTTGTTGAAGCAAGACACGGGTAAGCGAGGACAGGGCAGATCTCCAGCTCCTGACGGGTGTCGAAGCACGGGAAGGAGGTCAAGGCTTCAGCTCCAGAGAGATGTTGAGACACGGACAGGAGGGCATGTTTCAAGCAACAGAGAGATGTTGAGGCACGGACAGGAGGGCATGTTTCAAGCACCTGCCAGATAGTGCCGCACGGAAAGGGGCGTATTTCAAGCACCTGACAGATGGTGACGCACGGAAAAAGGCATGTTTCAAGCACCTCCACATGGTGACGCACGGAAAAAGGCATGTTTCAAGCACCTCCACATGGTGACGCACGGAAAAAGGCATGTTTCAAGCACCTCCACATGGTGACGCGCGGAAAAGGGCATGTTTCAAGCACCTCCACATGGTGACGCGCGGAAAAGGGCATGTTTCAAGCACCTGCCAGATAGTGACGCACGGAAAAGGGCATGTTTCAAGCACCTGCCACATGGTGACGCACGGAAAAGGGCATGTTTCAAGCACCTGCCACATGGTGACGCACGGAAAAAGGCATGTTTCAAGCACCTCCACATGGTGACGCGCGGAAAAGGGCATGTTTCAAGCACCTGCCAGATAGTGACGCACCGATAATAGGGCGGGTCTCCAGCACTAGATAAATGGTTAAGAACTGACAGGAGGGGGAAGTATCCAGCGCCAGACCTAGGAGGGCATATTTTCAGCACCTGACAGATTGTGAAGCTCAGAGAAGATTTTTGTTACAGATACGAAGCGGTCAATTTGTGACTAATGTTTGATTTCAGATTACCTTAGTCTAAAGTTAACTTTACTTACTCTACAACCTTAACTCTGTATGTCAACCTCTACACCTCTACGAAGTGCGATTCGTGGGAAGTTGTGGCATCTCTTACTGAATCAACGCTTTATTCGACTTATAACAACTGAACAATTTTGTGAGTTGCTAAACATATGACCGAGTTTTGTTTCCGCACATCAATAAAAGAATGTTATGTTATCAATGCCAGGTACAAACATACATTGCAACGCATTCTGTTAAGCCAATCAGATCTAGAGTGTTTCCCCTTGAATGGCTTCATGGCATATTTAAATCAACCTACATCTGTTGAGGTGTTTATGGTAAATTAGGAGGTGGGAATGACAGCATTAGAAATATCACAAGTGGTCATGTGCACCTCCATATAGATCACCACGAGAGAGTGTTTTAGAATGCTGAGTATCCTGTATTAGGAATAAACGTTGTATTTACAGAGCAATGGCGAGCTAAATACATAGCTTTTACTAATACAAGATAATTACCATCCTAAAACTCACACGAGTGATAACCGCTTTATCATTATGGATTATTCTTAAATTCTGACGTCGTTTTCACAAACGGTACTTACACCGCTTTTATCCTTTGGCTTTATCCTGTCAGGAAACCTACCCATTATATGATAAGCGTTAATGCGGATATCGATCTTTGACTTTCATTAATGCTGTATAAATTCAGGAAAATGCCGAACGCTAGTTAGGATTATGGATATTGTTTCTGAGAGAGTCAAAATATGGTATTAAGCCAATAAATATGCAAAACTATTTTACAAAACATTATAAGACATTACAAGACATGAGAAAAGCATCGATCCACTACGTTGGGCAACCCTGACGTGATATGTTTCTCGTGTGCAATCAAAAAGCGTGTTTCTCAGATATGACATGTTTAAACTTTAGCAGAGGTTAAACACTGATTTAGACAATGTTGTAAAACAACGAAACATGATGAGGCACGACATCATTCACTTTCCTATAATCGATACAGAAGACCAAAGAGAGACTAGGTGTAATGCATGCGTAACGTGCCAGAGAAAGCTACTGTCGAACCTATGTGCACTGGATGTTATCTCGCCCAGAAGGAATATTTTAGAAATATTAGGGGATTATGTCTTTTCTATATGTGTAGTGTATGCTTGTCTTTATGTTGGGGAATAAAATGCTTAAAATAATTCTGCTTCAGCTTGTTGAAAAACATTATTTTGTTTTCCGAAACAAATACCTTGTTGTAAGATTTTTGAAATATTAATGTTCATTGTTTTAATAAAATAAAAGCGACAAACCCCTTTCCATATCCATAAGAAATATCTGCCAAAATCAGAATCGATTGTACGATTCCGACAATATCATAAGCATGTGTTTATGAATCACCCGTCACAAACACATGTACATGTAAGTCAAGTCAATTGTTCACCTGAAAGAAACGGGTACATGTGGTACAAGTCATAATAGAGAATTGCATCCGATATCATTTTTGTCACTGATGCGACAAATTTTGGAATTTTGTCTACCATAAATCTATTTGAAAGCTTTCGTGAGGCCTTGTATGTTTTAATCTTGCTCGACCAACTTCAGAAAAAGAGCTGTATGGCGCTCTTTTAAATCTTAGTAGAAAGAACATACTCGAGATTGTATCTAAAAAATTGTGAAATTTAGACATTAAGGGCTGGAGCTGCAGGAATATTGCTCTTGTCATACAGTCTTGTGGAGAGTGTTTTGTCACACTGAATCTTTATGCAGAGATCTAGATATTAAACAGATCACTGGTCTACTTTATTTCTATTTCAGGTTGGAAAATCAATGGAAAGAAATTCGCTATTTGACTGTTATTCCGAGCAGAAATTCCGACTCATCTGCACAAAGAAACAGATAAGCAGGAAGAGGAGCGCAAATTGTGCCAACAGGGATGCCCACTTCTTGCCTCCATGTCTTACCTCAAAATTTCACATCGATGTTATCAATGGGGAAGTCAAGCAATTCACATATTGTTTTCTCAGTTAACTTAAGATGACATTTGCTTTCATGTTTGACCAAATTGACCTGAAGCTCAGAAGATACAAATGTAACTACATCTATGGTCACCACGCTTTGTAACAAAATGCCCATTGATCAAGGAATGAAGTTTTTCCTTAAGTTTGTCATGTGGGATAGTGGTGTACAAAGTCAACTGTTTAGACAACTTAACCTGCTTGTTTTCTGAGATTGTAAAAAGGTCAAGCAAATCCTTAGAGCCTTTGAGAATCCACGTGGTATTAGTTCCACTTGTCTCAAATACTGTCTGTGAATATGAAGAACGTCCTGCCTTGATTGTATTAAGAAGTATGGTTAATCTATGAGACAGGGTTTTGGTGGTAGATTTGCTGGACCCAGCAATATATCTCTTTTTGTCCGGATTTTATGGAGCTTTGGAATACAGTACAAAAGAGAAATGGACATGTCGTCAGGTCTCAGAATCAAGTCAAAAGTTGACAAACTGAAAAAGAGAAAATAAAAATGGAACAAACCTAATCAGCTGTCATCCAAAGTCTGTCTCTCCAACATGAAGAGGTTGTAGTTGTTCCCAATAACATAACCATTACATGTAAGCGTCACAACATTAATTATATCATCAAAGAACTTGGTTCAAGTGACATATCAAATAATGCCACATATAAGGCGAGTAAGTTGACCGTGGAGGAAATCTGTACTGTTAATTTTCCTCTTTTGGCCTATTTATTGACATGTTTCGACAGCATCAAAAAAAATGTCTGGTTTTGCAGTGTGGTGAATTACCAGTGACATATCACCTTGTTTCATGGTGTAAACGTTTCCATGTTATACCCATCACTTTATCCCCTTTTGTGTCATGTTTTCGTTTTCATGTTATACCCATCACTTTATCCCCTTTTGTGTCATGTTTTCGTTTTCATGTTATACCTGTCACTTATCACCTTGTTTCGTGATGTGTATAGTTCTGTGTTATACAATGACTTATAGCCTTGTTTCGTTATGTATGGGTTTCTATGTCATACCTGTCACTTATCACCTTGTTTCGTGATGTGTATAGTTCTGTGTTATACAATGACTTATGGCCTTGTTTCGTTATGTATGAGTTTCTATGTCATACCTGTCACTTATCACCTTGTTTCGTGATGTGTATAGTTCTGTGTTATACAATGACTTATAGCCTTGTTTCGTTATGTATGGGTTTCTATGTCATACCTGTCACTTATCACCTTGTTTCGTGATGTGTATAGTTCTGTGTTATACAATGACTTATAGCCTTGTTTCGTTATGTATGAGTTTCTATGTCATACCTGTCACTTATCACCTTGTTTCGTGATGTGTATAGTTCTGTGTTATACAATGACTTATAGCCTTGTTTCGTTATGTATGAGTTTCTATGTCATACCTGTCACTTATCACTTTGCTTCGTGATGTGTATAGTTCTGTGTTATACAATGACTTATAGCCTTGTTTCGTTATGGATGAGTTTCTATGGCAAACCTGTCAATTATCACCTTGTTTCGTGATGTGTATAGTTCTGTGTTATACAATTCCTTATAGCCTTGTTTCGTTATGTATGAGTTTCTATGTCATACCTGTCACTTATCACCTTGTTTCGTGATGTGTATAGTTCTGTGTTATACAATGACTTACAGCCTTGTTTCGTTATGCATGAGTTTCTATGTCATACCTGTCACTTATCACCTTGTTTCGTGATGTGTATAGTTCTGTGTTATACAATGACTTATAGCCTTGTTTCGTTATGCATGAGTTTCTATGTCATACCTGTCACTTATCACCTTGTTTCGTGATGTGTATAGTTCTGTGTTATACAATGACTTATAGCCTTGTTTCGTTATGTATGAGTTTCTATGTCATACCTGTCACTTATCACCTTGTTTCGTGAGGTGTATAGTTCTGTGTTATACAATGACTTATAGCCTTGTTTCGTTATGCATGAGTTTTTATGTTATACCTGTCACTTATCACCTTGTTTCGTGATGTGTATAGTTCTGTGTTATACAATGACTTATAGCCTTGTTTCGTTATGTATGGGTTTCTATGTCATACCTGTCACTTATCACCTTGTTTCGTGATGTGTGTAGTTCTGTGTTATACAATGACTTATAGCCTTGTTTCGTTATGCATGAGTTTCTATGTCATACCTGTCACTTATCACCTTGTTTCGTGAAGTGTATAGTTCTGTGTTATACAATGACTTATAGCCTTGTTTCGTTATGTATGAGTTTCTATGTCATGCCTGTCACTTATCACCTTGTTTCGTGATGTGTATAGTTCTGTGTTATACAATGACTTATAGCCTTGTTTCGTTATGTATGAGTTTCTATGTCATACCTGTCACTTATCACCTTGTTTCGTGATGTGTATAGTTCTGTGTTATACAATGACTTATAGCCTTGTTTCGTTATGCATGAGTTTCTATGTCATACCTGTCACTTATCACCTTGTTTCGTGATGTGTATAGTTCTGTGTTATACAATGACTTATAGCCTTGTTTCGTTATGTATGAGTTTCTATGTCATACCTGTCACTTATCACCTTGTTTCGTGATGTGTATAATTCTGTGTTATACCATGACTTATAGCCTTGTTTCGTTATGTATGAGTTTCTATGTCATACCTGTCACTGATCACCTTGTTTCGTGATGTGTATAGTTCTGTGTTATACAATGACTTATAGCCTTGTTTCGTTATGTATGAGTTTCTATGTCATACCTGTCACTTATCACCTTGTTTCGTGAGGTGTATAGTTCTGTGTTATACAATGACTTATAGCCTTGTTTCGTTATGCATGAGTTTTTATGTTATACCTGTCACTTATCACCTTGTTTCGTGATGTGTATAGTTCTGTGTTATACAATGACTTATAGCCTTGTTTCGTTATGTATGGGTTTCTATGTCATACCTGTCACTTATCACCTTGTTTCGTGATGTGTGTAGTTCTGTGTTATACAATGACTTATAGCCTTGTTTCGTTATGCATGAGTTTCTATGTCATACCTGTCACTTATCACCTTGTTTCGTGAAGTGTATAGTTCTGTGTTATACAATGACTTATAGCCTTGTTTCGTTATGTATGAGTTTCTATGTCATGCCTGTCACTTATCACCTTGTTTCGTGATGTGTATAGTTCTGTGTTATACAATGACTTATAGCCTTGTTTCGTTATGTATGAGTTTCTATGTCATACCTGTCACTTATCACCTTGTTTCGTGATGTGTATAGTTCTGTGTTATACAATGACTTATAGCCTTGTTTCGTTATGCATGAGTTTCTATGTCATACCTGTCACTTATCACCTTGTTTCGTGATGTGTATAGTTCTGTGTTATACAATGACTTATAGCCTTGTTTCGTTATGTATGAGTTTCTATGTCATACCTGTCACTTATCACCTTGTTTCGTGATGTGTATAATTCTGTGTTATACCATGACTTATAGCCTTGTTTCGTTATGTATGAGTTTCTATGTCATACCTGTCACTTATCACCTTGTTTCGTGATGTGTATAGTTCTGTGTTATACAATGACTTATAGCCTTGTTTCGTTATGCATGAGTTTCTATGTCATACCTGTCACTTATCACCTTGTTTCGTGATGTATATAGTTCTGTGTTTTACAATGACTTATAGCCTTGTTTCGTTATGTATGTGTTTCTATGTCATACATGTACATGTCACTTATATGCTTTTTTCACGGACGGGTGTATAGCTCATACCATTCACTTAATTCCTTCCTGTCATGTCCCGTCTTGTTTCGTGATAGTTCTGTGTGATACCTATCACTTGATACCTTATTCCATTGTGTATATATTTCTATGTTATCCCATTCACTGATCTCCTTGTTTTCTGGTGTAAATAGTCATTTGTATCATAGAACAAGTACTTATCACTATTCTAGCCAATCATGTATTAGGATTGAGTCATCACATCTGGTATGCGCGATATTTATCTCGACCGGTTATGAATAAGAAACTCCTAACGTATGCGAGTTGACGCTGTTGGCGAGTCACTGTGACGGTGTTGGTTGGTTGGTTCTTTAACGAAGCACTCAGCAATATGTCAGGTATATGACGGCTGTCACAATCCAGTGATAAATATCATGTGCATCGATCCACGCAATTTGGATCGATGACATGCATAAACCAAGCCTGACAACCCGATCCCGTTTGTCGCCGTTAAACAACAAACCAACCAGCCAACCAACCCTTACAACAAGCATAATCCCCTTTTACGGCAAGCATGGTAGTTCAACAATGCAACTCGTCGGTATATTTTACCCAGATGGTAAGCAATCTACTTAGTGCCATCGATAACAAGGTTAGCAGTGTCCCCCTTGAAAGGGATCATTATAGACATTCTATAAGTGCTGAGAAAAATGTCTTCACAAAAAAATGTTCAGCTAGTCCTTTGAGAGAAGAAAAACAGTATACGTCTTGAAGCGGTGACAGAAAACAAAATAGCAGTTCAAGACACTGCCAAATCTCAGACCGGTTGTCATTTTAAAACGCGCATACTCAAATGTCTTTATATAATAAATCTATTGTCCTCCATGACACAGACACTCCCTAGAAGCATAGGAACCCACACTAAATGTGTGTGTGTGTGTGTGTGTGTGTGTGTGTGTGTGCGTGCGTGCATGTGTGTGAGTGAGAGAGAGTGTGTATCTGTGTGTCTGTGTGTGTGTGTGTGTGTGTGTGTGTGTGTGTGTGTGTGTGTGTGTGTGTTTTCCATTTAAACCTGTTTAGTGAGAAATTCATTTGAAATATCAAATTTACTTGTGAGGTAGAATACCAGGTCCGTGATTGGCTACTCAATGGTGATGAACTTAGGTCAGTTTATGACAGACAACATTTCCTGATCGTGATTCATTGAAGTTACTCGATAATCACTCTAAGCCCCTTGAGTTTCTCGTTTACAGACATGTTATTTTCGCGCAGGTATCGCAGCAAGCATGAGTACATATATTCATGCAATAAAATGAACTTTGACAGAAAAGACAGATGTTTACTTTTCTTTCTTATTCCATTTATCGTCTGCTACCGTAGTTGTAGTCAAGATTTCAAAATGGTTCAACCATCAGTAATACTTGTGTAAATTATTATCTGGAGATTAATGAAAATGTGGCTCTCTCGGAACATACGCGGCGTTTTGCAAGCACCTGGTGTCATCACTGATTTTCAGTGATCCATTCCTATACTTTTCGCTGCTATTTTCCCTTTTACCTCCAATGAGATCTGTTTCAGTGGAACATTATGTCACAATTTGACATTCATCGTGTAGATCATATTTTGGAGCCAATTTTCCCTTCATGTCATGCAATATTCCAGAAGTACCAGCCTCTGGTGTCTAGTTTTGAGGTACAATCGGCGCATCCTCTTCCTACCAAGATGTCAAAGAACGGCATACAACTCTTGCTCAGAAGTTGTTTGATCAAGGAAGGTAACAACATTCAAGACCCATGAAGATCCGGGGTAGATAGGTCTTCAGCAACCCATGCTTGCCGTAAAAGGCGACTATGTTTGTGGTAAAAGGCGACAAACGGGATCGGGTGGTCAAGCTCGTTGACTTGGTTGGTGCATGTCATCGATCCCAATTGCGTGGATCGATGTTCATGATGTCAATCACTGGATTGTCTGGTCCAGACTCGATTATTTACAGACCGCCGTCATATAGCTGGAATATTGCTGCTGGAGTGCGGCGTTAAACAAAACAAAAACAAAACAAACAAACAAATACAACATTCAAGGCTTCAATCAACCTTTTCAAAAAAATTTAAGGTAGACATGTGAAGAACATTTCCAAATTTGACGCATCAGTGACACAAATGCTGTCCAATGCAGTTCCCTATTTTGACTTGTACTATGTGTTTATGTGAACAAATGACTTGTCTTTGCATGTGTTTGTGACGGGTGCCACTGATACCTTTTCGCTAACACCTAGTGTCATCACTATTTGATAATGATTCATAAACGCATGCTCATGGTATATTCGGAGATTTCTGATGAATATGGAAGGGTTTCGGTCGCTTTTATTTGTGGTGGATTACCTTGGGAATTATAGGTTTGCATCAGTGGTATAAGTATTAATGATGAGTGAGTGATACATGCGACGCAAGATAACCAGTAAGTACAGGTATAATGCAGTCGCACCTTGTGTCAGTTCCACTAACGTTGTTCGTGTCAGCCTCTCATGGCAGGGTAAGGACGAAGGATTCACTTTCATCTCAGGAAGGGTTTTTTTGTGGAGGAGCGATTTTTTTAAAAACCTAAAGACCACTCATGTCTGCTCAGTGTGATCTTCTTCGCGTATTTTTTCTTCAGAAAAACTAAATCTCGCTAATGTTTAGTGATTGCTTTGCTGCAGGCAATCTTCCAGCAAATTGGAACAGTCTTTTTTCCGACAGAAGGAACGTATAGAGATCATGATAGCTGGTCTTCAGCATACAGATATATCGTTCTCTCTCCATCCAGCTGGTGGCCTAACATACTTCTATGCCCCCTACTCTTAAATGTATGTATAGAAACTGTTCCATGATGCAACAATAGACCCGGTTCCTGTCTAATATAGACGAGTAGACACGAGAGGGCCAATTTAATGATTGGACAATAGTTACTTTATGTAAATAGTAATAGAATTACTAGAACGCGAACATAATGCATCAGCCTGTCTGTCATTCATATAAATATAATGGAACTACAGTCTTCAAAAAAAGAAACGCACAGGTAGAATTTTAGTAAATTTATTGTACCTAATAAAGTCGATGTATTTAATTTAATATCATAGATACAAATATGAAATTTTGTAGCTCGATAGTCACATGTTGTCGTTGTATAAAGGCATTGACACAACTGTTCATTGACCACAAGGTAGGGCTGAACTCATTATCTCGTGTGACCGCCCCGGGCAGCAATCACGGCTCTGCATCTCCTCGGCGCAGACTGGATAAGTGTACGAATTCTGTCCTGCGGAATTCGGCGGAATTCTGCGCCATTCTGCTTGTAACGCAATGGCCAGTTGTGGGAGTGTCTGGGCGTGTTCTGACGTTGATGTAGTTGATCGAGTTCATCCCAGAGGTGTTCGATTGGGTTGAGTCCTGGATATCTCGACGGCCACGAGAAGTCGTTGATTTTGGCATTATGAAGGTAGTCTACCGTGACACGAGCTGTGTGCGATGGAGCGTTGTCCTGTTGAAACAGCTCCCTCTAGCGGTCAATGACTGGATGAAGCTTAGGTTGAAGAATTTGATTCATGGTGCGATTTGCTGTCAAATTTCCCTGAACCACAACCAAGTCAGATCTCCTGGTGTAAGATATGACCCCCACTCCATGACACCACTGCCACCGAATTTTTCGAATTCACGTACACAAGATGGGGCAAAACGCTCATTCGACGACTTTAAACACGTTATCTTCCATTTGGCCTGTGAAGAAGAAATCGTGATTCATCGCTAAACCACACTCGTCTCCAGTTTCTCAAATTCCAAGGTTGTAAGGTATTGCACCGACGCAAGCGTCGCTGTCGATGGATCTATTGCAAAACAGGGACGATAACTGATCTTCTGGGTCGGATGGTCTTCTTCCTCGCGAAGATGGTTTCTGACAGTCTGGTCCAATATCCTTCTCAAACCAGGGATGCGTCCTGTAGTCTCCGTAGCTGTGACATTGCGATGACGTATTTAGAACAGTCGAATGTAGCGATCCTATGCAGGGGTGGTAACTCTTGGTCGGCCGGTTCTCGGACGGTCTGCAGTGGAATTGAACTGTGTGTATCTGTCCCAAAGGCGGCAAATGGTGCTGTGGTGGACGTTGAAGTGGCATGCAACAGAAGACTGCGATTACCCTCTTTGGATACGATAGCGATGTTCCGATTGGCAGCGCTCAGTCTCGGCATTTTCGAACTTGATAAATGTTGACAATTGAACGACAAATTATTGGCTTATGCTTGCCTTTTTATAGCCACTACCACGAGTTACGAATGCTATAACCTGCACGTGCATTTTACTTTACTGTATTCCTCCATGACATTTTTGAACAACAATGTGAAAACAATGCCGTTTAAGACATTGCAATTCGACAATGGCTGCGTTTCTGACGCACCGTTTGTCGAATATCAGGCCACCAACATTTTCCAATAACATAATTCAATTTACATACCGGATATTTTTTGTAGTCAGGTTCAGTGAACTGCATACTACTTGTGCGATTCTTTTTCTGAAGATTGTATATGAAACTGTACACGATTGTAAAGAGTTTTATTTTGTTTTCAATGCATTTTACCTCAAATCTCTTACTAATTAAATAAATGGCATCAATTATTTACGAACTTTTTTTGTAGTGACCAAAATCTATCTATCTATCTATCTATCTATCTATCTATCTATCTATCTATCTGAGGGGCTGTCGGGTAGTCTAGTGGTTAAAGCGTTCGCTCGTCACGCCGAAGACCAATGTTCGATTCCCGACATGGGTACAATGTGTGAAGCCCATTTCTTGTGTCCCCCGCCATGATATTGCTGAAAGCGGCGTAAAACCAAACTCACTCACTCACTCACGCTATCTATCTAAAGAACACTGTTGCTACTCTCAAAGTTTATTCTCCCTGCAATGTTTTATTGTACGATAAACAAAAAACCCTCGTCATTTATTTCTTATGTGACATTATTCACAACCTCCCTAAAGATGTTATTCAAATTTACAATCTATACAGAGTGTTTCCCGTATTTAAATAACGATGACTCCCTATCCCGACGATGTCGGTCAAGTCCATTTTATGAACAGGGGGATTAAGTTTTGTATTTCATGAATATTCTCACAATTCTCACGACGATTATCTGTACTTTTTCGCCCAATAACGATTGCCCTATCCCGCAAACTTTTGGATGCGATCTTTCGGCCATAGCGTTTATCTGCGTTGCCCATCTACATCTGTACATCTAAGGGAAACAACTCACTACCCTCTCCAAAATAACGTCGTCCAATTTACGTCATCATGTTTCGATCGTATGTTCGAATCACCAGAAATGACGTCATGATGAACAATGTTTTATCGTGAAATAAAACACGCCTTGTTCTTCATTCACCTGATGAAGGGGTGACAAATACTCGTTGTGTTCCTCATAATAAAGAAGTTGGCATCCATATATTCTCTTCCTTTTGTTCTGCATAGTTTTTTGCGTTTTATCGCGTGGCATGAATTTGGAAATTAATCGATTCTGATTGGTCAATCAGAGGTTGTCAAACCACAATAAACCCCCTCTGAATAAAACAGCCGTTTTGGCGGCCGCATCACCGCGAAAGCTAATACCCATAGAATAGTACCTTTTTCAGTGATTGTCGGTAGGCATATTTAAATAATTACATCTACAATTACAGGTAATTGTATGTATTTTAAGTGTTGGGGACAACGGAGGGTTTGGAATTTGGCGCTTTTCTTTAAACGACTGTGACGTCATATCCTTTGCGGCACGATATGAGCGATATGATGTCATAATGGTGACGTGCGGTGTAGAACGAAAGCTTTGCAAATCTTGCTAACTTTGTTTTTTCTTTAGGGATGCCCACCTTATGTTTGCTTACAAGGTCTCCGTGCTTATATACTTTCAATGCCTGTGATATGTTCGAGTGAAGTATTACGGTGTAAGAAAACGGCTTTAGCATATACAGAGCCATATTTGGTTTAAAGGCTGTTGGTGATTCCGCAAGTCAGACCGACAACCCACTCAAAACACTGGCTTCAACCCATGCCGCTTCATTCAATATAATTGCTAATACTAAAGATTTCGCCTTTTATTTAGTCTTGGTAGAATGGAGATAATCATACTGTGTTTTCAATGTAGAGCTAGGTTACCTGTTCATTTAACCGCGCTAACCGTGCACTCGTTTCAAAATTCAATACATCGCAGTTAAATCTACAGATAACCTAGCTCTACATTGAAACCACAGAATGTTTATCTCCTTATGAATTTTTAAAAGTACCGTATACATGTACATGAACAATAGTTTGAAGTTCGTTGAGTTGAGAAAGTTCTAAACTAAAAACGGCATGTGGGATATCAATGATAAAGCGCATACAAATCTCCGACCTTGGTATTTGGCCGGAGGATTTCAAAAGTGCTATCTATATGGAGGACGCAGGTGTCCTACACAACAAAAGCATATTGAGCTGGTCGATTTCCAGACGAAGATCTGAATCACTTGAGGCCTGAAGGTCCATATTTAGAATTTTCAGAAGATGAATGCCTTTCTGCCCACATCTCCGTTTAGCAATGACCTTGTGACTCCATATCGTGTTCCTACTGCATCTCGTGGTGTTAGATTCTGTTAAATGTAACCTGGTTTCGTTGTATCGTTATAAAGATTAGAATGGGTACTTTAACATTGAAATTGTAGCCGTATATTATTGTCAGTTGGTATCCTCGAGCAAGTCACGGATGCGTTGTTCCTCAGTAGTAGTTGTCCAGTTTATTTGCTTAAGTCACTAACCCTTACTTTTCACTTTGGTTAACAGTACATAACGTTTTGATTTTTTAAATTAAAATATTAATTAATATCTAAACTAGTGTCCAAAAGAAACGATACCAACTTATTTTCAAAATTGTTTTTTACTAAGTGAATTGTCAAGTATGAAAACATGCCAATTCGTATTGCACATCCCAAACACAGCATAGTCGATAAAAAATACCGGGAACACGTGATCACTTCTGGGAAAAAACGTAAATTTCGTGAAAGTGACATTTCCCTCTCTAGCATGTTCTGCACGTGCAGAAAAACTGTATAAAACGGCTGATCAGACACGTTGATATCACAGCAACAAAAAGAACACAAGATATGCCACGTTTGACAGCCATCGAGAGAGAGAGAGCCGTTGGAATGGTCCAACAAGGAGCGTCACACGTCGACGTCGCCAGAAGGTTGGGCTGCGCACGCATCACTATCACCAGGTTGATGCAGCGGTTACGTCAGACAGGTCAGACGTCAGACAGGCCCAGGAGTGGAAGACCACGAGTAACCACGCCCCGTGAAGATCGTTACATCCGGGTATTACACCTGAGGAACCGCACTGTAACAGCGACGTCCACGGCGGCTACAGCACTGGGACACAGGATCAGTCGACAGACCGTCTACAGGAGACTACGGCAGTATGGTATCCGGCCACGTCATCCCTACCGCGGACCGCTCCTGACGCCTCGACACCGGAACAACAGACTGATCTGGGCCAGGCGAGTTCGACGTTGGCAACGGCGGGACTGGGCACGTGTTATGTTCTCTGATGAGAGCAGATTCCTCATCTTCAGAAACGATGGACGGCAGCTTGTATACCGACGATTTGTTGAACGTTTGGCGCCTAACTGTATCCAACAGGTCCGGCCGTTTGGAGGTGGAGGGTTAATGGTTTGGGGTGGCATATGTGGTGACGTCAAAACGATGCTTGTCGTAATTCGTGGAAACCTGAATGCACAGCGTTATCTTGATGACATCCTACGGCCCTTTATTCAGCAACAGCCTCGTGGACTCCTTTTTCCAACATGACAATGCAAGGCCACACACAGCAAGATTGACACAGAACTTCCTTGCCAACGCCAACGGACATGAATCCCATCGAGCACTTATGGGACCACCTCGATCGGCAAATCCGACGTCGCCGTGTGCCTCCAGTCAACGTCCAGGACTTGGAACGATGTCTCCTCGAGGAATGGCAACGCATCACTCCCAACGTCATCAGACGTTTGACGTCATCAGTCCGTAGGCGTGTTCTGGCATGTATTGATGCTCACGGTGGACATACCCGCTACTGACTTGACTTTGAGACGTGTGGTGTGACATTTCCCGTTGTTTCTGTGATCAGTGCTCTAACGAAATGTTCATTTTTCGACCCCACCTATCTTTAAAGGCTTGTCATCTTGGTTGTACAGATTTTATTGAAATGAAATTTTTGTACAGATGTTGTGAAAGGATTTCTCAAAAGCATAACACCAATCCTAAACTTCTGCATTGTTTAGTTTTTCTTTTATGTCGTTGCAAACAGGTGGTATCGTTTCTTTTGGACACTAGTTTATTATACAAAAAAAATAATTTAATACTTAATAAACCAATTCATTTGTGACCTGTTATTGTAGACACTAGTATTTAAATGTCCTGATGTTCATAATATAATAATGTTTATTAATAAACAAACTGTTTGAAATAAAATCACGTTTATTTTGTATAAGCACTGTTAAGCAATATTTGCATTCAAATGATAGTTGTTGTCATAACCTTGTTATGATATGACCTGAGCCGGTGTCTCTACATGCACATGTTACCTGGGTTTTAAAGCCCTAGTTTAATGCGCACAATGCGACTCGTCAAGGTAATGAATTCTTCTTTTTGCATTGTGTGCGGTGAGGCAGAACATGCTTAAACGTTTCGCCAACACCTGTTCATTCCGAATTAGTTAAAACATTTGTACTCACAAGTTGATGCCCATGAAACCATGCATTGAATACATAAGCAGCAATTCAAATATAACGTAATTACATTATAACGTCATTCAGTCATAGTATGGCAGCCATATTGAAAAATATAAAGCCTTAAATTTTACTTCGCAAATTTGGTTAAAATGTAATGAAATTTAGTAAATGTGTAGTTAGTGATGGGGCTCAAAATATATGCTCCGTGTTTCTTTGTTGTTGTAATATTCTAAATGTTGTTCTTGATTAAACTTTTGCACTTCGACCAAACTGATCGCTGGAATATTCAATTGCCATTTCAAAGTCTTTTTTGTTGTCTTATTTCACTTCGGCACTGTGACCATTCTCCTAAATCTCGGAAATGCATTTACTGGCAGTGTAAAAACAAAGAGCATTTATGTTTCGTTTTTCGAGATATTTTATATTTTGACCTATATCATTCATTTGCTATTACATTACACATTATGGACACAACGCATCGATGTTTCTACAAAGATGGATGGATGGAAGGACGGACGGACGGACGGAGGGACACATATAGGCAAACAGACAGACAGACAAACTAGACAACAGATAGATAGATAGATAGATCGATAAACGGACGGACGGACGGACGGACAGATAGATAGATAGATAGATAGATCACATCTAAATTATGGATGATCATTTTATTCCGCGATCCAGTTTGTTGTTGTACGGCTGTCCGTGTACATAATGTACATTCTACGTGCCTCGAGTTATGAAATAGTTCTATAAAAGACCTCATTCTATGAAGTTTCAAGCTCCAAAGAAGGTCGATTCTTAAGTGATTCGATTTCGGATGAGAATAAAGCATAAACAGCAAAACGTTCAAAACATGTTTTTTTACTGTTGCTGTTAACTGTAGTTATCATCTTATCGTGTTTTTATTCTTTTTAATGATGATACAAACGTGCGTGCTTTGCTCACTCTATGACGACCCGTTAGATCTCTCTGGATTGAACTGTGGTGAGGCCGCTACCAGACTTAGATAACGGGCGGTAGATTTTCTGTTACTTACATGTTAAAATCATATAAGTAATTAAAAATACAGAGTAATTGTATAAACTTATGCGCAGAAAACATAACATGTTGAGTAAAACAGTTATTTTACTTCAAAATGTTATTATCTTAAAAAGTTTGTTATTTTAAAACATTAATCCAGGGTACTTTTTTCTGAGCGAAACTAGTTGCTTAAATAAGATACACTGACACCACCAGCTCCCTTTTAGGGTGAAGGTTAAATCCATATGGAGAGCTGCGGCATTTCAGCCATGTTAGCGCAAGATTTGACAATGTGGAATTGTGTGTAAAAAGTAACTGCCTCACTCACCCAACATTGTATCAATTATGGACGGTAGCTGTCGAAATACCGAACCCTTATGGAAATTTCAGTGAAAGGCCAAAACGTCCCATATAGTTGAATTATGGCATGACTTCACACGGCAACGTCGCTACATCCACAAAATAGTCGTGATTCTCAACATATGATTGTGTTTAGCAATCTGCATACTGTATAGCCGACATCCATCATAATTCAACTTTATGCTCCGAATTTAGAACTCGTTGCGAATAGAATATGTAGATAGCAAGTTTATTTTTCTACAGATAACATGATTGGGCCAAAACCTTTCGGATGAATAGAATATGTGCATAACGTTTCATTTTTTGCGCCGTGGCGTCACCAACTTCTAACTTGTTTCAAAAATAGACCATTCCAATTTGTAGCGGCTTCTGCGATTTAATGACAATGCAATTTGATATTACAGGGTCAAGAATGTGTCTCTTGATTTACAGCTATTAAAAGTGCATTTGTTAAAGAATGTGAATAGTGTCACGTGATCTTGACTGTTGACGTCACAGCATTAATGGTTATCGGAGTTGCTGACGTCAGGTGATCTAAGCTGTTTGCGTCCCCAATTTTGTGAAAGTCAGAGTTGCTAGCTTCATCAATAACGGGGTCATCCCTCCTCCCCCGTATTTCCTCTTCTGTTGTGTTCAACGAACTCCTTTCTCGTGGTCCTGCTCCTCCAACAATGCCGACCACATTACTGGCCGCTGATAGATGTTACTGCTGCTGTTCACGGCATAGACTGGCCGCTAATCTGACAACGACAGCGACACGTATTCTTGCTGTGCATTACCAAACAATAGGAACCCTACGTGATGACTGTGTACATAACGTCACTGCTGCTAAAACCTTAGATTCTAGTTGCTGAAGGGACGTCAGACAGTTAATTACATTGGTTCTTTTGTGTCAATCAATTGTGAATATATAGAAACCGTGTTGCATCAATGACATAGAAAATATAACTGACTAAACATAAAACGTGACGCCAGAGAATAACAAGTCTCGGTTATCCACCGAAACAGATTCCGCTGGGCGTAAAAGGCAAATTAGAGTTGAAACTGTTATGAATGAATCGCGGAAATCAATTATGACACCAGGTGTTAAACGTTGACTTTCTTTGGGTGCACAAAACTACATAGGAGCCATAGTACTACATCATTGCCAGAACCGCTTCCATGTTACTACATCATTGCCAGAACCGCTTCCATGTTACTACATCATTGCCAGAACCGCTTCCATGTTACTACATCATTGCCAGAACCGCTTCCATGTTACTACATCATTGCTAGAACTACTTCCATATTACTACATCATTGCCAGAACCGCTTCCATGTTACTACATCATTGCTAGAACTACTTCCATATTACTACATCATTGCCAGAACCGCTTCCATGTTACTACATCATTGCTAGAACTACTTCCATATTACTACATCATTGCCAGAACTACCTCCATATTACTACATCATTGCTAGAACCGCCTCCATATTACTACATCATTGCTAGAACCGCCTCCATATTACTACATCATTGCTGGAACTGCTTCCATGTTACTACATCATTGCCAGAACCGCTTCCATGTTACTACATCATTGCTAGAACCGCTTCCATGTTACTACATCATAGCCAGAACCGCTTCCATATTACCACATCAATGCTAGAACCGCCTCCATATCACTACATCATTGCTGGAACCGCTTCCATGTTACTACATCATTGCCAGAACTACCTCCATATTACTACATCATTGCTAGAACTACTTCCATATTACCATATCACTGCGAGAGCCGCCTCCATATTAGCACATCATTGCCGGAACCGCCTCCATATTATTACATCATTGCTAGGACCACCTCCATATTATTACATCATTGCTGGAACCGCTTCCATATCACTACATCATTGCTGGAACTGCTTCCATATTACTACACCATTGCCGGAACTGCCTCCATATTACTACATCATTGCTGGAACTGCCTCCACATTACAACATCATAGCTTGAACGTCTTCCATATTACTACACCATTGCCGGAACTGCCTCCATATTACTACATCATTGCTGGAACTACCTCCATATTACTACATCATTGCTAGAACTACCTCCATATTACTACATCATTGCTAGAACTACCTCCATATTACTACATCATTGCTAGAACTACTTCCATATTACTACATCATTGCTAGAACTACCTCCACATTACTACATCATTGCTGGAACCGCTTCCATATTACTACATCATTGCTGGAACTACCTGCATATTACTACATCATTGCTAGAACTGCCTCCACATTACAACATCATAGCTTGAACGTCTTCCATATTACTACATCATTGCCGGAACCGCCTCCATATTACTACATCATTGCTAGAACTACCTTCATATTACTACATCATTGCTAGAACTACTTCCATATTACTACATCATTGCTAGAACTACCTCCATATTACTACATCATTGCTAGAACTACCTCCATATTACTACATCATTGCTAGAACTACCTCCATATAAGAACATCATTGCTATAACTACTTCCATATTACCACATCATTGCTAGAACTACCTCCATATTAATACATTATTGCTAGAACTACAACCATATTACTACACCATTCCTGGAACCGCCTCCATATTACTACATCATTGCTAGACTGCCTCCATATTACTACATCATTGCAAGAACCGCCTCCATATTACTACACCATTGCTAGAACTACCTCCATATTACTACATCATTGCTAGAACTACCTCCATATTACTACATCATTGCTAGAACTACCTCCATATTACTACATCATTCCTGGAACCGCCTCCATATTACTACATCATTGCTAGAACTACCTCCATGTAACAACATCATTGCTGAAACCGCCTCCATATTACTACATCATAGCTGGAACTGCCTCCATATTACTACATTATTGCAAGAACCGCCTCCATATTACAACATCATTGCAAGAACCACCTCCATATTATTACATCATTGCTAGAACTACCTCCATATTACTACATCATTGCTAGAACTACCTCCACATTACTACATCATTTCTAGAACTGCCTCCATGTCACTACATCATTGCTGGAACCGTCTCCACATTGCTCATTACTTCCTGAACCGCCGCCATACTGCTTCATCATTTATCGACAGCTACTAGTTTAGTTTACTGACTTATTTAGGTTTGATTTTCTAAAGGCTGCCTTCGACAGATATACCTTATGAAAATGGACAGGGTCTTTATTTATATGTGAACAATTAACATTGTTGACGCAGATTTATAGTTTAATACGCAAATACATTAGCGACAGATGTAAACATATTCGTATTTAGTTAGATATAGCTTTAGATTTCAACGTCTAATTGTGAGTATACACATAGCCATCCTACTCAAACAAGGACGGTTTAGCCAGCAACCGCGCGATATTATATATTATGACAGCCATGATAATGTCATGAAGCGACTCTCTCATCGGTCTGTCTCTGTCTTGACGTTTGGATGAAGCCCACGACGTGACAAAAGTCATTTGAAGCCGGATGATGGGCTCACTAAGTATGACTGGTCATTTACTTGGAGCAGAGTGACAGAATTTACTAGCAGCATCTTCCATCAATTTTCTTCATCAACCACCGTGTAATGATCTCCCGGCCTATCATCCACCTGTCTGTACAGGGCTTGGAACGGGTTGTAGACCAGTATTGATGAAGGCCTGCTGATTATCAAACAGGACGATTACATATGTAGAACTAGTTTAGCCGTTTTGTTCATCTTTATATGCTAGTTTCATTATGTGTATAATCAGAAGCACTAAACTGGATGCTATGTATGAATATTTGTTTCTTCGGTCTAATAGTCCCAGACTATATTTTTAAAGAGATTATTAAGATACAAGTATATGACCAATGGCGAATAATGACTTACTGGTCATTTGGCACATGTCCATAGACAGGAATAACGTCCTGGCACATGTGCACACAGACGAATAACACATTCACACGTTTAAATACATGGGAATAACTGCTTGACACACGTATACACATATCAGTAACTGCTTCACACACACAAACACACACACGCACACACACATTAACAACTTAAGCCAGTTATATCGCGGCGTTTCAGCTTAATGTGTGAGGAAAGCCCGAAGTGATGCAGGTCTGACGTTTCCCACTTCGGTGAAACCCACGAGCAGGGGTATGGTGCTGACGAACCTAGAAACATAATCGGGCTGAACCGGGATTCGAACCAACAATCATAGGGTTCTGGCGTGCCCAAGGGACGCCACTCTACACAGTGTATCGCGGCGCCTTAGACGACTGGGCCACTCGTGACTCCTCGGGCTGTAAGTCAAATATGGATGAGGTGTATAACATGTATTAAATGAGATGTGCAAATCAGATTCACAGGCATTTGTACCACCTATACACATATACCATATACCACCAGGACTTACAACGAACTTGGTACAATGTCACGGCACAACAGATTAAATACAGTAATATAAAAGCATCGGGTGGTCCTCATCTCCCTGTCTTTGAAATATTACCGATATTAACTATATTCTCAGTTTCACTGACGGTAATTATGTTTGCACATGAGATCCTTTCTCGATCCCAGAGAGCGTGTTATTATAAACATCAAGGCCGTATTAGATATAAATTTCGGTCACACGAAAGACACTTAACAACATAGTACTTTAAAACGCTTTCCGTTGCCACATGGGATATTGGGGACTTGTGTATTTTTGTAAATATCGTCTGTTTGATAATTAAACAGAGTGTTTGATTTCGAGTTTCTCTTTGCATCAAATTGTATATTTTATTACATTGGCCGAGTCCTTATCTTTATAACGTGCAGGGCATCACTGTTCATGCGTATCACGTTTTAACGATGTTTCGAGGCCTCGTCGGTGATGAACTGTTATTAAAACCAGCCCTTGAACACAGCCACTGGTAACTCCTTAACAACCAGGCGGCAATACCTTTCAGTGGCGGATCCAAGGGATGTGGTTCATGGGAAATACTCCCCCTCCCGTATGGATCCCACTGACAAAAAACCTTGATACTGAAATAGAAATATAACACTAAGTTAGCACACACACGAGCATACAGGAGCACACGCGCACACACACATACACACGCGCACACACACGTACACACACTGAACGATGCAGTGTGAATTATCTTATAAAAAATTCCCGACATGGGTACAATGTGTGAAGCCCATTTCTGGTGTCCCCCGCCGTGATATTGCTGGAATATTGATAACAGCGGCGTAAACCCATACTCACTCGCTCCCTCCCTCCCTCCCTCCCTCCCTCCCTCACTCACTCACTCACTCACTCACTCACTCACTCACTCACTCACTCACTCACTCACTCACTCACTCACTCACTCACTCACTCACTCACTCACTCACTCACTCTCTTATACAAACTGGTTCATTCAATGCTGATACATACACTCCTATCCAAAAACCGACCATCACAGTACATTGGGATATCCTTTTCTATAAGATTGACCGTGTGAATGGCTCTGTGTGGATTTGTCGACGGCGTTGCATCACTTATATGACTGCAGGGCGACTGCCTTCTAAACAGAATCCCCACAACTTCATAGTGCTTCAAGATATAGATATGACCCGAAAGTTGTTAATAATTCAATAACATTTCTATCATCAAATATAGCAATTATTTGACAATTCATTTATGTCCATGTTTTGCTTCTGTTGTGTTTTGTTTTTTTTTGGTTTTTTTTGGGGGGGGGTGGGGGTTGGCGCCAGAAGTCTTGTTTGGAATCCGATGATCTGATTATATACTAGTATCCCTTGCCTGATTTGATATGAGAATGTGTTCGGTTGTGCAAAATGGCCGATTTAGATTCAGATATTAGAGAGTCACATGTACATATGTACATAATGTTATCTCGATTTTGTATAATGACCCCATTTAATATTCCGGGTCAGAATATATCCCCAGCGTTGCATGTTTGCCTACTTGGATCACAATGTGCGATCTGTCTCATTATTCGACATCTTACCGGCGAGGGAACCATTCCTCACACTGTGAACAACTTTACGCCTGGCGGTGTCTCGTGTATACATGGGGTAACCACGTGCACGCTGCACCTGGAATATCACTGACTTTCACTCACATAAATGTAGATCTGTAACGACAAGAATGTTTGCCTATTCTACGATATGTATGCCGATATTGTACAGAAACATTCAGTTCGTCCTTACAGAAGTATTACCGGTCAGCACTGAGCATTTACATACTCATACTCCTAAAATCCCAATATTAGTATCTGAAAATAGAGAAAGAAAAGATTACAAAAAGGCATAAAATGTTGTCTGATTACAATTTGAAAAGGCTTTATATTTAAATATTTGGTAGTACTTGAATATATTCCTCTTTGAATTTGTTTTACAAAAAAAGGTTTGTTTTCGTTTCTGCTCATTTAATAAATTGTTTCTTTAAGACCAAATATACTGCATTTAAGGGATTATATTGTTTTTTCCCTTCAGTTCAAATATAATATTTTAACTAGTAAAATCATTTTTTCCTTCAGATATCATCATATCTTTCCAAACATTTACAGCATAAGTACAATCAGACAATAAATGTTCTATGGTCTCTGGTACCAGTTTACAAAAGGAACCAAAAGGAGTCCATGTATTTAATTTTATACAAAAAACTGTTAGTTGTTAATATATTATGTATGATTTTAAATTGGAACCACTTCATATTCACACTTTGTGCACATCTGGACGCCATTTAATTAATGGATTCCCACTCATGCTTCTTGTATTCTTTATGAAGCAAGTATTCCCATTTCTGCTGACCTGATGGTTTTTGATAAATCCTGAATTTGTTAGAGTGTGATAAGACATTTTGGTTCCCTCGTCATTTCTATTAAGCTGAATGATGTTGAAAGACAGTATAGGTCTACAATTCACAATACCCGCTTTACCAAAATGTTTACTATTCCTTATATGACAATGTTCCATAAGGCATTTTTAATACCCTGGAATGTAAGAAAATCTATTTTAATTCCGAATTTTTCTTGATTTACCTCAATACTCAAAATTTCTTCACTTTAATTTAAGATATCACAAACAAAATATATTCCTTTTCCTGCCTATTCAGCATAAAATACATGTTTAGTATCTATTGTTATTGTACTATTATACCAAAGGGATTGACTCGATATCTCAAAGACGTCCTATACCTTTAAATAACATTTTTTCTAGATATACTGACCACGTCCTCCCCCTTTCTCAAACAAATTTAAAACGTATGGGATAATACACTTATTAATATAAAACGGATCTGCCAACCAAAGTCTATACAAAGTGGGAATACATAATGTTGGAATGATGGTCCGTTAAAGATTACTTTTGACTAATCTTCTCCCAATGCCAGTTTTTGGGCTACAACAGCACTTTTAACAACTGATATACCTCCGTTTCTGGTTGGTAGTGCCATGATATATCTTTTATCTTCCAAACAAAACCTAAACATATTTCTTGAAAATGTCCAATCAGGTTATCCGAAGGATTGGGTATGGAAGAAAAAAGATGATTCAGTGTGGGCAGAAGTACGGATTTTAATACTACATTACTTCCCATTGGTGTCATAGATCTTACTGACCATAAATTCATTTCTTTTTCTATTTTATCAAATTGATCTTTATAGTTAATATCCACCATCTTTTCTAAATCTATATCAAAACCTATTCCCAAAGCTTAAAATATTATATCATCATTATCAAAAGCTTTCTTAAAATATATAAGTACTAATAAACCTGGTATTTAGTAGGATTCTGAATAGTCCATTAAATCGTAAATTAAACTTGTCACTTTCCCTGTATACCGTCAAGAGACAGCGCCATTCTGGTTTTCATTAATTACTAGCAGCAAATATTTTTAATCCTATTTGCGACAACAGCAGCTGCTAGCTTATATGATGTATTCAACAAGGAAATTGGTTGCCAGCTCTTCAAATATTTCTTTGATTTATTACCCTTTGGTAGGCAAGTGATCACCTTATTTTTGTTTTATAGATAATGATCCATTATTATATGCAAAGTTTAGTGAATTTATCAAAAATCGTCCAATGTCATCGAAACAATTTCAGAAATTCTGTTGTGAAACCATCAGGTCCTTGGTTTTACCTATTATTCATTTTCTTTAATGCCAATAAAGTTTCATCGTAAGTTAATTCCCATCTAAAGTAAAGGCGAAAATCTTCAAAATTAATTTGGGTGCAGTCGTCTCCTGAATACAGCTTTTTGTAGTACAATTTTGTTTCTTTAAGTATATCATTTTGGTGTCTAATTGTTGAACCATCGCCTTTCTCCAGTTCTCTAATAGATTTATTTAGAAAGATCCTAAATGTAAAAAATATTTACTAGTTTTTTTGCACATGTTAAATCCATTCAGCTTTGGATCTTATGGATAAACCTTGTGTTAGGTTCTATTTCCTCGAAGTCCAGTATACTTTCTCGATCTTCTTGTCTACTTCACAGACCACTTTCCCGTTTTTACAGATTTTTTCTTCTTAGTTGATGAATAATAAATTGTCATTCCTCTAATCTCGAGTAACATTTCCATTTATTGGATATTTCTTATCACGAGTAACCTCCTTTGTATCTTCACACTGTTGTAAAGTAGAGTTTATTGTCTTTTTTTACCATCTCGATATATAATCTTTATCATGTAGCAGGGAATTGTTCAACTTCCAAAATCCTTTACCTCTCTGCATTTCTGATAATGATATTGTCAAGGAAACCAATGAGTGATCAGAATTAATAGTTGTTGCTATAGGTAATGTGACACAAACAATAATCTAAACGAGATTGCTTAAGAGAAGTTGGCTTCGAGATTACCTACAGAGATCCTTTAAATCTAAATAATCTTTAATTTCAGCTAGCTTTGTTCTAGCCTTTTGATTATGTGTTTGTAATTATAGGTATCCTTATTTGTATCCATTACCAGATTCCAATCACCACAAATGATAATTTTCTGACTGTCCAAGTTTACTATGATATTTTATATTCTCTTAAAGAATTCTGGTTTATCTACGTTCGGTCCATACAAATTTATTAGTGTGCAGACAAGATTATTTATTTTAACATTAATTGCTACATAATTACCTTCTTCTTGATCTATTATTGTATGTGTAACCTCAAATTCAAAGTTATTATTAAATAGTACCTCTTGCATTACTTTTGAAATGACTAAAATAGCATTCCTAATAACCCCACTGTGGTTTTATCAGCTGCACGGAACCTAATAATGACTTCAAAATATGCATCACAAGGCTTATGTTCAAGACAACAGTCGCGATATGTGCACTAGTCAAAACATGGGATATCTGTATGTTATTCCAGAAAATACTGGAAATTAATGTTGCCAATATATGAGTACTTGTAATCTTGAAAGGATGTTTCGTAGTCCTACGAAATGGTTTGGCTTCTCCATAAAAGGAAATGTATGTCTAGAAACGGCCAGGCCCTTACCAATACCTGTGTACTGCTGAGTCTTATTGATTACACTTCAGTGTTACCAACATTCCTTTGAACCTGCAGGCGAAATGGAAGTTTATTCACCACTGAGACTGCATCATGACGCAAAGGAGATAATCTGTTTGGACTATCTGTCTTAAATAGTCGGAATTGAAGATTACCCCCAAAGGAAGTATTGTACGCCTATCTGATACTCTATCATCGCCATTTGTCACGTTACAGCCACACTTCTTAACAGCTGTGTCTAGACGGTGGCATCCTATTTGTTAAACTGTATAATATAAAAAAATACATATTTATCATTCGCTGTATAATTTGTCAACTTCCGTATGAAGGAGAATTGATATCCACCCTATATCCCCTCCCAAATAATATCTTAATGGGAACGTGAAAATGCCATTTCAGTTTGCATCCAACTCTCATTCCAAAAGAGTCCAAAATTGGAATCCATTATGCTGTAACGGTGAGGCAAGAGACACCACCTATAAAGACGTTCATAGACAGGCGAGTTGGTGTCATTCTGGATGTTATATACCATATAACACGAAGTAGAACACACACACACACATAGAGAAATATGTAGCCTATTACTTGAAGATAGTCACCGAGTCATACCACAAGGCTGGAAGACATAAACTAACACGATGCCGAAACAGTACCTCTGTGATTTCGTTACACAATCCTACATCCAAGCCAGATGTGAAATGGCTTCTTGATGGCTACCTCGAAATGGTTTCTTGATGGCTTCTTTATGGCATTTGACGTTTGGAAATGGAATAAGCATCTGGTAGAGACGCGATCGTCGCGATGAGGAAATAGCTAGATTCGTTAAACATACCAAAACATTTGTCCATGACAATTGCAAGACTTTTGCGGCTATTAACATGAAACTACTACAAGGCGTAGAAAATTGAATGCAGTATTATTCATTTAATATAACTAACTATATACATATCTAACTGAACACTAGAGTGAGTGAGTGAGTATGGTTATACGCCGGTTTTTTTAAGACGCCATCATGGCCAGAAATGGGCTCTACACATCGATCCCATGAAGAGAATAAGTGAGTGGTTTCAAACAGGTGGTGTTGCTGGAATGCAATTTTGATGTACAGTTGACCAATATTTAAACGAGCGTCATACGACGTTTGTTCCATGGTTGTTTGATCAAGGTTACAAAATTCAAGGTTTTTAGTGAAGCTTTCAAAAGGTCTTATGGTAGACATGTGGAGGACATTTCCAAATTTGACGCATCAGTGACAAAAATTATGTCAGATGCAATTATCTATCTTGACTTGTTTTGTTTCAGGTGAACAGTTGCATGAAACGCGTGCCACCAGTGGTTCAGGATACGCTCACCTTTTTGCGAACACCTAATAACATCACTATTTGATAGTGATTTATTAACAAATGCTCATGAAATAGTCGGAGTCGAACAATCGACCCTGCTTTTAGCAAAAATTCCTTATGAATATGGAAGCGGTTTTGTCGGTCTTATGTACATTCAAGAAAAGATCTCAAGCTGATGATGTCAACAAGCACATAATATAGAAACGTATCCCTATAGTATCCTCGCTAAATTGCCTCGCAATCAATATCTCCAATGCTGCCTTCTAAATATGGAAATGGTTTTATCGCTGTATTGTCTGTGTCTCTTTTCATGCTTTCACAATTATACTCCAAATGATAGCACTGGTTTTGATATTTAAACATGTGGAAGGCATGAGTGACCAGTTTGCGTGAGTAAGCCTTCCATAAAGCTATGGTCGTGAGTTCGAATTCCAGATTTGCCCTAATCACTAGTATATCCCTGAGTGAGTGAGTGAGTGAGTAAGTTGGGTTTAACGCCGCTTTGAATAGTATTCCAGTTATATCGCGGCGCGTCAGCTTAATGTTTGAGGAAAGCCCGAAGTGATGCAGGTGTTAGACGTTTACCACTTCGGTGAAACCCACGAGCACGGGTATGGTGCTGACAAACCTAGAAATATAATCGGGGCGAACCTGAGTATATCCTTGACTTGTGTACAGCATACATGTACTGGTGGGTTTCAATTAGTTATAAACATCTGAGACCAGCATCGCTTTGGGCATTCCTACCACATCATGCAAGCTGACACGCGGTGACACAGCGGATTAGAATTTGTAATCATAGATTCACAGTAGCAGCAGGCAGATATAAAACTCCCATGTAGTAACTCCTACGTAGTAATTCCGATGTAGTAACTCCCATGTCGTAACTCCCATGTAGTAACTCCCATTTAGTAATTCCCATGTAGTAACTCACATGTCGTAACTCCCATTTAGAAACTCACATGTCGTAACTCCCATTTAGTAACTAACATGTCGTAACTCCGATGTAGTAATTCCCATGTCGTAACTCACATGTAGTAACTCACATGTCGTAACTCCGATGTAGTAATTCCCATGTCGTAACTCCGTTGTAGTAATTCGAATGTAGTAACGCCCATGTCGTAACTCCCATGTAGTAATTCCAATGTAGTAACTCCCATGTCGTAATTCCCATGTCGTAATTCCCATGTCATAACGCCTACGTAGTAATTCCCATTTAGTAACTAACATGTCGTAACTCCCATTTAGTAACTCACATGTCGTAACTCCGATGTAGTAATTCCCATGTCGTAACTCCGTTGTAGTAATTCGAATGTAGTAACTCCCATGTCGTAATTCCCATGTCGTAATTCCCATGTCATAACGCCTACGTAGTAATTCCCATTTAGTAACTCACATGTCGTAGCTCCCATTTAGTAACTCACATGTCGTAACTCCCATTTAGTAACTAACATGTCGTAACTCCGATGTAGTAATTCCCATGTCGTAACTCACATGTAGTAACTCACATGTCGTAACTCCGATGTAGTAATTCCCATGTCATAACTCCGTTGTAGTAATTCGAATGTAGTAACGCCCATGTCGTAACTCCCATGTAGTAATTCCAATGTAGTAACTCCCATGTCGTAACTCCCATGTCGTAACTCCCATGTCGTAATTCCCATGTCATAACGCCTACGTAGTAATTCCCATTTAGTAACTCACATGTCGTAACTCCCATTTAGTAACTCACATGTCGTAACTCCCATTTAGTAACTAACATGTCGTAACTCCGATGTAGTAATTCCCATGTCGTAACTCACATGTAGTAACTCACATGTCGTAACTCCGATGTAGTAATTCCCATGTCGTAACTCCGTTGTAGTAATTCGAATGTAGTAACGCCCATGTCGTAACTCCCATGTAGTAATTCCAATGTAGTAACTCCCATGTCGTAACTCCCATGTCGTAACTCCCATGTCGATGCACTGTACTCTTGTACCAACGTGTTCTCGATGAAAAGATTGATCTGTATCGGACAAAATAAAGGCACTAGTACATGGAACGCCCATTTCAGGTAGGAAATATTAAATGTGCATAAATGAAATATTAAGAATGAACAAAATGTTGCCACTACAGTAAACTACGTTCATAACGAACACGCTTATAGCGAAATGACGGATATAACGAAAATATTTCTGGTCCCGGCCATTTGCTGTATATATGCTTATAACGAACTACGGTTATCTCGAACTAAAATCAGTGGTCCCTTTGAGCTCGTTATAACCGTAGTTTACTGCACATATAACATTAGAATTCAACAGATGATTGAAGTCGACGAAATGAGTCACCCCACAAAAGTCAAAGAGTGTTGACTTTGGTTGGGAAGGTATTTAAGAGGTGTCGTGTATGAACGTTTTCTTCGTTCATGTGACAGTGATACCCTTAAGGTATGGACGTTCTAGGTTAATGATGTCATCCATCATGTCGCCATAGCAACACTGCTCTACCAATTGGCCCACTCCAACTCATGACCGTGTGCTCCAGTGGAAGAAAATGGTGTAAGACTGTTTGTCGAATAACAATCGGAGGCTGGTTACAGATATGTGATCTGCCGACTTACTTAAGAAATTTCTGCTTAAAGCGGAATTATTTATACGCTTACGACTATATTCTAATCATGTGCTTACTAAATACTATTAAATGGTTATTATGCCATGTTTTCGCGAAAAGAGGTAATTTGGAAATGTCCTTCACATAAAAATGGATAAAACTTTTTGAAAGTTTTACTGAGGCCTTAAATGATGTATCCCTGATCGAACACCTTTTGAGCTAGAGCCGTATGACAATATTAGACATCTTCGTAGAAAGGCCGTGCTCGATTGTATCTCAAAGGAAAACAATGGCTGGAGCTGCTGGAATATTGCTCGACATATTTACAGTCTAGTTTTATCACTCTGAAACAGATGAAGCGATTTCGCTGTTTTCCTTTTCCAATTTAAGTGGGTAAATCAGTGAAAGGGAATTGGCTATTGACCAATATTGAACTAGTTGTTGACAGCAGAAGCAGTGAGACTCGCCACTGGGATTGATAAAGGGTTTGTCTGTTTAAATAACAGTAGGTTTCCTGCTAAATGTATGATGTACCATTGACATTGCCATCGTTTGTTATTGTGCATATACCTCCCACCTCCTAGACCTGACACATTAGTATCCGTTTTCTGCACATTCACTGTACCGAAGTTGGCAACCATAAAACCGAGCTGGTATGCATACCAATAGACTGACATATCTTTATTACACAAAACAATTTCCTCTTTATGCTTAGCTGGCCCATTATGATACACTGGATTGGTTTTGATTAAATTAAAAGCAGAATATATTACGCAGTCATGTTAAAGGACCAGCATACCAGTTTTAATGTCAATCAGAGACGTACAGAACTTGAGTCTTGGACTTGCCATTTAACTAAATATGAATAAAAAAAATGTACATTATAATCATTTTCAGCAAACAAACCCATAAATATGTTAGTCATACAAGACTGCCCAGCCATAATACTACACAAAAAACACACGATTCATCTCACTGATCACGTGGAAGGCCTATGTTGTGTTATAGTTGTGAATATTCTGCTTACAAATGTATATAATTTATACACACGCATATGGTACCTTCTACTTTCAAAATCGATAATCTCACTGCGAAACTGCATACATTTACATTCAGATGATGTTTGGCACAGCTCATAATTTCAGATCAATTATATTGTAATTATGATTGCAATGCAATGCAATGTAAAATATGTTTATAGCACATGCCATATCACTATTTATAATGTAGATCTACTGTGTTGTATACTTACATACAAACCTCAGAATGTATCTACTGTGTTGGATACTTACATACGTACCTCATAGTGTGTCTACTGTGTTGAATACTTATATACATATCTCACAATGTAGATCTACTGTGTTGAATACTTATGTACAAACCTCATAATGTATCTACTGTGGTGTATGCTTACATATGTACCTCATAATGTATCTACTGTGTTGTATACCTACATATATACCTCATAATGTATCTACTGTGTTGCATACTTACAATACGCCACATTATGGATCTATTGTGTTGTATAATAACAACTTTACCTCATGTCTCCACTGTGTTGAATACTTCCATACATATCTCATAACGTCTCTACCATGTTGCGTACTTACAATATTCCACATTATAGATCTGTTGTGTTGTATAATGACAACTTTACCTCATGTCTCTACTGTGGTGTATACTTACATACATATCTCACAATGATAGATAGATAGATCATCTTTATTTCCTCCAAGTGATGAAGATACATTGATATGAGATATTACGGTATTCTACAAATGTATACAAACAAAGGGTGATATATTGTATGTACAGGCAGTTTCGCATCGTTATCATATAATGTGTCTCAGTAGGTTTTTCCACATTTTAACAATTTTACATACAAGGAACATTATATTTGTCCATACGTTGTATTCAATAGCCATAGTACTTTCTATTGGCAAGCCGCCAAGTAGAAAGAACAGAAAGGTATCGTCGTCGTCGTTCCAGATACTTGAAAAAGTTGTCACATCTAGTAAATCAATAATAGACTCAACAAGAATATTTCTTGGTTGTTGAGTCTTTTTACAATACATAAAAATACATGCTTGATAATATCAAAAGCAAATGTGCCGCATAAACATTCATCGAATTGTATACTGTAGGTGCTAAGACATAATAAATATGCTAAATCATAGAAGTGTTCCGGCCTTTCAATTGTTAGTAACCACGGTCTGTGTACCTTAGGTGATCGTATAAGAGAGTATCGTTTAAGGTTTTCTCTTGAATGAAGCTCTGCATAAATTACGTTACGGCCACGTACATTTATTTGTTCTTTAACTAGACTCGCCCATGCATGTTTGTTGGAGAATTCAGAAGAGGTGGTATAGGTGTTTATATCATTATTGAGTTCATACGTGTTTACTAGTTATAGCATGTGGATCTATTGTGCTGTATAATGACAACTTTACCTCAGGTCTCCACTGTGTTGAAGATACTTACATACATATCTCATAATGTAGATCTACTGTGTTGAATACTTATGTACAAACCTCATAATGTATCTACTGTGGTGTATACTTACATATATACCTCATAATGTATCTACTGTGTTGTATACCTACATATATACCTTATGATCGATCTACTGTGTTGTTCATACGTGTTTACTAGTGATAGCATGTGGATCTATTGTGCTGTATAATGACAACTTTACCTCATGTCGCTAATGTGTTGTATACTTACCTATATACCTTATAATGTATCTACTGTGCTGCATACTTACATCAATATCTTATAATGTATCTACTGTGTTGAATACTTACATACATGTATATACCTCATAGTGTATCTACTGTGTTGAATACTTACATACATATCTCATAATGTCTCACCATGTTGCATACTTACAATGTACCACATGATGGATCTATTGTGTTGTATAATGATAACTTTACCTCATGTCTCTAATGTGTTGTATACTTACCTATATACCTTATAATGTATCTACTGTGGTGTATACTTACAATGGACCACATTATGGATCTATTGTGTTGTATAATGATAAATTTACCTCATGTTTCTACTGTGTTGTATACTTACCTATATACCTTTTAATGTATCTACTGTGTTGCATACTTACAATATACCACATTATGGATCTATTGTGTTGTATAATGATAACTTTACCTCATGTCTCTAATGTTTTGTATACTTACCTATATACCTTATAATGTATCTACTGTGGTGTATACTTACAATGTACCACATTATGGATCTATTGTGTTGTATAATGATAACTTTACCTTATGTCTCTAATGTGTTGTATACTTACCTATATACCTTATAATGTATCTACTGTGGTGTATACTTACAATGGACCACATTATGGATCTATTGTGTTGTATAATGATAAATTTACCTCATGTTTCTACTGTGTTGTATACTTACCTATATACCTTATAATGTATCTACTGTGGTGTATACTTACATATAAACCTCATACTCTATCTACTGTGTTGCATACTTACAATATACCCCATTATGAATCTATTGTGTTGCATAATGACAACTTTACCTCATGTCTCCACTGTGTTGAATACTTTCATACATATCTCATAACGTATCCACTGTATTGAATACTTACATACATATCTCATAATGTGTCTACGGTGTGGAATACTTACATACCACATCGTGTATATGCTGTGTTGAATACTTAAATAAAAACCTCATACTGTCTCTACCATGTTGTATACTTACAATGTACCACATAATATATCTACTGTGTTGCATACTTACAATATATCACATTGTGGATCTATTGTGTTGTCAATCTCATTAAATTCTTATCTAAGTTCTCGCTATCGCTAAACAAAGATCTGAGGACATCCCATCAAGGGTCACGTCAGAACGACCTTTCATCCAACCAATCAGAGCGTCGCTTACCAGATCATGAAAGTAACAATCGGAATGTGTTTTCTAATCATACAACCACGAAATATTTAACACGGGGTATTCGGAACGACAGTTACGGGTTTTATGATAACATCCATACAATCTAGGCCATCTATAAGCCATTCCAGAATGTTCTTCTTATCAGTTTTAATTTTTTTAATCGAGAATACGTCAAAATATGTTTCAGAGCGTTGTCGCCAGTTTGAAACTATTGTTGTAAAGCTCGAGAAAGCTGCCTTCTGATTGGCTAATGTTGATTTCTTGTCAGTCACTTCATTGGTCGGTCAAAATTCGCGAAAGGCCGTTCTGACGTGACCCGTAATGGGATGTCCTCAGATCTTTGTTTAGCGGCAGCGAGAACTTAGATCTGATTTTAGTTAGATTGTTGTGTTGTATAATGACAACTTTACCTCGTGTCTCCACTGTGTTGAATACTTACATCTCATAATGTCTCTACAATGTTGCATACTTACAATATACCACGTTATGGATCTACTGTGTTGTATAATGACAAGTTTACCTCATGTATCTACGTACTGTGTTGTATACTTACATATATGTATATACCACATAGTGTCTATACTGTGTTGAATACTTAAACACAAACCTCATACTGTCTCTACCATGTTGTATATTTACGATGTACCACATCATCTGTCTACTGTGTTGCATACTTACAATATGCCACATTATGGATCTATTGTGTTGTATAATACCAATTTTACCTCATGTCTCTAAGTACTATGTTACATACATATCCCATAATATCTCTACCATGTTGCATACTTACAATATACCACATTATGGATCTATTGTGCTGCATAATGACAACTTTACCTCATGTTTCTACTGTGTTGTATACTTACCTATATACCTTATAATGTATCTACTGTGTTGCATACTTACAATATACCACATTATGGATCTATTGTGTTGTATAATGATAACTTTACCTCATGTCTCTAATGTTTTGTATACTTACCTATATACCTTATAATGTATCTACTGTGGTGTATACTTACAATGTACCACATTATGGATCTATTGTGTTGTATAATGATAACTTTACCTTATGTCTCTAATGTGTTGTATACTTACCTATATACCTTATAATGTATCTACTGTGGTGTATACTTACAATGGACCACATTATGGATCTATTGTGTTGTATAATGATAAATTTACCTCATGTTTCTACTGTGTTGTATACTTACCTATATACCTTATAATGTATCTACTGTGGTGTATACTTACATATAAACCTCATACTCTATCTACTGTGTTGCATACTTACAATATACCCCATTATGAATCTATTGTGTTGCATAATGACAACTTTACCTCATGTCTCCACTGTGTTGAATACTTTCATACATATCTCATAACGTATCCACTGTATTGAATACTTACATACATATCTCATAATGTGTCTACGGTGTGGAATACTTACATACCACATCGTGTATATGCTGTGTTGAATACTTAAATAAAAACCTCATACTGTCTCTACCATGTTGTATACTTACAATGTACCACATAATATATCTACTGTGTTGCATACTTACAATATATCACATTGTGGATCTATTGTGTTGTCAATCTCATTAAATTCTTATCTAAGTTCTCGCTATCGCTAAACAAAGATCTGAGGACATCCAATCAAGGGTCACGTCAGAACGACCTTTCATCCAACCAATCAGAGCGTCGCTTACCAGATCATGAAAGTAACAATCGGAATGTGTTTTCTAATCATACAACCACGAAATATTTAACACGGGGTATTCGGAACGACAGTTACGGGTTTTATGATAACATCCATACAATCTAGGCCATCTATAAGCCATTCCAGAATGTTCTTCTTATCAGTTTTAATTTTTTTAATCGAGAATACGTCAAAATATGTTTCAGAGCGTTGTCGCCAGTTTGAAACTATTGTTGTAAAGCTCGAGAAAGCTGCCTTCTGATTGGCTAATGTTGATTTCTTGTCAGTCACTTCATTGGTCGGTCAAAATTCGCGAAAGGCCGTTCTGACGTGACCCGTAATGGGATGTCCTCAGATCTTTGTTTAGCGGCAGCGAGAACTTAGATCTGATTTTAGTTAGATTGTTGTGTTGTATAATGACAACTTTACCTCGTGTCTCCACTGTGTTGAATACTTACATCTCATAATGTCTCTACAATGTTGCATACTTACAATATACCACGTTATGGATCTACTGTGTTGTATAATGACAAGTTTACCTCATGTATCTACGTACTGTGTTGTATACTTACATATATGTATATACCACATAGTGTCTATACTGTGTTGAATACTTAAACACAAACCTCATACTGTCTCTACCATGTTGTATATTTACGATGTACCACATCATCTGTCTACTGTGTTGCATACTTACAATATGCCACATTATGGATCTATTGTGTTGTATAATACCAATTTTACCTCATGTCTCTAAGTACTATGTTACATACATATCCCATAATATCTCTACCATGTTGCATACTTACAATATACCACATTATGGATCTATTGTGCTGCATAATGACAACTTTACCTCATGTCTCTACTGTGTTGTATACTTACATGTACATGTACCATGCCGCAGTTTAACATGAATACCCCACTCAGACACAGTATACTGACTCCGAGACGGCCAGTCCTTGTTTTAGCCCCTTAATGCTGAGCGCCAGACAGGGTAACAACAAGTACCATCTTGTAACGCCTTTTGGTATGACCCCGCCTGGGATCGAACCCACGACCTTCCGCCCTCCGGACAGACGCGCTACAACTAGTCCACGGAGGCGGTCTACCAATGTGAGGAATGGAACCGGTCTTAGGCTTGCCGCGCGAATGCTTTATCCCATAGTTACCCACCCTCCCCCTGCAAGTTAAAGTGCTTACTTGTAGGGATCCCTATCAAATCAAATAAAGAAGTTTGTATCAATCAGGTTATTTCTGAAAATGTGCTTTAATGAAATCCGTAACACGTGATAATAAAATCTACTAATATGACATGCACGCCAATAAGGAAAAGCATGAAAACTTTTCTAACAATACTGACTGAATATTGCAGCGATAGCTTGTGGACAATGGACGTTGAAACATGGATAATGATCAAGAATGATCAACTTCTAATAATATCATTGGTAAAACATTGTGTGTCCGATGTTTTACACGATGTTGATTTCCATTGTCTGGCTGATGTCCCATGGACGGAGCAAGGCTTGTTACTCGAGGAGAGCACGTTCGACTTGTCCACCAAGAGCGTCGTTGCATAACACTGTCAGATAGGCCGGGAGGTTGGTGACGTCTCCCCATTGTTTCAAGGCGCTTGCGACTTGGCTATATGTTTGAGCTTCACGAGAATACATCAACCTACACGCTTTCAGTTGCTTGTCACTGAACACCCCAATAGTCCCTAGGCACGTGCTTGCTGGTTTGACTGTGGCTAAGGGAGCAACCATCTTATTGTCGGGGGAGGGGGGGGGGGGGGGGGGGGGGGGGGATATTTTCTAAAATGAGACTCAATCCCCTGTTTTACTTAAAACAGTTATGTGCCTTTTTCTTACAGAATGTGGGTATTGTAATATCGAGGAGGCAAATGTCTGTGTAAAGTGAACTAAGCTCAAACCCAAACCAAGCTCCTCAACCGGCGCCAATGAATGTGAGTAAACACAATAGTTTTGGTTTGATATGTCTGCTTCAACCCATTCAACCCGTTCTACTAGTTCTATACATGCCTACTAGTTCTATCTACATGCCAACTCCGACTTACTCCCATGTGTTGTATGCTAGTTCTAAATATTAGTCTGTGATATTCTAGTTATTTACTTATGTCCATCAATGACAGGTGTTTATTTATTCTAAATATATCTATTTAAAATGTACAACTTCTCTTCACAATATGGCTGAAATATATATACAATGTAGGTGAAGCATTATAACTGCAATAGGCTGACATCTTACAGTTGTTGTGTCGCAGCTTGTCGAGGCCGAGCTGATCCAGCTCCGCGAGGAGAACCGGCGACTGAGGTAGGAGAATCGGCAGGTGAAGGAGGAAAACCGGCAGATGAAGGAGGAGAATCGGCAGGTGAAGGAGGAAAACCGGCAGGTGAAGGAAGAGAATCGGCAGATGAAGGAGGAAAACCGGCAGATGAAGGAGGAAAACCGGCAGATGAAGGAGGAGAATCGGCAGGTGTAGGAGGAAAACCGGCAGATGAAGGAGGAAAACCGGCAGATGAAGGAACAAAACCGGCAGGTGAAGGAACAAAACCGGCAGGTGAAGGAAGAGAATCGGCAGGTGAAGGAGGAAAACCGGCAGATGAAGGAGGAGAATCGGCAGATGAAGGAGGAGAATCGGCAGGTGTAGGAGGAAAACCGGCAGATGAAGGAGGAAAACCGGCAGATGAAGGAACAAAACCGGCAGGTGAAGGAACAAAACCGGCAGGTGAAGGAAGAGAATCGGCAGATGAAGGAGGAGAATCGGCAGGTGAAGGAGGAGAATCGGCAGGTGAAGGAGGAGAATCGGCAGGTGAAGGAAGAGAATCGGCAGGTGAAGGAGGAGAATCGGCAGGTGTAGGAGGAAAACCGGCAGGTGAAGGAAGAGAATCGGCAGGTGAAGGAGGAAAAACCGGCAGGTGAAGGAGGAAAACCGGGAGGTGAAGGAGGAAAACCGGCAGGTGAAGGAGGAAAACCGGCAGGTGAAGGAAGAGAATCGGCAGGCGAAGGAGGAGAATCGGCAGGTGTAGGAGGAAAACCGGAAGGTGAAGGAAGAGAATCGGCAGGTGAAGGAGGAAAACCGGCAGGTGTAGGAGGAAAACCGGCAGGTGAAGGAGGAGAATCGGCAGGTGAAGGAGGAAAACCGGCAGGTGAAGGAGGAAAACCGGCAGGTGAAGGAGGAGAATCGGAGGTGAAGGAGGAAAACAGGCAGGTGAAGGAGGAGAATCGGCAGGTGAAGGAAGAGAATCGGCAGGTGAAGGAGGAGAATCGGCAGGTGTAGGAAGAGAATCGGCAGGTGAAGGAGGAGAATCGGCAGGTGTAGGAGGAAAACCGGCAGGTGAAGGAGGAAAACCGGCAGGTGAAGGAGGAGAATCGGCAGGTGAAGGAGGAAAACCGGCAGGTGAAGGAGGAAAACCGGCAGGTGAAGGAGGAAAACCGGCAGGTGAAGGAGGAGAATCGGCAGGTGAAGGAGGAAAACCGGCAGGTATAGGAGGATAACCGGCAGGTGAAGGAGGAGAATCGGCAGGTGAAGGAGGAGAATCGGCAGGTGAAGGAAGAGAATCGGCAGGTGAAGGAGGAGAATCGGAAGGTGTAGGAGGAAAACCGGCAGGTGAAGGAAGAGAATCGGCAGGTGAAGGAGGAAAACCGGCAGGTGAAGGAGGAGAATCGGCAGGTGAAGGAGGAGAATCGGCAGGTGAAGGAGGAGAATCGGCAGGTGAAGGAAGAGAATCGGCAGGTGAAGGAAGAGAATCGGCAGGTGAAGGAGGAAAACCGGCAGGTGAAGGAAGAGAATCGGCAGGTAAAAAGGGGGAAAACTGGCAGATGAAGGAGGAAAACCGGCAGATGAAGGAGGAAAACCGGCAGATGAAGGAGAACAGGCGGCTTAAGGCAAATGTAAGTCAGATACAAGAATGAATTCAGGTTTAACACCAATGTGAAGGAGGAAAACCGGCAGGTGAAGGAAGAGAATCGGCAGGTGAAGGAGGAAAACCGGCAGGTGAAGGAGGAGAATCGGCAGGTGAAGGAGGAGAATCGGCAGGTGAAGGAAGAGAATCGGCAGGTGAAGGAGGAGAATCGGCAGGTGAAGGAAGAAAACCGGCAGGTGAAGGAAGAGAATCGGCAGGTGAAGGAAGAGAATCGGCAGGTGAAGGAGGAAAACCGGCAGGTGAAGGAAGAGAATCGGCAGGTAAAAAGGGGGGAAACCGGCAGATGAAGGAAGAAAACCGGCAGGTGAAAGAGGAAAACCGGCAGGTGAAGGAGGAAAACCGGCAGGTGAAGGAAGAGAATCGGCAGGTGAAGGAGGAAAACCGGCAGATGAAGGAGGAAAACCGGCAGATGAAGGAGGAAAACCGGCAGATGAAGGAGGAAAACCGGCAGATGAAGGAGAACAGGCGGCTAAAGGCAAATGTAAGTCAGATACAAGAATGAATTCAGGTTTAACACCAATGTGAACAGCATAATAGTCTTGTGGTGGCGCGACACCTTGATGTTGACACAGGCCATACCTACAGTGTTGGTGATACGTCTTCTGTCTGCACAATGCCGTAATCGAGTCTCTGAACTGCGAGATATTCTCTTCGACTATTTATATAACTACTAGATAAATTGTAATCAGTTCTTGGAACTTTAAAATTACGAAAATGAGAGATGTGCACATGAATTCGTATTCCAGTCTACATGTACTTATGAAATGAGCTAAGGAAAAATGAAGGGTTTGACATTCAGTTAATAACTCACATTGGTGACTAAGCGTTATTTTATTGTCTGGGTTATAGCTAGTTATTGTAGTAACACGTCCCATTTTAATTCTGGAAACCCAAAAGTCCAGAAACTCTACGCTCTTTGCCCAGTCTCGGTTAAAGGTATTTACAAAATTAAACATGCCGTTTTCATGGGAACATACCAAGGAAGAAAAAATGAAAAAAAAATTGTTTAAAAACTTAATATTTAGACTATGTCGCCCATGGGCCTGCCCATGGGCGAAGTTTGGCCCATGGGCCTGCCCATGGGCGAAGTCTGGCCCATGGGTAGGCCCATGGGCAGGCCCATGGGCGAGAATATGTTCCTTTACTTAAAACTCATGTTTTTGTTTCGCAAATACATTTAATGTATTCATTCAAGTATCATGACACAAAATGTAATTCATTTTAACTTAATTCAACGATTTTATAACGATATTGAAATATTTCGCCCATGGGCGAGAAAAAGGTTTGGCCCATGGGCGAGAATATGTTCCTTTACTTAAAACTCATGATTTTGTTTCGCAAATACATTAAATGTATTTATTGAAGTATCATGACACAAAATTTAACTCATTTTAACTTATTTCAACTATTTTATAGCGATATTGAAATATTTCGCCCATGGGCGAGAAAAAGGTTTGGCCCATGGGCGAGTATATGTTCCTTTACTTAAAACTCATGATTTTGTTTCGCAAATACATGAAATGTATTCATTGAAGTATCATGACACAAAATTAAACTCATTTTAACTTAATTCAACGATTTTATAGCGATATTGAAATATTTCGCCCATGGGCGAGAAAAAGGTTTGGCCCATGGGTAGGCCCATGGGCAGGCCCATGGGCGAGAATATGTTCCTTTACTTAAAACTCATGTTTTTGTTTCGCAAATACATTTAATGTATTCATTCAAGTATCATGACACAAAATTTAACTCATTTTAACTTAATTCAACGATTTTATAGCGATATTGAAATATTTCGCCCATGGGCGAGAAAAAGGGTTTGGCCCATGGGCGAGTATATGTTCCTTTACTCAAAACTCATGGTTTTTTTTCGCAAATACATTAAATGTATTTATTCAAGTATCATGACACAAAATTTAACCAATTTTTACTTAATTCAACTATTTTACGGCGTTATTGAAATATTTCGTCCATGTTTACGTCAGTCCCTTTCAAGCATCAACTAACTGTTTGCAAAGTATATTGTATCATGTGAAATATACTTTATATTATATCATTACATTACTATTTAAAAAGGGCATTTGGTTGGATGTTTCCTTTAGTTCTACAAATTTCACCTGTTTTACATATTGTAGCGATCTTTAATGAACCCGGCCTTACCTCTCAAAACGTTTTGACAGTTTATCATACGAATTCATGTGCGTGTACTCCAATTCATTGGAGTTATTTTCCACAACATTAAATTTTAGTTAGTTTCTAATTCATTTCCCATTTAATGTCCCGTTGATACATCACACTGGGCAATTACGTGACACCAGGTATGCAATATACAGGTACGCGTGCGCGTATTTTAATGAAAAAAACTATTCGTCTTTTATTGCATAACGTTTGGCTGAATATCTTACATTCTAACGAAATCTCGAAATAATTATTTAATTACATGCGGTTTCGAACTGACCAGTGGGAATTATGTTTCAATGCGATTGAGGAAAACGTGAGTGAATATTGTGACACTAAAGCAACTTTTAACTGCATTGTCACTTTTGGTATGAAAATGGTAACAGTTCAGAAAAAACAACAGCCTCCTTATGATAATTCTCATTAGTACGTTGTATCTAATTACAGTGTCGGCCTTATTTACAGGTGATTCTACAATACCTGCTCTCGGTCAATTACGATCTACCACACCACGCGTGAATAAACAGTTATGCAGGTGTTGCTGTGGGCAAATACCTAGCCTATATGTTTATTTTTTTTAGGATACATGTTTTACAAATGTTCGTTGATATGTGGATATATTAAGCACAAAGACAAAAAAATGTTTATGAAAGATGAATTAGTGCCTTGATATATTCATCGAGATGTGTATTATCGTTTAAGGGGGTCATTCAATAAACGTATGTTTGGAGGAGATATCAAAGGAGCCGCCCAATATACACAGTGTCGTCCGGTGAACTACCACCCCACCCTGTCCATTAGAGTTATGTAATCGGTACACAAATATATTTGATGCGGTGTCAGTGCGGAAGGAGTTTGAATTACGTCCGCCAGTTGTCACAGAAATCCTCAAAGTATAGAAACAATAAACAAGGTCAATCCGTACTAATTACCTAGTGACGCACGTAACAACGACTGTCAATAGGGAAAATGGTGAAAACAAATTGAAATAGATTTTAATAAAACATTACTGTACTACATAACTCGCAAAAGCGGTGCCTAAAATTTTTGACCGTGTTATGTGTGTTGTAAACTGACGAATAGCAAGTAATTGTCATGCTGTACGCATGGTTCCATATACAAATTCAGTTATACAACCGGTATGAAACTGAGAACTGAGATACCAAGTACAACCTGCATTCACACACGGAAGCAATATACTTGTGTGTATGCCCTCTCCTCTAAAAAATGTATCACTAAAGTATTTGCATTGTAATAAATATAGTAATGATAAAACTTGGTAATTTGGTAGGTCTCCGACAGATATGATTTTCAGTTTTTTTACACCTTTGATTGATACGGATTACGTACATGTAGTCTAGTCACTGTCTCTAATGTATCTGCTTGTTAGAAATTTCAAATGTCTTGTTATAGCACTGTTCCTAAAATACGGCAGTTTCTTTTATCGGGTATAAATAGTTGATTCGTCTTGTCACGCAGTCATTTTTTACTTGATCGAATGATTTCCACAAAAAATTACGGCAGAGAGTTTTGTATTTTATTATATTTTTAGAAGATTTTAGAAGATGCTTACATCACTGTATCTCAGAACGTAAAACTGATAACATTCAAACATGTAATTAGTACACAGTTAATTGTTACATATAATTTCCTGCATATTCCTTTTTGAACAAAAAGCCTACATGTATACTGATATCGGTGTCCACTGTTAAAAGGGTATTAGTGCAGTCAGCCATGGTAAATGGAGAGACAATAATAAGGTGATTAATTATAGTCTGTTGCAGAATATGCGGTATAAGTGTAGTCATTGATACATATACACATTACACATATACAGATGAAATACACGATATGATGCAGTGCAAGAACAAATTAAGATACGGTTTCTATTAAAAATAATTATACGATTTTGGATTTAATTAGCATGTTTAAATTTTCAGGCCAACACGGCTGAGATACAGCATCGGCATACTCAACTGGAGTTGTTTTCTGCCGGTCGTAAGTTCATTGTTTGACTGAGCACACTCGTGTCGGGGTTGCGATATTTTGAGAAAGGTCTCAGCATGGGACTGTTAATTACTTGTAGATGTTGGGTGCGGTTAGGACCAAACTTTTTCAGCTCAGAGTGTTAGTGGTCCTGGAACCCATAGTGTCAAACAGGTTCTGCACAAAACGTCCATCAGATTCTATTGTTCAGCAACATTGTCACTGAATTTCAGAACTCTGGCATGATATAATAATCAAGGATTTCGAAGGTGAACGAGAGGAAAGGCAGACGCACGTGGATTTACCCTCAGGTTATTATTGTCTGGAGTTCACATTTTGGGGCATTTCATATACTAATTGAACAGAGTTCACCTGCACATGTCCACTTTAGTGATACAGACTTTAACCAAAAATGCAATGAGCCGTAGCTCTTAATCCCTTATAACAACGGTAACAACAACCAGGGTGAGGACACAGTAAGGTTAAACCGTGTCCAACAGACAATCTGAGGTGGCTATCTCCCATCAAGTCAGCTCTGTTTTTAAGCGCATAGTTATGTTTTTACATATTGAAATAAAAGGAATGAAAAAAATTATATTTAACAAACCTACACATTACCAAATACAAAACTGTATAACCCTCTCTAGACTTCGTTCCAATTAACCTGGATCATTCAACTCGCTCGCGAAGGTCGTATGCGACTTTAAAGTGAATACGTCTACAGTGTACAAGTAACTTTTAACTGTATCATATATACTCATGATAAGCAATTATTTTCGTTCCTAATTCGAATGAGCATATTCTGAGGCTAAATCTGCAAAAGGACAGATAAAATATTTCTTTGTACAATGCAAACGATACAAACGTAGCGGCTGATAATAGAGACAATGATTTAATAATCTGCAATATATCAAGTGTTCTCGTTCAATCTATTGTACATATTGAAGTGATTGTAAAGTTTCAAGGAGTACTAAAATGTTGTGGTATTATGAATGTATTTAGAATATGAATAGCGAAAAACAGTCACTATATCGGATGTACATGTATAACTTGTCTTCCAACACCACGCTTGTGCCGAGGCCCATGGTCATAAAACTAATCGGTCCCATAAAAGGAGCAAATAGTTTCGCAGATACTTCTTGCTATGGTTCACTCACAATTGTCAGACGACCTAATCATCAGTCAGACCAGTCAAGTGTGACCAGCGTACCTGCCTGGTTTTGGCTCCTAATTACTGAACTGCCCAATACTTTCATACTGTGGGCAAAGTAAGCGGCCTCGTTGAGTGATACAGACTAACCAGATTATGATTGTGTTTGTAAGTGCGTTTAATCTGTGTCGGGTTGCAGTTGTTTTATTAGTCAAGACTACGGGTAGTTTTTTCAATGAAACCTTTTAGCCGTTGAGTTTGTTTTGCATTCATTTCATTAAATACATTGTTAGGTAGAATAATAACACGTTATACGGATAAAACATCTCCCTAATCTGAGTATAATCTCACATGTACTCTAAGTACCGTACTATATTACTTTGCGGAGACACTGAGTATAATTTTTTAGTTGGCATTGTATGCTGTCTGAATGACTTTACACAAATCCCTGCATTCAATAGACCCGTGAAGATCTTCAACAAACCATTCTTGGCGTAAAAGGGCGACAGCGCTTGTCCGTAAGAAGCGACTACCGGGATCGGGTGGTCAGGCTCGCTGACTTGGTTGATGCATGTCATCGTATCCCAATTGCGTGGATCGATGCACATGATGTCAATCACTGGATTGTCTGGTCCAGACTCGATTATTTACAGACCGCCGTCATACAGCTGAAATATTGCTAAGTGTGGCGTTATACAACTAACAAACAAACAAAACACAAAAAGAGAAAGTGTATGAGTACTAAAACTTGCAATAGATATGCCTACCCTACGTACACACATGTGTCCCATTCGACAGTCTACAACACACGAATAACTGTCAAACAAGTTTGGGTACCCTTTCTGTTCAGGCAAGTTATTTAGTTCGATAATTTTATATTAAAATCCTTTTCAATTTGTTTTCATCCTTTTTCCCTATTCCATGCATGTTTATGTTGCTACATCTTATTGCTCATGTTTCCAAGTATTGTAAAACACTTTAATGTTTCTCCTTCTAAATCTAACGTTATAATATTTCCGGTCATTGCCATCATCTAATACACAAGAGATGATACCAAGACATATTTTATTCGGTTTTATGGTCTATGCGGTCTTACAATTGATTTTATTAGTCTTTAAATCTTATGTCTAGTAAATATTTTCACAAACAGGGCTGATATATAACTGATATAAGGAATGTAACATCCAGTTGAGGACTGAATACGACGTACGTTAGTCTGGTAACGACATTTCTACAATTAATATTTTGAATAAGCCGTTAATACGCCAGTTGTGACAGGGATGATGGTATGGTAGATGTAGCAGACATATTGACAGCCGTTGTTACGCGAGTCACTAGGTTATTAGTACGGCATTGGCCTTGTTGATTGGTACTATACTTTCTGTGGCCACTGGCGGACGTAATTCAAACTCCTTCCACACTGACATCGCACCAAATATATTTGTGTACCGATTACATAACTCTTACTGACAGGGTAGGGTGGTAGTTCACGCGAAACGGACGACACTGCGTATATTGAGCGGCTCCTTTGATATCGCCTCACAACGTACTTTTAATGAATGACCAATTAAACGATGATACACATCAGGATCGCGGAGAAAATACAAGCTTCGTTCGCGTTGAATATATATATCAAGGCACAAATTCATCTTTCATAAACTTTTTGTGTCTTGGTGTTTAATATATCCACATATCAACGAAAATATGTAATACATGTATCCACAAAAATATACATGTACAGGCTAGGTATTTGCCCACAGCAACACCTGCATAACTGTTTATTCACGCGTGGTGTGGCAGATTGTAATTGACCGACAACAAGTATTGTAGAATCACCTGTAAATAAGGCCGACACTGTAATTAGACACAACGTACTAATGAGAATATGAGAATTATCATAAGAAGGCTGTTACGTTTTTCTTAACTATTACCATTTTCAAAAGTGACAATGCAGTTAAAAGTTGCTTTAGTGTCACAATATTCACTCACGTTTTCCTCAATCGCATTGAAACATAATTCCTACTGGTCAGTTCGACACTGCTTGTAAATAAATAATTATTTCGAGATTTCGTTAGAATATAAGATATTCAGCCAAACGTTATGCAATAAAAGACGAATAGTTTCTTTCCATTAAAATACGCGCACGCGTACCTGTCACGTAATTGCCCAGTGTGATGTATCAACGGGTCATAAAATGGGAAATGAAATAGAAACTAACTAAAATTTAATGTTGTACACGCACATGAATTCGTATGATAAACTGCCAAAACGTTTTGAGAGATAAGGCCGGGTTCATTAAAGATGTTGGGTGCGGTTAGGACCAAACTTTTTCAGCTCAGAGTGTTAGTGGTCCTGGAACCCATAGTGTCAAACAGGTTCTGCAAAATACGTCAATCAGATTCTACTGTTCAACAGCATTGTCACTGAATTTCAGAACTCTGGCATGATATAATAATCAAGGATTTCGAAGGCAAAACCTTTTCTCGCCAATGGGCGAAATATTTCAATAAATCTGTAAAATAGCTGAATTGAGTAAAATTGTGTTACATTATGTGCCATGAAAATAGTTAGAACTCCTGCATGTATTTACGAAACAAAAACATGAGTTTTAAGTAAAGGAACATATTCTCGCCCATGGGCCTGCCCATGGGCCAAACCTTTTTCTCGCCCATGGGCGAAATATTTCAAAAATCGTTATAAAATCGTTGAATTAAGTTAAAATGAGTTAAATTTTGTGTCATGATACTTCAATAAATACATTTAATGTATTTGCGAAACAAAATCATGAGTTTTAAGTACAGGAACATATTCTCGCCCATGGGCGAAATATTTCAATATCGCTATAAAATCGTTGAATTAAGTTAAAATGAGTTGAATTTTGTGTCATGATACTTCAATAAATACATTTAATGTATTTGCGAAACAAAATCATGAGTTTTAAGTACAGGAACATATTCTCGCCCATTGGCCAAACCTTTTTCTCGCCCATGGGCGAAATATTTCAATATCGCTATAAAATCGTTGAATTAAGTTAAAATGAGTTAAATATTGTGTCATGATACTTGAATGAATACATTAAATGTATTTGCGAAACAAAATCATGAGTTTTAAGTACAGGAACATATTCTCGCCCATGGGCGAAATATTTCAATATCGCTATAAAATCGTTGAATTAAGTTAAAATGAGTTGAATTTTGTGTCATGATACTTCAATAAATACATTTAATGTATTTGCGAAACAAAATCATGAGTTTTAAGTACAGGAACATATTCTCGCCCATTGGCCAAACCTTTTTCTCGCCCATGGGCGAAATATTTCAATATCGCTATAAAATCGTTGAATTAAGTTAAAATGAGTTAAATATTGTGTCATGATACTTGAATGAATACATTAAATGTATTTGCGAATCAAAAACATGAGTTTTAAGTAAAGGAACATATTCTCGCCCATGGGCCTGCCCATGGGCCTACCCATGGGCCAGACTTCGCCCATGGGCAGGCCCATGGGCCAGACTTCGCCCATGGGCAGGCCCATGGGCGACATAGTCTAAATATTGAGTTTTTAAACAATTTTTTTTTCATTTTTTCTTCCTTGGTATGTTCCCATGAAAACGGCATGTTTAATTTTGTAAATACCTTTAACCGAGACTGGGCAAAGAGCGTAGAGTTTCTGGACTTTTGGGTTTCCAGAATTAAAATGGGACGTGTTTAGTCATATATTGTTAAATATAAATCTCCCTTAAGAAACAAGGTATGTTCGGTCGGTAAGAGGCATGGAAAACATTTGTTTGGACCACCTGAGTTTGTCTGTATACATGCTTGTACAAACGTACATAATGTCAACTCTTACATTCCTTCTTAGGGCTTCTCGTCGACAGTAACGGAAGCAACAGCGACAGCAACGACGGCAACAGCGACAACAACGGCGATAGCTTCTACATCGGCAGCATCGGCAGCACCAACTTCAGCGGCACCAGTGACGGCAGTGACAGCAGTGACATTAGGCACTTTGGCGACACAGTCGGTTCCAACTGTGAGTATACTATGTAGTTAATTCTCATTGACAGTATAAGATTCATCTTTGTTGAATAACTCTCTTGCCATGTAGCCTAAGATGCCTGAATTAACTGTCCATGACATTGTCAAAGTGACCTCATTTTAGTGTTTAGCTTCACCATCGCTTTTTCTTCCTCCCCTCAGCATTTCAGTTAAACCTCGTATTCAACACTCCTGTGCATAACACAATGTTCCACAAAAACATCTCGTGATTCCGGGATCGAATGGCAACATATGCTGCTCGTAAGGGGCGACTTAGTGGATCGGGGGATCAGGCTAGATGACTTAATGGATCGGGGGATCAGGCTAGGTGACATGGTGTATCGGGTGATCAGGCTGGATGACTTAGTGGATCGGGGGATCATGCTAGATGACTTAATGGATCGGAGGATCAGGCTAGGTGACATGGTGTATCGGGTGATCAGGCTGGATGACTTAGTGGATCGGGTGATCAGGCTCGATGACTTAGTGGATCGGGTGATCAGGATCGGATCGCTGCTCACAATATCGATCACATTGTCATGATATTGTACATTGATCTGTTTGTTGTTTAACGCCACACTCAGCAATAGTCAAGCCACACGAGACCCTAGCATGGTGATCTACCTTCAGTTGTTGGCGATGTATAGACCTTTTTTATATTGTATTGTTACATATATTGATATCATTTTATGGTTGTATGCTAGTTTTATATTTTAATCGGTGATATTCTAGTTATCGTACTGTCCATAGATGCCAGTTTTTTAGATAGTCTAAATATATGTATTGATAATGTATAACTTCTCGTCACGATATGGCTGAAATATTGCCGATGTGACGTTAAATATTAACTCACTCACTCCAGCCATATGACGGCGGTCTGTAAATAATCGAGAGGCGTCTAACAGGATCGGGTTGTCAAGCCCACCTACTTGGTTAATGCATGTCTTTGTATACCAATTGAGTTGATCGATGCTCATGATGTCAATCACTGGACTGTCAATACTGTTTACAGATCGCCGTCACATAGCTGCAGTATATAGTACAGTTTATTGAGTTATTTATATAAATATCTATAATTACAAGAAACCGTTACTTCTTATACTATTATACTATACCTTATACTATTCTATCTCTTCAATGGATATTTTTTTTTCTCAGAATCAGGTAGTCAACAATAGGAGAAGGGATCAAAGACACAGACAGAGGACCGTAAACATGCTACGACAACAGCAACAGCAGCAACAGCAGCAACAGCAGCAACAGCGGCAACAGCGGCAACAACGAAGAAGGGAGGAACAACAGAGGCTTGCCCGGGACCAGCAACGACAACAACAGCAGCAGCAGCAACAACAACACTACCATGCTCTGCTGCGTGTTTTAGATGAGGCGCGAAGGACTTCGGTGAGATTTCGTTTCATCTGAACCGACTTTGTACCTTTTTCGTACCTCCTTAATGCAACTACAACAAACACTCCTAATGCGCTGTAATCAGTTCATGAAAGAATCCGACAGAGGACAATAGTGCGTTAGTGTGTTTCATTGTCACATTCGGGGCAGGGGTTGGCAAGTCATCTAAGGCGCCGCAATTCGCTCTGCAGAGTTCCTTAATCAAAGCGGATCGTTGCTCAGACCCGTGAACATCCGGTTTAGAGTAGATCTTCAGCAACCAATGCTTGCCATGAAAGGCGACTATGCTTGTAAGAGGCGTCTAACGGGATCGGGTGGTCAGGCATAGTAACATCGTGTTATCGTATCCCAATTGCGTGATTCGATGTTAATGATGTCAATCACTGTCGATTATATAGAGACCGCCATCATATAGCTAGACTATTGCTGAGCGCGGCGTTAAATCACAAACCGACAGACGACCTCTATAATAGGAACGTGATAAATAATGATTTGAATCGTTTATATATATATATATTCCTGGTAAGTGGGACTGTGTATCCGATGGTTGAGAAAGGCTTTAAGTATTGTTTGTTTCATTACAGAGAAGGGGACGCGTCCGCAAACCGGCAGGTGCTGTACAGATGACCCTGGGAGGAGGCATGACCAGTAAGTTGACCCAATGTGTCTAGATGTATCATTTACAAAGGGAGGTAATCAACACATCGACCGATTCTACGTGGGTCAGCCTAGTGTCGCCACCGCTGGCTTGTCAGCGTGAATATCCGGGTCAGACGTGACCTCAGCAACCCATACATGAAACAGGCATCTAACGGGATCGGTGGTTAGGCTCGTGACTTAGTTGATGCATGTCATTGTATATTCAAATAGCGTAGATCAATGTTCATGTCAGTCACTGGATTGTCTGGTCTAGACTCGATTATTTACAGACCGACGCCATATAGCTGGAATATTGCTGAGCATGGCGTTTACCAACAAACAAAAAACACTTTTCACAGAATTTACCCTCAATCGTTACTACTGCTACCACTACTACTTTCTTTATATTCTCCGGGTGACCCCGGACAGAACAGATTACCCAGTACCCGATTCCTGTTGAGTTCATGTATGGACCAGTCCAAATGTATGATTGTACTCCTTGATCATTCTACCATCCCATCAACCACTGTTCGCTTGTCAGTCAAATGTTAGCTGTAATATTGCTGACTGCGGCGTTCTACAACATTCACCTCCTCACCTTTCCACATGCAATGGTGACTCTGCCTCCCTGAAACGTCCCAGATACCTATGACTTCGTGTTCGAATCCTTGTTTGACATGATTGTTTCGAGGTTTATCATCACCATACACCTGCTCACCAAAGTGGTTAAGGCTGAGACCTGCATCAATTCTCGCTTTCCCCCAACATCAAGCTGTTCTGTTCTCTGTAAAAATACATCGACATATTATTACATGAATCAACTTAAGTACTGTTCGGCACTTAGAAATTGTGAAATTTTAAAGATTTACGGACAGGATTGGTGTTGGAAGATGCTTGCAGAAGTAGATAAGTGTGTATCTTGGTCAATGAATAGGTGTTTCCACCCTGGTGTTTAAATGGTTTGTTTCTCCTTACTTCAGGTATTGTAACCAACGACCAGGCTTCGTTCATCCGAAAAAGGCAGCGATAGGTGTCCACCCTCGGTGGCCACAAGCTGTCATTGGCGACAAGGTTAATCTGGCGTTACATCCTCAAATGCAGTAATTTAAACTATAGTTATAAACGAATCATTTATTCTCTAGGAATTAATTCTTTAGAGCAAACATTTTCCCGTCAATTTTGAAGCAAGATTGATTTTCTGCTTTATAGTACACTTTAACAGTGTTTATGTTAGTGCATACACTTCCGATACTCGTCCGTCCACTAAAAACAACTTCAAGAAGGACATTACAAACGTGATCTGATCGTCATGTATGTTTAAAGAAGTGATTGAATAATTCTGAACTTAACAAAATATTGTTTCTTCTTCAGGTGTGGTGACATGTTACCTTCTGCAAAACCTGCCAATTACGCCTCTTCATGTGCAGGAATTGACACCCTCTGATACACTCGATATCCATACATCTTATCCATAAACTATTCAGAGCATTTCATCAATCTTGACAACTGGCATGATCCAAAGATGCCAACTTAACATGTTGGAATTATCAGGATCTGTTTTGTATGTCCAAAATTTGGTACAACATCCTCCTTTTGACACAATCGTCCCTGAAGGTGTTCATGTGTACCATCTGATGACTCGGCAGCTCTGAGGTGTCGAGGGGTGTTTCATGTTTCATGGCTCAGTTTCTACCTGAAACACCCGCTAACACTTTCTAGTTGAACGATGACTCGGTTGTATTCAGAAACATTTTCTCAGGTAATTTGTATTTGGTCAACGTCAGTCAGGGGATTGTTGTGAAAAAAATTAATACGAGCATTGAAATGAGCGTGTCAGACCTTACTGGTTGCGTAACCTCAACAAAATATTTCAGTTTGTTTTCTGGATACAATGAGTTGAAGACGTCTCTTCCTAATCATGTGCGGTGCCATGGTAGGGTTTTGGCAATATTAGTCTACAACGAAGATGGATGTTTGTTGAACAGAACTAAGTGTCCAGGTAAGTTTCAAACTGTGCGTATTTGATGGTTAAAACGTGTGACTTACTTTATACACAGGCCGTTCAAAACACCTCTCTTAAGACATTCAGAACTCCAAGATGTATAGAACAACGCGTTTGTAAATTCAATTCTAAATTCTTTAGACTGTTCCTAACAACTTTCTTAAAAAGTACAAAACGTCCTACCTATCTATTTTTCCTTGACTCATGCGCCTTTGGTCAATTCAGTTCTAAGTTCGTGTTCCTGGACACAAGTCGAACTGAACAGGCACCCTTGCCGCAGCTGTACACCACACCGTCTACCACACCCGTCTACCACACCTCCGCTCTAGTCTATGGTGAGTACTAGTATATAAACTCTAGATCTATGCAATTTAACTGGATACTTTATATTCACAACGAAGAACGGAAACGTCCCCTGACGCCACTCGATTGCACCTACAGCCTTAGACACCAGTTGGCAAATAGTATCTATAAGTAAAAATAGGTTATCATGCGAGTGTATTTTTGGATAATAAATATCCTGTATTGGGAACAGACATTGTATTTAGCGAGTTTTGGCCTCGCCCACTCACCCACATTTAACAGTTTTTTTCTATATGCTCTCGAGGTGACCCAGGGCAGAATAGATAACCCAGTACCTAAACGTTGTTGATTGTACTTACGTTGATCATTCTACAATCAATCCCATCGACCACTCTTCGCTTGTCAGTCAAATGTTAGGTGTAATATTGCTGACTGCGGCGTTCTACAACATTCACGCCCTCCCCTTTCCACATGCAATGGTAACTCTACCACCCTTAGATATTCCAGAAACTCCAGTTCAATACACCTCGTCAAAGAGGAACAGGTCTGACGTACATGTATATGATATTAGTGTGTAAATCGCAATAACACATGTTGAAATACAATTCTTGTCAAATAAAAAACTCAATGTATATCGAGTGGGGCCAGGGAATTCTTTGAATAGCGTGTTTGTCTGATATATGCTGAAATAACAAACGAGTAAACCAGTCTTTGAATTAAGAAGAAGATTTTTTAAACATTAAGTTTTTTTCTAAAGATTATGTCCAGCCTCAGTCGCCACCAGCCTCAGTCGCCACCAGCCTCAGTCGCCACCAGCCTCTGTTGCCACCTGCCACCAGCCTCAGTTGCCACATGTCTCCAGCCTCAGTTGCCACCAGCCTCAGTTGCCACCAGCCTCAATTGCCACCAGCCTCAGTTGCCCCCCTGCCACAAGCCTCAGATGCCACATGTCTCCAGCCTCAGTTGCCACCAGCCTCAGTTGCCACCAGCCTCAATTGCCACAAGCCTCAGATGCCCCCCTGCCACAAGCCTCAGTTGCCACATGTCTCCAGCCTCAGTTGCCACCAGCCTCAACCTTCAATGGCCGCCGTCCGACAGCATCAGTTGCCACCTGCTTCAGTCGCCACCAGCCTCAGTTGCCACCAGCCTCAGTTGCCACCAGCCTCAGTCGCCACCAGCCTCAGTTGCCACCAGCCTCAGTTGCCACCAGCCTCTGTTGCCACCTGCCTCCAGCCTCAACCTTCAATTGCCGCCGTCTGACAGCATCAGTTGCCACCTGCTTTAGTCGCCACCAGCCCCAGTCGCCACCAGCCTCAGTTGCCACCCGCCTCAGTTGCCACCAGCCTCAGTTGCCATCAGCCTCCAGCCTCAACCTTCAATTGCCGCCAGCTGACAGCATCAGTTGCCACCTGCCTCCACCTCCACCTGCATCAACTTCCCTCTGCCTCAGGTACATCATCTGACATACACTAAACTTGCCAGACTCTCTTACCAAACTAATCCGGACCAGCCAACATATCCAGCTGTCCATGGTCTCACTGTAAACAAAGTTATAGTTTCTAAAGTTGTTGGTAGATTCTTGATGGCAAGTAATAGATGTTCCTATCCTGATGCTTGTTAATTGCTTCTTTCATATATTTTAACTAAAATCTCCTCATCACTTCAGGTGTCGTTCCGACTGACCAGTACGCAGCCTCAGTCACCTTAACAGTTACCAGGCGTAGTTGCCGTCCATCCTCAGTTTCCACCAACCTCAGTCTCATCCTCCAGCTGCCATTGGTCTCACCGTCAACAGTCCAACGGTCACTGACTGATTCCTCCTTCACGGTCAGCGACCACGCCATCTGGTGTTGCCTCCTAAGATGCAGTAAGTAAAACTGAAGCTGTAAACGAATTATTCATACTGTAGGAGTTAATTCTTAATGTATATAGATACAGTTGTCATATTAGTGCATGCAATTCCTACATTATTTGTCCGTCCACGATTAAACATAACTTCACAAAATGCCACATGTATGTGAATTGATCGTCATGTTTGTTTACAAAAGTGATTGAATAATTCTGAAATTAACAAAATATTGTTTTTCTTCAGGTGTTGTGACAGCTACCTTCTCCAACATCCGCCAATTACACCACTTCATGTGCAGGAATTGACACCCTCTGATACACTCTATATCTATATATCTTATCCATAAACTATACAAAGTATTTCATCAATCTTAACATAACCAGAGGGGCGGTCGGGTAGCCTTGTGGTTAAAGAGTTCGCTCGTCACGCTGAAGACCCTGGTTCGATTCCCGACATCGGTACAATGTGTGAAGCCCATTTCTGGTGTCCCCCGCCGTGATATTGCTGGAATATTGCTAAAAGCGGCGTTAAAACCATACTCATTCACCCACAATACCAGGATGATCCAAAGATGCCAACTTAACATGTTGGAATTATCAGGATCTGTTTTGTATGTTTAAAACTTGGTACAACGTCCTGCTTTTGACACGATCGTCCTCTTACAAGTCCCTGAAGGTGTCCATGTGTACCTCCTGATGACTCGGCAGCTCTGAGGTGTTGAGGGGTGTTTCATGTTTCATGGCTCAGTTTCTACCTGAAACACCCGCTAACACTTTCTAGTTGAACGATGACTCGGTTGTATTCACAAACATTTTCTCAGGTAATTGTATTTGGTCAACGTCTTTAGTCAGGGGATTGTTGTAAAAGAGTTTAATACAGGAAGTATGTACTCGTATTGAAATGGGCGTGTCATATCTCACTGGTATCTTCCGAGAACGTATCAAATTGCATTTGGTTAAAACGTCACCTCAACAAAATATGTCGGTTGACATTCATGATACAATGAGTTTAGGGAGAATATTCCCAATCATGTGCGGTGTAAGGTAGGATGTTGGAAGTATCAGTCTACCACTGACGTCAATGGATGTTGAACAGAACTCAGTGATAAGGTAAGTTTCAAACTGCACTTATTTGATGGTTAAAAATGATTAGACTCACTTATAGACAGTCTGTTCCAAATAACTTTCTTAGGAAGTTCAAAACTTCCTCCCTCTCTTTCCCTTTACAAAACACGCATTTGGTCAATTCAGTTCGCGGCTTGTGTTCCTGTGTGTGAGCAATGACATGTGATCACAATCTCAACTTTTACAGGCACCCTTGCCGCAGCTGTACACCGCCCCGCCTACCACACCCGTCTACCGCACCCGTCTACTGCAACCGTCACCGCTCTAATCCATGGTGAGTGTATGAACGCTCGGTCGCTGCAGTTTATATGTCTGTAGTATTGATTGTATACCAGTTGTAGTAGTCACTGTGGCTCACCAAAGTATGGAAGCGTGTTAGTGCCAGTCTCCAAACATATTACCATTACACTTTCGTCTACGTATGCGATTTTGTATAATTATTATGTATTCGTTTCGTTACTCAGACAGTGATATTGGCTTGTGAAGTTGCGACCCTAGTTGGACACTAGTTTATACAAACCTTTATGTTTAGCTGATTACTAATTAAATGTTTGGCAGCATGTTTATTTGGCCTTTTTCCATATTTTTATAGCATACTCAGATCATTTCAAATTGTCAAACAATCAGCTCTGAAATAAAAACACAAACTGCAGAATTGTACTGCAGAATTGTACCTTCAGTGCTTCATTGGATGATGACGGGTATTGGTTTGAAAAAGTTTTTATAGTTTTGATAATTCTCACGCTTTAATATTCATGTTTTACCTCCTAAACCTACTTTACGTAATGGAGAAATCATGACAAACAACATATGCGAGTGATTTCTTCAGCTTCAATAATGTTATGGTTGATATATAACTCCGCTAAAGGTTTGAGTAATGACCTATGGTTGTTGTTTCTTTGTTTTTAGTTGGAGAACATTTTGTACTCTCCTTATTGGTGTAAAACAGTGCGACAAATCGATAGTAGACGATACCTTCTTCTACGTAGATAATATTATATACGTAGATGCTATATTTTAGACTGTTGCACTAATACGCTTCCATACTACAGCCCTGTCATATATCAGTAGGCAAATAATGATAGAAATAGTAGTATAGCATATTTATCCATAGGGGCAAGGGTACTGGTTATTTCTGAATTATTTTCAGTAAAATCTCACTGATCATTAAAATTTCTTCTGCATGCTTATTGTCTACATCCTTCCGTTGTCACATTATTTTCATTGTTTGCGAAGCGTACCGCAGCAACGTCACGTCATATCTAATCATGGCTTGCATATAATGAATAATGACGCCATTCCTTGTTGATGACGTCAGTCTGTTTGTGACGTAGTCAATCTGTTATTGGAACTGAGATTGTCTCCACTAGTGACAAAACAAAAACACCTGGGATGACTGGTAATATAGAGAATAACCCTACTCACTACTCGGAATGACGGATCATATGTCCCTAGTGAAATAATGTTGAACTCCCTTGTCAAGACTCAGGACAAATTAATTCCCTCAGGATAGATCATCAGTCACTCTGAGCTGCCAGTAGGTTACACAGTCCTGCCCCAATATTATAGTAAATGTGTCGGTGTAGATAATAGACGTATGAATATATACATGCATGTTTAACCAGCCTCCATCTGCGTTCATATAAAACGAATGTATCTCTCCCTCCAACAGGCATTTCCTCCGAATACCAGTGGACTAGTGTGGACCCAGCTTCTGTCCTCCACGATGTATATGAACTCTCAAGGACTGGAGTGTCCCAATAGCCATGCTGCTCCAATATCTGTGCTTGTCACACTGAAGACGACAACACGACAATCTGTATAATCATAGTTACAAAGGATGCTTACTACATATCGGATATCAGTTGATACAGTTAACTAAGTCTTTCTTCATTTTAAATCCCTTCTCCTAGATCAGTTATAATTGTCTTTCAACGTCACCTGTTTTGGGGTACAACGTAATTCTTACGTCCCTGTTCTATTACCACTTACTCAAAAACCGTCATATGAAATTTATTTTGGTCTCTATCAGGTGGATGGATATATACAGGTGCAGTTGAGCCATGCTGCCCTGGATATATACATCTGAATACAAATAAGTACAGATCAAACGTGAATATGTTGACACTCGGGGAATTCAAAAGTTTAGTGTTTATAGTTGAGGATACACACAGGTTGCCGCCATGCTTCAAATTCTTTCTGCATTTGTCATCTTAATTTGGAAACTTTCTTTCGACCTTTCATGAGAATGGATATATACAGATGTGGTTGAGCCATGCTGCTCTGGATGTATTCATTTGATACCTTCTAAACAAGCCTAGTCTTCAAAGTATGAGTACAAACAGGGTTATCAAACCATAATTAAACTGCACAAACAAGTCAAAAAGTCAATCGAAAAGTTGATCTGGGTCACATTTGACCTTGTCATTGCAAATTCCAGTGATATTAATTACGATAAATATTTCATATCTATAGCCAAACATTCAATAAGTATAAACGTTTTACCTTGAGGCGACAGCACGGCATCGTGGTTGAAGTGCTTGTAGGGTTAGGTTTGATTGTTAGCATGTCACAGTGTCTGATATTCTGATATTCTTGATATACAGCTAAAAGCAGCAAAAAGCCACAAACCCATGATAAAGATGTATATATTTCTATTTATTTTTCGTACTCCTTTCACTGTCTCATTGTAACGTCTTGTAAGAACACGTGGCTGTTTAAATGTGTGATTACGTGGTGTTTTCCCTCATGACATTTGTAAATTTGTTTTTAATAAAGTTTTAAACTTAGCTATATCGTGTTGTCAAGTTGTCACCTGGTTACTATTTGCTGCCACGTCTCGTGCCTGGATCCCTGAGCGTGGGTTCGAATCCCAGATCCCAGTTTGTGAGCACCACGCTCTGACTGGTTTTACCTGTGCTAAATGTGTACGACATGCATCATTTCAGGCTCTCCCCCCACATCAAGCTGCGTTTACCTCCCAAATGGGCTCCCTGACTATAATGGAGAGTGGTTTTCATTTATAACAGTCAGTCTTAATTCCAAATTCTTCCCTCTAAATTGGTATCAACAAAACATTATACACAGAACAAGAATCATAGACAACGGGCTTATATGTGATGTACGACAACAGAAACACGAATAGTAAAATGTGTTACATGATGTGTAACAGTTAACGCTAATGGCGGACACATTCGGTGTTGAATGCCGTCTGAATTCTTCGTGACCAACTCGCGCTATTCTGGCACAAGCCTAATGGAGACTGGTGTCCCTCGAAGGAATGCAGAGGCATGAACATAAGATGTTGCTTCAAACAAGAACGATAACTCCTATTCTACCAGCATCAAAGTTTATCGACAAAAACATGTATTTTGTTAAAGAGCACATTTATCAACCAATTCAACTCATTTATTCTAATGCTGTGTTTGCAAATTAAGATTGTAAACTTAGATGTTTCATAAAATGACAATAAGAAGGTGGGTTTTGGTTTAATAATAATTTCCACAATGTAATATTCAAACCCCGTGATGTTCCGAGTTAGACGTGAGCTCCAGCTTGCAGTGAGAGGTGACAATGCATCGGTTGCAATTGGTCAAGCACGGCGACTTGGCTGATTGCCTGTCATTGTACCACCCCAGATTTTGTTGTGGCGACATTGTTGTCTGATTCTCATGCACAGAACAACTTCATTTGAGTTTTGGGACATTACGCCAAATATTACACAACTTGAGTTTTCGAAATGTGTCGGTATATACAACATCAAAGACACATATTGTAATATATGTTGGACTAAGAATTTTCTTTTTCAAATTTCGAACTTCTCATGTATGTGCGTACGTAATTTTTGATATACGATCCACCATATAGTTGTGATTATTTTCCGAGGAATCTAAGTTTACAAACAACCTGCAAAAAATATATTCAGTTCTCTTATTAATGTAATAAAGCTATGTGATACGGATCGGACAACAGAGGACATTCGTCACCACTCGCCCATTTCCGTAACCTGCAAGAAGACTCGTGCCCCTATTGATGAATAACTGGTGCATTACCGCTTTACCAAGGCATCGCTGGAGTGTAACGCGAATGACACCGTGTGTTACTGGTGCATTACCGGAGCTTTACCAGGGCATCGCTGGAGGGTAACGCAAATGACACCGAGTGTAACTGGTGCATTACCGGAGCTTTACCAGGGCATCGCTGGAGTGTAACTCGAATGACACCCGTGTGTAACTGGTGCATTACCGTAGCTTTACCAGGGCATCGCTGGAGTGTAACTCGAATGACACCCGTGTGTAATTGGTGCACTACCGCAGCTTTACCAGCGCATCGCTGGAGTGTAACTCGAATGACACCCGTGTGTAATTGGTGCATTACCGCAGCTTTACTAAAGCATCGCTGGAGTGTAACTCGAATGAGACCCGTGTGTAACTGTTGCATTACCGGAGCTTTACCAGAGCATCGCTGGAGTGTAACTCGAATGACACCTCTACATGTGTATACCTCATAACGTATCTACGATGGTAAATGCTTACATATATACCTCATAATCTATCTACTGTGTTGCATACTTACAATATGCCACATTGTGGATCTATTGTGTTGGATAATGACAACTTTACCTTATGTCTACACTGTGTTGTATACTTACATATACACCATATAACATATCTACGTGAGGCTAACACCTTCGCTTGCAAATGAAATCTATCCATTGATGTAATGTAAGGGTTAGCAGATACCATTGTGCCATTACAGTAAAAGTCAATGTTGGGTTAGGGATAAGGATACGATGGTTAGATTAAGAGTTAAATTGATATTAAAAGAGAGATGTTGACATTAATGTGGCAATGGTTAGTATGAAGATTTGGTTATGATTAAGATAGGATAAGACTGATATTAGGGTCTAGGCATTACTGGGGATTACAGGCTTCGACTCCAACCGAGAAACGCAGTGAACTTTGTGAAGCCGAATTCAAGCGGATATCGAAGAATCAGTAGTCGAGCCACGAGTAGACATGTAATTGAAATGGATTAAAGTATCAAGGAACCAAGATCACGAGGTCCAGTCCAATTAGAAACTTCAGACCATCATGTTCAAACATGGCCCTCTTAAGTTGAGCACTAAACGACCCTGAGATGAACCCCTTCCTGAGACTGTATATCTTAAGTTCAGCTAATTTACATAACTTCAGCTTCTTAGATTTGCTGACGCGTCTTATGACAGCGCCCTTGCTTCCATGCACAATAGCGAGATGACAGCGTTCTAGTTACTATTGAAGACTACAGTCTGGGGAATGATCTTATAAAAGCTGTAGTGAAGTAGCAGCGACCTCAACTCGGAACATAAAACATCAGTGGTGAAGATGTAAAAGGGCATATGGTTTCAGGACAAGACTAGATGCGATTGTGGACTGATTGGTACCAACCTACACAATTCAAACACACATGGTACCAACCTACATGGTACCAGGCTGGACGGCACCTGTCTACACGGCACCTGGCTATATGACGCCAGCCTAGATGGCAAAATATTATATGACACCAGCCTACATGGCAACAGCCTATATCTCGCCAGCCTAAAAGGCACCTGACTATATGACGCCAGCCTGCATGGCAACAGCCTATATGACGCCAGCCTAGATGGCGCCCGGCTTTATGTCGCTAGCCTGCATGGCACCTGAGTATATGACGCCAGCCTGCATGGCACCTCGCTATATGACACCAGCCTGCATGGCACCTCGCTATATGACGCCAGCCTACATGACACCTGGCTTTATGACGCCAGCCTAGATGGCACCTGGCTATATGTCGCCAGCCTACAGGGAACCTGGCTATATGACTGCAGTGGGATTACAGCAAGACAGAGAACCCGTTTGATAGTGGTAGAGGGAAATATCAATGGACAGCGCTACCGCGACGAGATCATCGGCCCTGTTGTTCTACCGTTTTTGCGTCGTCATGGCCCAGGCATTACCTTTCAACATGACAACGCCCGGCCTCATATTGCTCGACGTCTTCGGGATCCCTTCAACAAAACAACGTGAATGTCATCCCTTCTCCGGCTTGCTCCCCTGATCTCTCACAAATCGAGCATATGTGGGATGAGATGGATCGGCGCCTTCGACGTCAACCACGTGTTCCACAGACACTCCAGGAACTTCGAAAGATGCTCCAGCAGATATGGACAGATATCCCACAGGACTTTGTGCGACGCCTGATCCATTCCATGAGACGAAGATTTGTTGCTTGCATCGCAACCAGAGGTGGACACACACGCTATTGATTTGTAAGTTGACATTTTGGGATGTTCATGGGTTTTTTTTATGAAATCACGCATTTTCTGAAGTCAGTATGGCAAATTAAACCATTTGAACACTTATATGAGTCTTTTATCTGTTGCAAACCGAAATTGTTTCAGATTTGGTAAAAAACATAACTTTGCATTAAATCATCGTTCTTCATTGTTCTTTTCCATTTATCGCGTAATTATCTTATATATGATATTAGCCGACATTTTAAGAGGTTTAAATGGCATCAGTCTATGACACACGAGTTTTAATAGTACCAGCCTGTAGGCATCTGTCTATATGGTGCCAACCTTTATGGCAGATCCCCGAGGTGACGTCTGAATCGGAAATAAGATGGGAATGTTATTTAAGTGATGGTACATAAATATCATAAAGCTGTGTGTCCCCAACGGTTCTGTTCTATGTTGACAGGTTGACCTCAAGCTGAGGAATTCATCGCAAGAAAAAGGTTATTATATTCCCTATGTAGACAACCTTACATCTGTAAAGCTAAACAATTATTGGTTCGCATTTCCTTGCAAAATTTGTGGCTTTGGATTACTTTGCCTATATTTTCACATTGGAAACCTCTAACTGAGCTTGTGCCTGATACTTTCCTTGAGAACAGTTTCATTGACAAACTGAGCTTCGTCATGGACATTTTACCACATGTCGACAATGGGGCAGGGACTTACATGTTAATATCCTCGTACACTGTACCGACCTTATACAGTCTCGGACATTGGACCGACCTTGTACTGTCTCTGACATTGTACCGATCTGTACTGTCTCTGACATTGTACCGACCTTGTACTGTCTCGGACATTGTACCGACCTTGTACTGTCTCTGACATTGTACCGACCTTGTACTGTCTCGGACATTGTACCGACCTCGTACAGTCTCTGACATTGTACCGACCTTGTACAGTCTCGGACATTGTGCCGACCTTGTACAGTCTCGGACATTGTACCGACCTTGTACAGTCTCGGACATTGTACCGACCTTGTACTGTCTCTGACATTGTACCGACCTTGTACAGTGTCTGACATTGTACCGACCTTGTGCAGTGTCTGACATTGTACCGACCTTGTACAGTGTCTGACATTGTACCGACCTTGTACAGTGTCTGACATTGTACCGACCTTGTACAGTGTCTGACATTGTACCGACCTTGTACAGTTACCATGCGTGTCCATACTGAGAATCAGAGTAACACCAAGACCCCTCCACAATTATTATACATCCTTGTGGCAACACAAAGAGTTGATCAATTACAAAAGAATGTGTATTTCCCGCTGCAGAGAAGCACACCCTACATCCAGATTATTTTTAATTATTTCATATTTTCTTTCACTTGCTTTTTTAACTTCATTCTGATAATTTTGTTACCAGAAATCCAATATACACATGAACACTGTTCCGTTATGAACAAGTTTATTTACACTATCACCCAGTGTTTTGAGCAAAATGTACTTGAAACTGTGGTGTTCGTGAAGGAATACAAATATCATTCAGGAATGGAGAAATGTTCAATTTAAATAACGGTCATCCCGAAGAAAAACACCAGAACTCCAAAAAGTAATACTCTAAAAGAGTCGGAACAATTATGTAAGGATGATCGCTACCAGTCTGTAATGTCTTCACAAATATGCTGCATGCTATCACGCAAAGTCGTCCAATGGGTTTACACACTTTCCCGCTACAAAGACGTCCCAAGGTGTTGAGCACTTTCCCACTGGAAAGACGTCCTAAAGAATGTTTGTGTTTGTACACTGTCCGGCAGCAAAATCGTCACGAATGTGCTGCAGAATGTCCTGCAGCAAAGTCCATCCTCAGTTAGTCAATATCATAAGATGGAATCACTTTTTGCCTTGTTAGACGTGATGCCACATATATGTGCTAGTCACTTGTGCATCACTTTGAGGGAGATGTGTGTGCCAGCCGTCGTGTATGTGTTTTCCCTAGACACATTGCGTCTCTTACCCAGGCAGGTCCTGATGAAGGCTTGTCGGAACTTAGTTGATATGAGACTATACACAACAGGGTTAGTGCAACTGTTAAGATAGAACATAATCCTTGCAAAACACAGCAGGTTCCAGAACCCCTCAAACCCCAGAGCTCTGATCTTGGAGGGATTGGCGAAGATCATCCACAGGCTCACTGTCCTGAAGGGAAGATGGAAGAAGAAGAAGAGAAGAGTTATTACCACCAACATGATGACAACCTTCCTCCTGGCCTTGTTCTTGCTGTGACATCTCTGTTCATCCAGCTTGTCACTGAACCGGAACTCCTGCACCAGCGCCCGCGCTATGACGAGATATAGAATAGCCAGAACCACAAACGGCAGGGTAAAGAACACCACGAACAGACAAACTACGTAGCCCTTCTGCCAGGGTAGGACGATGGATTGTCTGCAAACTTTGATAGGAGTCCCGTCGTAGTAGCGAGAGTCCCGGTACACTGAGATTCCCAGGAAAGGCATGCTGGACAGCATGGAGATGAACCAGATGACCAGAACGATGAACAGCTTCATGGACTTGGAGTAGATCTTGGTGTCCCTGATACGGAGGGGGTGGCAGATGGCCTGGAACCTCTCACTGGCGATCACCATCATCGTCAACACTGAGGCATGGGCCGCACAGCTCTCTAACATCGGGACAAGAGTGCCTGGAAAGACAATATAAAGCTGAAGTTGTGTAACAAATCAATTACGAAACAACATATGGTAAAAGAAATTGGTTGAAAGGACACGAGTTGGTTGGTACTTATAATGTGTAGTATAATTCAATTAGTCAGCAACTATTTCGGCAATCACGCGTTCAGTAGACCCCCCTCCAACAACCTGGCCCCTCAATATAACTAGTATGCTTCTTATAAAGACTATTATCTTCAGTGGTGACCCAGTTTTATCTTTACCACTGGTTCTCTTCGCGATATTTTACCGTGGGCAGTTTGCTAAACATTAAACGATCCAAGAACTGAAGTCATCCCTAATTTGCCCTGCCCTTCCCTACTCTACAATCTCTACTACCCCACAACCACCACTCCCAAGGTCCAAGCCTCATCGCAACCCTCCCGTCATCTACTCTACAGCCCCTGAGTGATTGTTGAAAATGTGTGTCCTAATTTTATAGCTAATTTAAGTTGTTGACCTGCTTTCTTACCACCTGTAACCATATATGAGTGTCTGTTTATCTGCCTAACAGTTTGTGTGCTTTCAAGAAAACACGATTAGGAAAAGCATTTAATAAAATAAATTCCATGTTTGTAAACTTTCAGGAGATTAAATCGGAATGTTTTCTTCTGCGTTCGCTTTGTTGTATCTTTATCAAGTAGGGGATATTCGCTAATGTCCAATCACTAATGTCATTTCATTTCAATATCGTCATCATTGTGTTTGACATTTTGGTATAACGGAACATGGTGCACTAAGATTCAACACACGTCCATGTTTAATTCATAATTCAGTTACAGCCATACATCGGTTTCCACATAAACTATTCCAGGAGAGCACTAGTTTTAGAAACAAGATGTCTGCCTCATGTTTCTTGCACAATTCAAGTTTTTGGCAGAATGTACCTAAACGAAGTCACATTAAAGAAGCGAAGATCATCCGCAGAGACTCGCAACATTTATTGTTTATTTCTGCTCCGGGTTCTTTCTAGGAAACAGGTGAGTATATGGGAGCAGGGCCACAGATGCAGGTTACCTAGAACCCGATGGGAAACATCTAATACAATAACGATCCTAACTAAAGCGACATTTAGACATTGCCAATCAGGGGCGGTGGGGTAGCGTAGTGGTTAAAGCGTTCGCCCGTCACGCCGAAGACCTGGGTTCGATTCCCCACATTGGTACAATGTGTGAAGCCCATTTCTGGTGTCCCCCGCCGTGATATTGGTGGAGTATTGCTGAAAGCGGCGTAAGCCCATACTCACCCACTCACTCACTTTAATTAACATGAATTATTGATAAGAAAAATGCCCTAAAAGTCTTCGTTTATCGTGCTTGTTTCCTTTGTGAAGTGGCACAAACACAATCTGATCATTATGGATCCTACACAGCGGTAGTTTAGTGTATAAAGAATCTATATTCTAATGGGGGAAATAAGGTTTCGACACACAATATGTATGAGCGGGCATTATCTACTGGAATTAAAACTGACGAACAATCCCAGGCCTCAGATTCATCACGCTAACTAATCGCCGTGAGTCGGCTATTAAGGCGGATGTCGCTATCGGCGCAACTAACGCTATACCGCTTTACTCCTTCCATTCTTAAACGTCTGTTATTAGCAATGCCAATCACAAAACAATGTCGTGTTCATCCTGCAGATTGTGCACAGTTCTATCACTTTAATCGTCCTTGAGCGATGTTCCTAAACTGGGCGTTTATGCTTGATGAGGTTATTCCCTAATAGTCCAGGCAATCCCGGCCATTTTTTCACTTGATAATTGGTGGCCATATTAGACTTTTCGAATATTTCCAAAACTGGGATTGCTTGGGGCTTTTAATATGTTGTTTTTGGGACCTTGTAGAATTGCAATTTGTTCCAAGTGAAACCTTATCTTGCCTGGACTATAACGCCAAGATTCCTATCCGACTGTCTTCGCACCCTGTCGCTATGTCTACGTCGCCTGTGCAAATCGGATAACATTCAACTCACATTAATATATTTTCTAGATCATCAGCAACCTGTTGGATGAGCTCTCCGGCGTGACCAACCCTATTGCTTTCCATTTGTGCGCTACTGTCCTGAATTATTTCGCCATTATTATGTGCATTTTCTCAACGTCGATGCATGGATGACAATATTGCGCTAGGATACTTTCTATATGCATTTTTCGCAAAACGAACCTTTTGGGTATTTACAAGATGAAATATGTTTCGTGGTCATCGCTGAATGTGCCCACTGTATGAATTATTCTTTTCACTGGTATGTGTGGGTGATCATTTTTCATGAAAGAATTTTTGATTTCACAAGATTTTATTCTCGAAAATATGAACATCGCGAACCTTACACATTTCCCCAAAATTTTGTTGTTAATTAACAACAAATACTTGACAGTCTAAACTTATTGTTAAATCGAAATGAACTTCCATATATTGTATTTCTATTGATGGGTTTCATATATTATACAAATTATTACTCTTGACGAGGTCAATATGCGAAAGCAAGGACCTGAGGACCCGACCTAGGTGGTCAGACCGCCGAAGGGGTCGGGTCCGAGAATCCTTGTTTTCCCATATTGACCTCGTCAAGAGTAATCATTCTTTTTGTTATAGGTGAGGTCAAATAGGGTTTAACGTCGAGTCCAAGATTATTGCACTTATATAACGACGTGCATGCACGTGTATGTGTGTGTGTGGCTGCTTGTACTAGTCCGGACTGATGCCGATTTATAGTGCTCGCTCACTGAGATACCATGCCGCAGTTTAACATGAATACCCCACTCAGACACAGTATACTGACTCCGAGCGGACCAGTCCTTGTTTTAGCCCCTTAATGCCGAGCACCAGACAGTGTAACAAGTACCATCTTTTAACGTCTTTTGGTATGACGCGGTCGGGGATCGAACCCCGGACCTTCCGCTCTCCGGACGGACGCTCTCCCATTAGACCACGGAGGCGGTCTCGTTTTGTTATAACAAAATTTACTTAAGTTTATAATGTCCTGTAAATCAGCTGCGAACATTGAAATGTTCGTACCAGACGCCATCTTGTTTTCTAGCAGACGACTCAATATTTATCATGTGACGAGTCAATATTCGAGGTCAGTGTCAGTCACATGATTTCAAAGTCTTCACTGAAATGTATTGTTTCGTCACGTGGTACGGATTAACCAATAGAATTACGAGATTCTTAAAATAACAATAAAGGTATAACAATTTGATATGTATATGTACTTACACATTATAGCCCCGAAATGCCAGATATCCTTGGCGTATATATCCACCAGGGCCGTGGGCATGCACACGGTGATCACCATCAAGTCCGCGATTGCCAGGTTCACCAGGAACAGATTGGTAGAAGTGCGCATGTCGTGGTGCAGTCCCACCACGGCTGCAACCACGCTGTTCCCGACGGTGCCAGTGAGAAATATAATGACGTAAAGAAGTGTTGACGTCACCAGTATGTACAGCGGCATCTCCGGGACGGTCTTCACCACAGACGACGAGTTGTTGCAGGTGTATGCCGAGTTAGTGTGGTGCTCGTCGTCGGACATGTTCCAGGACGTCATGCTCGCGTTATACCCCATGTCCACGTCGCCGCAAAGCAACGTCAAGCCGCCGGACACCAGCTGCCAGTATTTCCACGGATGTTAGCAGTCCTATTCGGAAGATTCGTCATTAATCGTGTTGACAGGAACGTCGTGACATCGTCTGCAATGTGTGTCTGCAAGATAAACGTATCCTTGAATTACAGAAAGACAGACAGTTTATTGAGTAATTCAGGCATCAAGGCCCATAGTACAATGCAGATTGTCACGTGATGTACATGATTAGATTTTAAATCAAGTTACATATTCCTCATTATAAAGACATGTTTTAAGAAGACAGAAACAGCATGGATCATATCAGGATTTTCAGAGTTCAGGAGATTTATCATTATCTGATGTTTAAAAATACCTTGCAACATGGGGAGAAATTTATACCCTAAATTGGAATACGCTACAAATATAAGTAAGACATGGTATTCATCCTCTACTTCTCCGGGTGAACAGTTTGTACAAATAGAGTTCACAATATCGCCATCTTTGGACCTGCGACATATATTTACGTTTAACTTTGAAATTGAAATTCTAAGTTTACAATAAGCTCTGATAAAACTTTTACCATTTAAACAAATTAAATATCTTTCAGTTTGTAACAATGTTTTTACTTTGCTGCAATTGCTAAGATATAGTGTTTCAGAAATACTGACTTATAACCTCTCCACCCACCTGCACATAATACATGGACCTCACAGCTATGCGGAAAGGTTTGGCATATTTCAGATACTGATAAATACGTCTTAGAATTTTTTAGTGGTAAGGATGCATTAAATATGTCTAGCAGATTGTAAAGCCCGGAAATTGAGGCTAGAGTGTCACATTCAAAATGCCAACGCAAGAGTAAAATCGGTCTCAGATTCCATGGGCCGTAAAAGGCAATGTAGTGCTGAAAATTGATGACACCAGGTGATTGCGAAAACGATAAGCATGTTCTGGCCTACCGGTCGCCTCCGACACTAACACTATTTTCATTGAAAGTGTGGGAGACAGTGCAGTGAGAAAGGAGGGGTGAAAACACCGTGTAAAGGTCATAGCATGAGGCAGCATCGCGGTACATGGTTCATATTTGGTATATACTCACGAATGCCTGCCTTAATACTTCTAGAATGAGTTAACCGGGCTTTTAATGGTGGACCTTGGGTTGAACAGCTCAGTTTGGACACAACATTATCAGAACGAGCGTGTTACTTTGTACTCGCTGTGATGATAAATTTCAACAAGCATGAGATTATTTCACTCCCTGCTTCGGGGCACGGGTGGCCCAGTCGTTTAAGGCGCCGCGATTCGCTCTGCAGAGTTGCGTCCCTTGGGCATGCCAGAAACCTATGATTGTGGGTTCGAATCCCAGTTCGCCCCGATTATGTTTCTAGGTTTGTCAGTACCACATCCGTGCTCGTGGGTTTCACCGAAGTGGTAAACGTCTGAGACCTGCATCACTTCGGGCTTTCCTCCCACATTAAGCTGACACGCCGCGATATAACTGGAATAATGTTAAAAGTGGCGTTAAACCCAACTCACTCACTCTTATGTTTTTGATGTCCGCTTCACATGATGTTAATCTCCTACACATCCTTGACGCAAAGACCATACCGATGTACATTAACCTCCGTGGGGTTTTCGGGTTAGAAATGGTCCTCATCAAACTATTCTGGTCATAAGAGGCGACGCGATAGATCGAGTGGACACGTTTATAATATCATTCACCGGGCAAGGGCTAATTTGACCTGGGGGAGATCTTCCGCATCCAAGGACACATTTCCCCTCTTGCAGGAAGTCAAACACTGACCGAAAAGCTAGTATACTTAAATTTCAAACAAACTAGTAACGACTTCCTCATTTGGTGCATGTGTCATTGAGTCCTTGACTGATAAAGGTTCAGATGGATCTCATTGTCACTTTATTTGACATCGCAAGATAACAAATTCAGCCAAGAGAAACTTAATCTTTGATGTACACTAACCCAATTCTCTTAGAGGCACGTTGCCAGTCTGCAGTGGAAGAGATGCTTTAACAAACACGTGACACTGTGAACTTCAATGGACTAAAGACAAACAACTTGCCATCTTCTCACATCTTCACTCCGCCTCTCATATCAATCAATAATCAGCGTGTTCCTATGTAACTCTAAGTAACCATAATACATAAACAGTGAACACAGTTCTTACTCCGTTCACTACGCGAGAATCTGACACGTGTGATGCCAGGTGTGCAGTTATATATTTAGGACTGTATGTAATTATGCATGCAGTCATGCGTGTAATGTATGTAGTCACGCAATCATCTAAGTTATGTGTGTAGTCATATATGCAGTCATGTATGTAGTCATGTGTGTAGTCGTGTATGTAGTCATGTATGTAGTCATGTATGCAGTCATGTATGCAGTCATGTATGTACTCATGTATGCAGTCATGTATGCAGTCATGTATGTAGTCATGTATGTAGTCAAGTGTGTAGTCATGTATGCAGTCATGTATGCAGTCATGTATGCAGTCATGTATGCAGTCATGTATGTAGTCATGTGTGTAGTCGTGTATGTAGTCATGTATGCAGTCATGTATGCAGTCATGTATGCAGTCATGTATGTACTCATGTATGCAGTCATGTATGCAGTCATGTATGCAGTCATGTATGCAGTCATGTATGTAGTCATGCGTGTAGTCATGTGTTTAGTCATATGTGTAGTAATGTATGCAGTCATGTATGCAGTCATGTATGCAGTCATGTATATAGTCATGTATGCAGTCATGTATGTAGTCATGTGTGTAGTCATGTACAATGTATGCAGTCATGTATGCAGTCATGTATGTAGTCATGTATGCAGTCATGTATGTAGTCCTGTATGCAGTCATATCCGACTTATTGTTGACGATCTTCTCGCGGAATGGACAGAGTAACAACAGTAAGAAACATTGACACCTCGCGTACCGCTGATAATTTGAACGTAATACAGTTCACGTGGCTACTGTCAACCTACGTGACTTAATGTAATTTTTCTCACCATCTTTCTACATTATTTAAAGAATTTGGAGTGTCAAACACAAAGTGTAACCAACATATTCAGGAGGAACCTTCGTTATTTGCCTACGTGTATGGTGAGGAACCAGAAACCTCCATGTGAATGTGAGGACGAAATCTTCAAAATACGAGGAAAACCCCCCAACACCAGGACGGGGAAAATCATTGTGATTGTGTCTCGCTTATTTATAAAGCTGACCTCTGACGAGGTAGAGAGCAGGCAAAACACGCCATGGTACAGGCAAACCTGTGATGACAATAAGAGGATTTGAAATCCAGGCCCAGAAGACCCTGACTTACACAGATGACTGGGTCAGATGACATATAAGCTTGTACCGTTAAGCAGACTGTGTTATGACAAGGACAGTTATTACGACAAACAGATTGTGTTAAATGACAAAGAAGGTTATTACGACAAACAGATTGTGTTAAATGACAAAGAAGGTTATTACGACAAACAGATTGTGTTAAATGACAAAGAAGGTTATTACGACAAACAGATTGTGTTAAATGACAAAGAAGGTTATTACGACAAACAGATTGTGTTAAATGACAAAGAAGGTTATTACGACAAACAGATTGTGGTAAATGACAAAGAAGGTTATTACGACAAACAGATTGTGTTAAATGACAAAGAAGGTTATTACGACAAACAGATTGTGTTAAATGATAAAGAAGGTTATTACGACAAACATATTGTGTTAAATGACAAAGAAGGTTATTACGACAAACAGATTGTGTTAAATGACAAAGAAGGTTATTACGACAAACAGATTGGGTAAAATGAGAAAGAAGGTGATTACGATAAACAACTGTGTTAAATGACAAGGTAGGTTATTACGACAAACAGAATGTGTTAAACGACATATAAGCTTATTCGTCACTTAACATTAATAATGAATAACAAGAAGCAGATCAGTGCGTCAGATAACATTAATAATGAGTTACGGGAAGCAGATCAGTGCATCAGAGGACATAGAAGGTGTGTTACGGAAAGCAAATTAGTGCGTCATATGACATTAATAATCAGTTATTAGAAACAGATCAGTGCGTCATATGACATTAGTGATGAATTAAGGGAAACAGATCAGTGCGTCACATGACATAGATGTTCCGGTTCGGGAAGCGGCGGTATTAGGGAAAGACGTTAGCACTTTGATTGATACAAGTACCCTGGTGTAGTTCTCAGCACGTAGCCATTCTTATGAATATTCCTCAATTACTGGCTCTGTATCTGCTTCCATCAGTCCGCAGCTTCAGCTCCCACGCCTAATTTGGCAACTGAGGCGAGCTGGAGTCGTCCGTCCCAAAGAACACTCTTGCCAATGTAGTAGAGAACGGGATGGAGCAACATTATTGATCATAATCATCTTGTACAGATTCATTTTTCTTCCAGTCAGAGATTACTACGCCGGGGACACTGATACCTCAACCACAGGGAGTATCCCGTCAGTACCCATGCTCACGTGAATCTCAAACTTGAGCCCTTGTATAGTGATTGAAGTATTTCGATAGCCGTAAGTTGTTACCGCTAGCTTCTGAGGATGTGGAGTAATTTGGATCTCCGCGGTCCGCTGAGGTAACACGCCATAAGACAGCGCCTCAGGAGCATCTTGGAATTGGCTTGTCTCTCTTTTACAAATCTTTTAGGACAATGAGCAATTGCAAACCGATCTTTGACAATAGGCAGTAATAAAATCACTGGTTCGTGTATTGAATCCGTGCCTCGTGCCCACGACATCAGAAGCAATACATTTTTACCGTGTTTGCTGTAGTAATCAATCATGTATATGTTTATTGACGTACGGTAAGAATATTGCCTATTCGGTCATAACTGACTGTGTGTATTGCACGAGTTCGTCAATCCAGATTAATGTAAGCGCTTGCTTAAAAGTTTTGGGGATTGCATGTCGAGAACACACCCAAAAAGTCCAACAAAAGTGTCGCATAATATGCATAATAAACATGAGTGAACTGTGGGTATGGTTTTACGCCGCTTTTGGCATATCCCATCAATGTCTTTGCGGGGGAGACAAGAAATGAGCTTTACACATGTGGTTAAGAACAGAACCCGGGCCTTCGGCGTGACGATCGAACGCTTTAACCACTAGCCTACCCCAGCTCCGCATGAAAAACATTCGTCCATGATAAAGGTCCAGGAAACACACATGCCCTGCTCGCTGTCTGAAACCCTGTAATAGTATATAAATTTGCACACGAGGATGCGGCAGTACAGTAATTACATTCATTGTGAGCCTAAATACCACACACGTATCCTGGCCCCATTCCTTCCTGGACACAAGGCCTGCCGTAGGCTGTTGCTGAAGAACTGATTATCGCAGTAATGTTGAACCGTGAACATACCCACGCTCGCTGATGTACTTTCCACACATATATCGTATTATAGGAAACAATCTCAACCTGTAATGATTGTCTACAGTCTGCGTTATTCGATATATAGACACAACAGAGACACGCCTCTGAAGATGGCTCAAGTCACAAGCATTCGGAAGGGTTATTGACATTATTTTACCAAATAACTGACTCGACTTAGAATTAGAGGAAATAGACACATGTGGCAGGTGTTGTTATCATGATTGAAATATAAAACCGTGATGTGGAGCCACATTTGCTTGTTCTGACCTTGACTGGGATTTCTTGAGTTGCCCCCACACGTCAAGTCATTATTTTCAAATGGTTATTAACTATGTACAAATATATTATTTTATTATTTCATTCATTTGTACCAGTGGACCAGAACAAGCAGCCACACACACAAACACGTGCATGCACGTCGCTATATAAGTGCAATAATCTTGGACGCGACGTTAAACCCCATTTCACCTTACCTCACACTTATTTCATATCATCCAACTCACCTGCAGAGTGTCATACGACCCTAGCTCAAAAATGTTTTTGATCAAGGTAACAACATTCAAGGCCTCAGTAAAAAATTCAAAAAGTATTTTGGAGGACATTTCAAAATTTGACGCTTCAGCGACAAACATGATGTCCGACGCAATTCCTTATTTTGACTTGTACCATATGTTTAAGTCTCCTTTCAGGTAGTTGACTTGCCTTTGTATGTGTTTGTGACGGCTGCCATCGGTGTGGCAGGATACGCACACCTTATTGCGGAAATCTGGTATCATCAATTTTTAATAGTGCTTGATACATGATACAGTCGGAATCCTACACTCGATTCTGCTCTTAGCATATTTTTATTTTGGCTATGGAAAGGGTTTTGTCACCTTCTTTCACGGTTGGACTTGCAGTTCATTTTGACCGGTGCACATTCAATCTTAGCTATCTAACACTTTCTGTGAGACCGGGATTAATGCCAAGAGGGCTTCAAGGGATTTGTCGTTTGCGACATTCGTAATGTTAAGTTCGTCATGGCCTACCCATTGGGAGAGTCAGGGATCAAGAACCAGTAATCACGATGATCTACTTTGGATAATGAAGCCTCTAACCTTAGTTTCATCAAATCGCCAGCTGATTCACGTTCTGATCAGTCCACTGGTGGTAAATAGCGAGTAAATGAATTATTTCTATTTTAGTTCGGATTAGAACTCACAATTCACAACTGTGCTACTTAGAACTCACAACTGTGCAATTTAGAACTCACAACACACAACTGTGCTACTTAGAACTCACAACTCACAACTGTGCTGGTCATAGAATTAATGAAACAACCTCCATATATAATCCTTCATTATTGTGCCACTTGTAAGTGACAACATGGTGAGGAAGCGACATTTTTTTGGTCCATCTTGATTTTGTTGGTAAACTGATTTACGTAATAGGTGCAAAGACTCTGCAGGTCTACACAAACAAACACCGTAATAAAACTTTCAGTTGAATATTATAATGATAATCTGGAGGAACATATAATAGAATCAATTAAGAAGAGAGCAGGTAATGTTATCGTTCTGGGAACGAATATCAAACTCTTTGGTTAAGAAAATATGGCAAGACAAAAAAACAAACTAGATGAAGCCCTAGCTCGGAAAATGTCCTACTAAAGTCATCTTGGATATTAGTACGTGAACCGAAGTCACAATTATGATGACATAAAGCCACCACAAAGTCAGTATAAAGGTTCACACCCTCTCTGGACTTTAAAAACTCTCAGCAGGTCTACACCAACAAACACCGTAATACAACTCTTAGTTGAATATTATGAATGGTAATCAGGAGGAACATTTAATAGAAACCGTTATATTGTATCTAACGCCAACTTGCAATACCCAGAACATCAACACAAGACGTCCATAGAAATCAAGATATTAGCACCAACGTTATTGCAGACTCACATTTGAGGCTTCATCAGAAAGTCAGCTGATGCAGCACTGAGATCTTCTGTCAACAACTACACCTATTCATACAGCACTGAGACGTTCGTCAACAACTACACCTATTCATACAGCACTGAGACGTTCTGTCAACAACTACACCTCTTCATACAGCACTGAGACGTTCTGTCAACAACTACACCTATTCATACAGCACTGAGACGTTCTGTCAACAACTACACCTATTCATACAGCACTGAGACGTTCTGTCAACAACTACACCTATCCATACAGCACTGAGACGTTCTGTCAACAACTACACCTATTCATACAGTACTGAGACATTCTGTCAACAACTACACCTATTCATACAGCACTGAGACGTTCTGTCAGCAACTACACCTATTCATACAGCACTGAGACGTTCTGTCAACAACTACACCTATTCATACAGCACTGAGATCTTCTGTCAACAACTACACCTATTCATACCGTACTGACGCGTTCAGTCAACAACTACACCTATTCATACAACACTGAGACGTTCTGTCAACAACTACACCTATTCATACAGCACTGAGACGTTCTGTCAACAACTACACCTTTTCATACATTACTGACAAGTTCAGTCAACAAATATATCAGTTCATACCGCACTGACAAGTTCAGTCAACAACTACATCAAATGCCTTGATTTTAATTTGGATTTTTTTCAGTTTTATCCCTTTCTACTTTGTTCTCTTGAATCTTCAGTAAGTGTCCATAAGGTGCATAAGGTCATACATATAGTTACTTCATACTCCACATGCGTGTAAAATCTTGGGAAAATTAAAGTTAAGCAGGTTAATGTTACTGATCCCACTACGTCAATTCGTATTGCAGCCACATGTAAAACTTCTTCCCTTAATAGATGTTTAGACGCTAGAAAGGGGTAAGAACGTACCTGCCATTAACTTTTATCTGAAGCAATTATAGAATAACGCCACCTTTGGGTAGTTATATATTTCTGTTTACACAAGCTTTTATTTCATTTCTGTGATTATAAACTACACATGTTAAATGCTGTTTGCACTATGCGGTCGGTCTTCTCCCCAAAATCCGTTAAAAATTAAATATCAAAATAAAGCTAGTTGCAATAAAAGGTGTTGGCAGAAAAATGAAAAGCAAAGGAATCATGAAAATCGGGCGGAAAAATCTCTACAATTTGTCAGCAAGATATTCACATCTCTTAAGAAAATGAAAACGCAATGAGAAATGAATGGGCACTGAAAAGCATTATCGTTCCATACAAATCAAACGCAAGAGGAGTTGCCATTCTATTGAATAATAATTTTGAAATACAAATCAACAATACTAAATCTTATGTAAATGGAAACTATATCATCACAATTTGAAGGAATAAGACTTACTCTTTGTAATACATGTGGACCTAGTAGTGATGAGCCAATGTTCTATGACACCTTATTCAAGAACACCCCAAACCTTCATACACCACTGACCCCAAACCTTCATACAACACTGACCCCAAACCTTCATACAACACTGACCCCAAGCCTCCATACAACAACTCTGACCCAAGCCTTCATACACCACTGACCCCAAACCTTCATACAACCCTGACCCCAAACCTTCATACAACACTGACCCCAAACCTTCATACAACAACACTGACCCCCGGCCTCCATACAACAACACTGACCCAAGCCTCCATACAACAACTCTGACCCAAGCCTTCATACAACAACACTGACCCCAAGCCTCCATACAACAACTCTGACCCAAGCCTTCATACAACAACACTGACCCCAAACCTTCATACAACCCTGACCCCAAACCTTCATACAACACTGACCCCAAACCTTCATACAACAACACTGACCCCCGGCCTCCATACAACAACACTGACCCAAGCCTCCATACAACAACTCTGACCCAAGCCTTCATACAGCAACACTGACCCCAAGCCTCCATACAACAACTCTGACCCAAACCTTCATACAACAACACTGACCCCAAGCCTCCATACAACAACTCTGACCCAAGCCTTCATACACCACTGACCCCAAACCTTCATACAACCCTGACCCCAACCTTCATACAACACTGACCCAAAACCTTCATACAACACTGACCCCAAACCTTCATACAACAACTCTGACCCAAAACCTTCATACAACAACACTGACCCCAAACCTCCATACAACAACACTGACCCCAAGCCTCCATACAACAACTCTGACCCAAGCATTCATACAACACTGACCCCAAACCTTCATACAACAACACTGACCCCAAGCCTCCATACAACACTGACCCCAAGCCTCCATACAACACTGACCCCAAGCCTCCATACAACACTGACCCCGAACCTTCATACAACAACACTGACCCCCGGCCTCCATACAACAACACTGACCCAAGCCTCCATACAACAACTCTGACCCAAGCCTTCATACAACACTGACCCCAAACCTTCATACAACAACTCTGACCCCAAGCCTCCATACAACACTGACCCCAAGCCTCCATACAACACTGACCCCAAGCCTCCATACAACACTGACCCCAAACCTTCATACAACAACTCTGACCCCAAACCTTCATACAACACTGACCCCAAACCTCCATACAACAACACTGACCCCAAGCCTCCATACAACAACTCTGACCCAAGCCTTCATACAACACTGACCCCAAACCTTCATACAACAACACTGACCCCAAGCCTCCATACAACACTGACCCCAAGCCTCCATACAACAACACTGACCCCAAGCCTCCATACAACACTGACCCCAGGACTCAATACAACAACACTGACCCCAAGCCTCCATACAACACTGACCCCAGGACTCCAAACAACAACACTGACCCCAAGCCTCCATACAACAACACTGACCCCAAGCCTCCATACAACACTGACCCCAGCCTCCATACAACACTGACCCCAGGACTCAATACAACAACACTGACCCCAAGCCTCCATACAACACTGACCCCAGGACTCAATACAACAACACTGACCCCAAGCCTCCATACAACACTGACCCCAAGCCTCCAAACAACAACACTGACCCCAAGCCTCCATACAACACTGACCCCAAGCCTCCATACAACACTGACCCCAAACCTTCATACAACAACACTGACCCCAAGCCTCCAAACAACAACACTGACCCCAAACCTCCATACAACAACACTGACCCTAAGCCTCCATACAACACTGACCCCAGGACTCAATACAACACTGACCCCAGGACTCAATACAACACTGACCCCAGGACTCAATACAACACTGACCCCAAGCCTCCATACAACAACACTGACCCCAAACCTCCATACAACACTGACCCAAACCTTCATACAACAACACTGACCACAAGCCTCAATACAACACTGACCCCAAGCCTCCATACAACAACACTGACCCCAAGCCTCCATACAACAACACTGACCCCAAACCTCCACACAACAACACTGACCCCAAGTCTCCATACAACACTGACCCCAGGACTCAATACAACAACACTGACCCCAGGACTCAATACAACAACACTGACCCCAAGCCTTCATACAACACTGACCCCAAGCCTCCATACAACAACACTGACCCCAAGCCTCCATACAACACTGACCCCAGGACTCAATACAACAACACTGACCCCAAGCCTCCATACAACACTGACCCCAGGACTCAATACAACAACACTGACCCCAAGCCTCCATACAACACTGACCCCAAGCCTCCAAACAACAACACTGACCCCAAACCTCCATACAACAACACTGACCCCAAACCTCCATACAACAACACTGACCCCAAGCCTCCATACAACAACACTGACCCCAAACCTTCATACAACCCTGACCCCAACCTTCATACAACACTGACCCAAAACCTTCATACAACACTGACCCCAAGCCTCCATACAACAACTCTGACCCAAGCCTTCATACAACACTGACCCCAAACCTTCATACAACAACTCTGACCCCAAACCTTCATACAACAACACTGACCCCAAACCTCCATACAACAACACTGACCCCAAGCCTCCATACAACAACTCTGACCCAAGCCTTCATACAACACTGACCCCAAACCTTCATACAACAACTCTGACCCCAAACCTTCATACAACAACACTGACCCCAAGCCTCCATACAACACTGACCCCAAGCCTCCATACAACACTGACCCAAAGCCTCCATACAACAACACTGACCCCAGGCCTCCATACAACACTGACCAAAGGACTCAATACAACAACACTGACCCCAAGCCTCCATACAACACTGACCCCAAGCCTTCATACAACAACACTGACCCAGGCCTCCATACAACAACACTGACCCCAAGCCTCCATACAACACTGACCCCAAGCCTCAATACAACAACACTGACCCAAGCCTCCATACAACACTGACCCCAAGCCTCCATACAACAACACTGACCCCAAGCCTCCATACAACACTGACCCCAAGCCTCCATACAACACTGACCCAAGCCTCCATACAACACTGACCCAAACCTTCATACAACAATACTGACCCCAATTATAAATACAACAACACTGACCCCAAACCTTCATACAACAACACTGACCCCCGGCCTCCAAACAACAACACTGACCCCAAACCTCCATACAACAACACTGACCCCAAGCCTCCATACAACACTGACCCCAGGCCTCCATACAACAACACTGACCCCAAGCCTCCATACAACAACTCTGACCCAAGCCTTCATACAACACTGACCCCAAACCTTCATACAACAACACTGACCCAGGCCTCCATACAACAACACTGACCCCAAGCCTCCATACAACAACACTGACCCCAAGCCTCCATACAACTCTGACCCAAACCTTCATACAACACTGACCCAAACCTTCATACAACAATACTGACCCCAATTATAAATACAACAACACTGACCCCAAACCGTCATACAACAACACTGACCCCCGGCCTCCAAACAACAACACTGACCCCAAACCTTCATACAACAACACTGACTCCCGGCCTCCAAACAACAACACTGACCCCAAGCCTCCATACAACAACACTGACCCCAAGCCTCCATACAACAACTCTGACCCAAGCCTTCATACAACACTGACCCCAAACCTTCATACAACAACACTGACCCCAAACCTCCATACAACAACACTGACCCCAAGCCTCCATACAACAACTCTGACCCAAGCCCTTATACAACACTGACCCCAAACTTTCATACAACAACACTGACCACCGGCCTCCATACAACAACACTGACCCCAAACCTTCATACAACAACACTGACCCCAAGCCTCCATACAACACTGACCCCAAGCCTCCATACAACACTGACCCCAAGCCTCCATACAACACTGACCCCAAGCCTCCATACAACAACTCTGACCCAAGCCTTCAAACAACACTGACCCCAGGCCTCCATACAACACTGACCCCAAGCCTCCATACAACACTGACCCCAAGCCTCCATACAACACTGACCCCAAGCCTCCATACAACACTGACCCCAAGCCTCCATACAACACTGACCCCAAACCTCCATACAACACTGACCCCAAGCCTCCATACAACACTGACCCCAAGCCTCCATACAACACTGACCCCAAACCTCCATACAACACTGACCCCAAGCCTCCATACAACACTGATCCCAAACCTTCATACAACAACACTGACCACAAGCATCAATACAACAACACTGACCCCAAGCATCAATACAACAGCACTGACCCCAAGCCTCCATACAACACTGACCCCAAGCATCAATACAACACTGACCCAAAGCATCAATACAACACTGACCCCAAGCATCAATACAACACTGACCCCAAGCATCAATACAACAACAATGACCCCAAGCATCAATACAACAACAATGACCCCAAGCATCAATACAACAACACTGACCCCAAGCATCAATACAACAACACTGACCCCAAGCATCAATACAACAACACTGACCCCAAGCATCAATACAACAGCACTGACCCCAAACCTCAATACAACATCCACTGACCCCAAAACCTTTATACAACAACACTGACCCCAAACCTTCATACAACAACACTGACCCCAAGCCTCCATACAACATCCACTGACCCCAAACCTTCATACAACACTGACCCCAAACCTTCATACAACACTGACCCAATCCTTCAAACAACACTGATCCCCGGCCTCCAAACATCGACGATTTTGATAATGAACTTGTATAGGTTCCACATCAGGAAGTAATATAAAACTGACTGTGTGAAAATTTCCACTTTGACAGGCATTCAGATGAGTGTGAAGATTTAGGAATCAAGCTTGACACATCTCTGAAAGACCTTTGGGTAATTAACACAAGCAAAAAACTGCAAATTTACAGCATAACTTCCATTTTCTCTTGCCTCCTTAGCTAGTTCAAGTTCCAACTTTTCCGGATCTACTTCGTTTCAAAATTTGTATCAAAAATGTTCTTTCTTGCTCGCATCAACACTCCATTCGCATCATTATCTTAAAATTGTATTATTAAATGTCCATTATACCATGACCCACCCAAATATGTGTATTATTTTTAATGATCCTCCCCTCGCTGCTGACCCTCGCTTGATTTCTTCTGTAATCTCCCCTCCCGCTCGTTCTCCTCCATATAATAAATGATCGTCCTTTCTAAGCTAACTGGTGAAGACTTAGATGACACGTTAGACCCTCGACGATGACAGTAGCCAACCACAAACCTTCATACAACACTGACCCCAAACCTTCATACAACACTGACCCCAAACCTTCATACAACACTGACCCCAAACCTTCATACAACACTGACCCCAAGCCTCCATACAACAACTCTGACCCAAGCCTTCATACACCACTGACCCCAAACCTTCATACAACCCTGACCCCAAACCTTCATACAACACTGACCCCAAACCTTCATACAACAACACTGACCCCCGGCCTCCATACAACAACACTGACCCAAGCCTCCATACAACAACTCTGACCCAAGCCTTCATACAACAACACTGACCCCAAGCCTCCATACAACAACTCTGACCCAAGCCTTCATACACCACTGACCCCAAACCTTCATACAACCCTGACCCCAACCTTCATACAACACTGACCCAAAACCTTCATACAACACTGACCCCAAACCTTCATACAACAACTCTGACCCCAAACCTTCATACAACAACACTGACCCCAAACCTCCATACAACAACACTGACCCCAAGCCTCCATACAACAACTCTGATCCAAGCCTTCATACAACACTGACCCCAAACCTTCATACAACAACACTGACCCCAAGCCTCCATACAACACTGACCCCAAGCCTCCATACAACACTGACCCCAAGCCTTAGCTAGTTCAAGTTCCAACTTTTCCGGATCTACTTCGTTTCAAAATTTGTATCAAAAATGTTCTTTCTTGCTCGCATCAACACTCCATTCGCATCATTATCTTAAAATTGTATTATTTAATGTCCATTATACCATGACCCACCCAAATATGTGTATTATTTTTAATGATCCTCCCCTCGCTGCTGACCCTCGCTTGATTTCTTCTGTAATCTCCCCTCCCGCTCGTTCTCCTCCATATAATAAATGATCGTCCTTTCTAAGCTAACTGGTGAAGACTTAGATGACACGTTAGACCCTCGACGATGACAGTAGCCAACCACCCGCTTGGCAGGAGCACCACCCTCCGACCAGCAGAACTTAACCCTTTCCCCACCAGCCCACTGAATGTCCTAGTGCATCCAGGCTTCGCGTATATTTGGTGAACCGCATCTGCCATGTAGGGCTTCAAAGCGAATCCCATCTCGTCTTGTTGAAGTCAAAGTCGTATGTATCTTTACAGCGTGTGAGAGTGAATCTCGTCAATGTACTTTCTAATCGCCTTAGAGCTCTCACTGTCTTCCTTCACTGTTTTTCCGTAATTAGCAAATTGTATTTGACATATCTCAGTATCTTAACTAAAATTATTTAATAGGCTTATATGGCTTATAATGAAACGTCACAAACAGTAGTTTCATCTGTCATTTTAATTATATTGTTATGTATAATCGCCTGTCTACTTGTTTGAAGTGACTTGTTTAAGAGGCACACATGCACATACACATCACCACCCTTGACACAAACAACCTCTACGCTGCACACGTATAAAAAGCAATATACATAGTGTTTCATTTAGACGCCAAGTCATGTAGAAGATTACACTATAATTTTCTTTAATCATGAATAATTGTTGAAATACATATATGTTAATTGAACTGAAAACTCTTACAACTCTCGCAAAACCCAGAAATGTAATAGACATACATTTTATAGCTATGCAAGGTGATTGTGGTCAACATTTGCAGTGCTTAGCTGCGTCAGGTGGTTTTCATCAAAAGTGCAATGCAATAATTGTAGTACTTTGTGAAATACTAGGTGGTTACCAATAAAAGTGCTTAGCTGTTTAATATTATTGGTAATAGTTGTTTTGCTTAACGTTGTTAGGGGAGTATTATTATTATTGTGTGCAGTACTTTGAACAATGTTATGCGATTAATATCCGACAGATGTAAAATGTCAACTCCACAGAAAAACCAGTCTGGATCTACCGCAACAGCTTCCATTGGGCGTCAAAGGTAATATAGACGGGGAAATTGTATGAATGGATCACTGAAAATCAGTGAACCTCATTCAAAAGTCAGCCTCGGAGAAGGTTGTCTAATACTTGCACCTTTTGCACCGAAGTACTTCTTGAACCTATACGTGTTCCAATTAACGAAATATGTCTGTTTCGTAGTTTGAAGGGGTAACCTCAAATCTTGATGGCTGAAACGTCGGAAAATAGCGCCGGAGTGGTCTCGTAGTGTGTCCACGACATGTAAATGGCTGCCACTTACTCCCGACCTCCTCGTCGCTTCGAGTTTGACTGACAGAATGGCTCTTGACACAGAATACAAGGCATTGGCTAATGCTAATGTTTAAAAGAATGTCTATAAAACTTGTCATTTCGTGAAATCCAGCATGATTTGATGGCTTGTTGAAGAACAGGAAACGATTGAGTCTTGTGGAACCACGGTAAGGTACATTGTCACACAACACTTCAAGTTTATGTTTTTCCCCCAAAAGACATTGCTCTACCTCGTCAATGTCTCTTGTTAAGGAGTAATGTACAAGTACTGACGTGGACCACCTGGGTGTAGAAGCTAACTTATGTCTCCGTTGTGGCGACACTGGGGTAACATGTGCTAGTACAAACGCGGACCGTCTACATATTGTAGCTTACTGTGATGTGATCGCCGTTATATCGACACTGGGGTAACATGAGGAAGTACAAACGCGGTCCACCTGGATATTGTAGCTTACTGTGATGTGATCGCCGTTATATCGACACTGGTGTAACATGAGGAAGTACAAACGCGGACCGTCTACATATTGTAGCTTACTGTGATGTGATCGCCGTTATATCGACACTGGGGTAACATGAGGAAGTACAAACGCGGTCCACCTGGTTATTGTAGCTTACTGCAGTCTCCGTTATATCGACACTGGGGTAACATGTGCAAGTACAAACGAGGACCACCTGGATATTGTAGTTTACTGTAGTCTCCGTTATATCGACACTGGGGTAACATTTGCAAGTACAAACGAGGACCACCTGGAAATTGTAGCTTACTGTAGTCTCAGGTATGGCGACACTGGGCCTAATATGTACAATTATTTACTTGACCACCTGTGTGTAGAAGCTTACTGTGACTTCCGCCATATCGACACTGGGGTAACATGTGCTGGTACAAACGCGGACCATCTACATATTGTAGCTTACTGTGATGTGATCTCCGTTATATCGACACTGGTGTAACATGTGCAAGTACAAACGCGGACCACCTAGATATTGTAGCTTACTGCAGTCTCCGTTATATCATACTCGTCCCATCCTCGATGGTGTATTCTGGTGTATATAGAGACACAATGTCACAAGATGAGTATATATCATACTCGGCCCATCTCCGAGGTTGCTGGTGTATATAAGAGACACAATGACACAAGATTGGTATATATCATACTCGTCCCATCTCCGAGGTTACTGGTGTATATAAGAGACACAATGTCACAAGACGGGTATATATCATACTCGTCCCATCTCCGAGGTTACTGGTGTATATAAGAGACACAATGTCACAAGATTGGTATATATATAATATATCATACTCGTCCCATCTCCGAGGTTACTGGTGTATATAGAGACACAATGTCACAAGATTGGTATATATCATACTCGTCCCATCTCCGAGGTTACTGGTGGATATAGAGACACAATGTCACAAAATGTGCATATACCATACTTGTCCCATCTCCGAGGTTACTGGTGTATTTCGAGACACAATGTTACAGTCTGAGTATGTATCATACTCGCTCATCTCCGAGATCAAAATAGATTTGAAAATTATGTGACTATATCTCTATTAACAGACAACTACCGCATGGAACTGAAGGGAATTTTAGTTGCCGCGAAAAACATTGTTTTTCGTGCACAAAACTAAATATCAAGGCCAAAGTTTTTTTCTGAGAGAAACGTTTGGTTTACGAGCAGTTGGCGTCATCAGAGGATACATTTGTGAGAAAAGGTTTTGTTCAATTTGTCACTTCCTTAAGCTCTTTATTACGATCCTTTTCATGTGAGCATGACAACCTTTAGGGTATTATCCAAGTATTTTAATGATGTTGAAATTTTAAATCCAGTTATTGGAAAAGTTTCCTGAATCGTTCATGACAGGCCAATATTGTGAGCAGATGCTGACGACAGTTAATCAACGATCTAGATTTGTGAAAGGCTTTAAAAATCTTTCCTGGTATTTCATCAATGTTGACATCAACCTAGTTATGCATGTCAACCTTGCAAGAAAACCTATACAAAACCCATGTTTCAATCACTTCGGATTCAACACTGCAGTATTTTCTCACTTATATCATACAACTCCACTCCAGAGCGTCATACGACCCTTGCTCAAGAATGTTTTGATTAAGGTTACAACATTCAAGGCTTCAGTGAAGATTTCAAAAGGTTTTGTGACATTTCAAAACTTGACGCTTCAGCGACAAACATGATGATGTCCCAAGCAATTCCTTATTTTGACTTGTACCATATGTTTCAGTCTTCTTTCAGGGAAACAATTTACTTGCCTAGTGGTTAAAACGTTCGCTCGTCACGCAAAAGACCCGGGTTCGATTCCCGACATGGTTACAATGTGTGAAGCCTATTTCTGGTGTCCCCCGACGTGATATTGCTGGAATATTGCTAAAGGCGGCGTAATACTCACCCACTCACTCACTTGTATGTGTTTATTGCGGAAATCTGGTATCATCAATTGTTTATAGTGTTTGAAAAGCAAGTGTTCATGATACAGTCGGAATCCTACAATCCATTCTGCTTTAAGCATAGAAAGGGTTTTGTCGCTATCATTTTACGTTGGGACTCCTGGCTGAAAATAGCAGTCCATATATACCGGTGCACATTCATCTTAGCTATCTAACACCGGGACTAATGCCAAGAAGGCTTCAAGGGATCTGTCGTTTGCGACATTCGTAATGTTAAGTTCGTCATGGCCTACCCTTTGGGAGAGTCAAGGATCAAGAACCAGTAATCACGATGATCTACTTTGGATAATGAAGCCTCTAACCTCAGTTTCATCAAATCGCCAGCTGATTCACGTTCTGGTCAGTCCACTGGTGGTAAATAGCGAGTAAGTGAATTATTTCTATTTTAGGTCGGAAGAGCTATCTTTGAGCTCCATGGCGGCGCTCGAATGGCAAACAGTTCTCATTGTAACGACACACAACGATGTGATAAAGGTAAATACAATAAAGGCGACAACACATTTCCATAATCATAAAAAAACGCTTGGACAGTCAGCTGAATATAAATAGAAACACACTTGAATATAAATAAGAGACACATTTTTCCCATAATCATAGAAAATTTCTGAAAAAAACGGAGTCCATTGTACTGATCCAACGATATCATAAGCATATGTTTATGAATCACTACCCAACAATAATGACACTAAGTATTCGCCAAAAGGTTTGCGTATCCAGCAAAAACATGAAAAGCCATGCCCTATAAACACATTGAAACGTATATTCAAACTCTAATTTGGTTTCTATTTCGTCCTAAACTATTTCTAAAACTATTTTCCAGTCAAGTGTTCACTAGAATCGACTGTAGGAAAACCTTAATTGGATGACTATTTAGTAACGCTTATTAGTAACGCTTGTTATTACACGCAGGCAAGGCCAGCAGTAAGTTAATTGTCTGCCAAACAATTGATCGATATACATTTGATGTCGCTGTGTGTGAAGTACAACCAGCTGTCCCGGATAATTAGTCGACAGGTGTAACGCACAACTGTGCTACTCACAACTCACAACTGTGCTACTTAGAACTCACAACTGTGCTACATAGAACTCACAACTCACAACTGTGCTACTTAGAACTCACAACTCACAACTGTGCTACTTAGAACTCACAACTGTACTACTAAGAACTCACAACTCAAAACTGTGCTACTTAGAACCCACAACTCAAAACTGTGCTACATAGAACTCACAACTCACAACTGTGCTACTTAGAACTCACAACTGTGCTACTTAAAACTCATAACTCGCATCTCTGCTACTTAGAACTCACAGCTCACAACTGTAGTACTTAGAACTCACAACTGTACTACTAAGAACTCACAACTCAAAACTGTGCTACTTAGAACCCACAACTCAAAACTGTGCTACATAGAGCTCACAACTCACAACTCACAACTCACAACTGTGCTACTTATAGCTCACAACTCACAACTGTGCTACTTAAAACTCACAACTCAAAACTGTGCTGCATAGAACTCACAACTCACAACTGTCCTACTTAGAACTCACAACTGTGCTACATAGAACTCACAACTCACAACTGTGCTACTTAGAACTCACAACTCACAACTGTGCTACTTAAAACTCACAACTCAAAACTGTGCTACATAGAACTCACAACTCACAACTGTCCTACTTAGAACTCACAACTGTGCTACATAGAACTCACAACTCACAACTGTGCTACTTAGAACTCACAACTCACAACTGTGCTACTTAGAACTCACAACTGTTCTACCTAGAACTCACAACTCACAACTGTGCAACTTAAAACTCACAACTGTGCTACTTGGAATTCACAACTCACAACTGTGCAACTTAGAACTCACAACTGTACTACTTAGAACTCACAACTCACAACTGTGCTACTCAGAACTCAGAACTCACAACTGTGCTACTTAGAACTCACAACTCACAACTGTGCTACTTAGAACTCACAACTCACAACTGTGCTACTTGGAATTCACAACTCACAACTGTGCTACTTAGAATTCACAACTCACAACTGTGCTACTCAGAACTCACAACTCACAACTGTGCTACTTGGAATTCACAACTCACAACTGTGCTACTTAAAACTCACAACTCACAACTGTGCTACTCAGAACTCACAACTCACAACTGTGCAGGGGCGGCCGGGTAGCCTAGTGGTTAAAGCGTTCGCTCGTCACGCCGAAGACCCGGGTTCGATTCCCGACATGGGTACAATGTGTGAAGCCCATTTCTGGTGTCCCCCGCCGTGATATTGCTGGAATATTGCTAAAGGCGACGTAAAACCATACTCACTCACAACTGTGCAGGTCATAGAATTAACGAAACAACCTTCTAATATGATCACTCATTATTGTGCCACGTGTAAGCGACAACCTGATGAGGAAGCATGCTGCCAGTTGTTTTGCGAGATCTTAGAAAGTTTTGCAGTGCTGGTTATGGGATCCATATCCACAGCTCCAAACCCCAAGCACATTCTGTTCTCCTGCCTGATGGTCAGTCAGTATTCACTGCTGAATTGAAGACAATTCATCATGCACTCAAACTCATACTGGAATTACCGGAAGCAAAGGCGGTCGTCCTATGAGACTTGCTAAGTGCACTTCGAGCCATCAGCTCCGACTCCGGGCCAAACACAGTCAATAATATTCTATACGAATATGTGGAGTGTACCCGTCTGACATAGATATTCATGGATATGAAAAAGCGGACACACCAGAGAAGCTAGCTCTAGACAAAGCGGAGATACAGCCTATTCCCTTTAGTAAACTAGAAATATAAAGCAAAATCAAAGCCTCGATAGCCCAAAGATAGCAAGATCAGTGGGACGCAAGTAAGATTGGCAGATGGCTATACAAAATTAAACCCAAGATCCTCCAAAAGCCAAACTCATACTCAAATGAAAGGAAAGTTGAAATCGCCATCTCACGCCTCAGAATAGCACCATGATAAGGTTTGTCCATCTTGCCATCAATCTGAATCCGTTGCTCAATTGTTACTGGAATATCAAGACCCTGTCCCAGCCCGGGCTCGGTTTAAACAAGAACTGCAGCTAGATCCGCTACATGTCGTAGATCTCCTAAAGCCAAGAGAGCCAATCTAACTCTATTTCTGAGAGATGGACAGCTGTTCGAACGCATATAAACAGAGCAACCAGAGATAAAAATGAAATCATATCAATATACGAAAATAGAAATCATATGAATACAAAATCAGAAATTCCATGAATACTAAAACTCGCAATACTAAAGCTCACACAAATGAGTCCCAAAGAGTGACAGGTCAGCCGAAATTGCTATGGAAGAAGGCGGCCTCTTAAACACTTAAAGTAACACGCCGCTTGTAGGCGACAACATGGTTAGGAAGCGTGCCGCCAGTAGTTTGGGGAGTTCTTAGAAAGTTTTGTTGTCCATCTTGGTTTTGTTCGTAAAGTGATTTACGTAATATGTGCAAGTCTTTGCAGGTCAACTCAAACAAACACCGTAATAAAACTTTCAGTTGAATATTATAATGATAATCTGGTAATGGTAATGTTATCATTCTGGGGACGAATATCAAACTCTTTGGAGAAGAAAATATGTCAAGACAAAAACACCCGAGATGAAGCCCTAGCTCGGAAAATGTCCTACTAAAGTCATCTGGGATATTAGTACGTGAACCGAACAATTGTGATGACATACAGCCACAAGAAAGTCAGTACAAAGTGTCCCTGGACTTTAAAAACTCTCAGCAGGTCAACACAAAAAAACACCGTAATACAACTCTCAGATGAATATTATGAATACTAATCTGGAGGAACACATAATAGAATCAATTATATTGTATCGAACTCCAACTTGCAATACCCAGAAAATCAACACAGGACGTCCATAGAAATCAAGATATTAGCACCAACGTTATTGCAGACTCACATTGGAGGCCTGTTCTGCATTGGCTTCATCATAAAGTCAGCTGATGCAGTACTGAGACGTTCTGTCAACAACTACACCCATTTATACAGTACTGACGTATATAAGTTCATACCGTACTGACAAGTTCAGTCAACAAATGTATCAGTTTATACCGCACTGACAACTTTAGTTGACAAATATATCAGTTCAAACCGAACTGACAACTTCAGTTAAATAATATATGAGTTAATACTGCACTGATAACTCCAGTCAATAACTACATGCAGCTCCTTGGGAATTTTGTTCTTTTCTCATACGGTCAAAACCAATTAAACATTTGTCGTCTCTTTATAAGAATGTTCACACATCTTTTAAGAGCAGATGTTTCAGTAAAATCATATTGCATTTACGTAAAAGGATTGGGCAATTGTTAGATGGCTGTCTCGTAGTCTTGTTTGTCAACTTTTTTTCACACAGTTTTATGAGGTAGAAGTTTCAGTAAAAACATGGGCAATTGTCAGATGGCTGTCTCGTTGTCTTGAATGTCTGATCATTGGCAATTTTGTACAGATCACAGAAGAAATTTAAAGAAAAGAGTAAAATATGTATTCAGTCTCTCGATTAAATCCTTTCTTTATAGAAAAGTATGCATGAACAATTTTAAAATATTTTGAAACAAAAATGAATCTCCGCATTGACACATAGTATCAACTCCATGCAAACACGACGTGAGGTATTCACAGTGTTACCCACAGCATATACGAGCTCGTTTCTTGGTACATTGAAACATGGACCTTCCACACAGTTTACAACTAAGTTCATCGGTAAAACCTCTTCGGAATATGAATAATTCAAGGAACTGTCACAATGTTTTAGTTTTGTTCTCAAGACATTAATATTCTTTCTTAATTCCCAATTTCGCGGTTCCACTCATTTATATTGAAGACGAATCATATATTTGTGTGCTGAAAGTTTATATTGTCACTGCAGATCTTAACAATGTTAATTACATTATCAATACTAATATCTGAATACGGAGTTTTTCTTTTAATAAGGCAGATCCGCAAGAAAATGTATTCGTTACATTCTTTCCGACACGTTCAATATAGTTATTGTAAAGGTACATAGAGCACATTAGTGGATTAGGTAAACAGCTGTTAGTGCATCAGCTAGTTCCTCACCTTATTGACCGCGGGATAATCACAGGCAACGCCAATCCAACGTATACTCCTTCATAAGGCGCCGCGACACACCTACAGTAGCGACGACAACTAGAGCCTCGGCGTTCTGTGTTGCCGTTATGAATGCGCACATGGCACAGTCCACTAGCTGTCGAGGACGGTGAGAGAAGGGGTGTGGGATACAGGCTTCATTGAGAGAGATGTTCTAGCTTCTGTTACAGCTGCCGGCTGCTGAAAGCTACACAGGTCGCTCACACTGGTAACTGTCACTGGCGGAATATATAATGTAGGAGAGACGGGTTGGTGGAATGTTATGCAGGGATTGTGAAGGTCTGATCATGAATATCTCACTGATTACATTTCTGAAAATTTACTTCAGATCCTTTGTCTACTGACGTGCGTTACTTTGATTAGCTCTGCAATAATGTGTTCACTTAACAAATATCAGTTTATAGTCCAAAGCAATAACTCGAGATACACATGAATTATAAAGGATACCTATTAGCGAAGGATGTCTGATACATCAATAATGGGACACGCGATAGCGTGCCTATTTCTTCTTTGGCAAACTACAAAGGAACCTACTTCCCCAAGGGAATTATGTTGGAGGTCTATGTAATATTGTCGTGTCAGAGACTTAACAGGAGCTGAAAAATATAGTTAGACACCGTTACTTAGAAAGAGCTTCGTCCCTGTAATTGTATATTCTTGACAACTTACATTAGCCGATAACATGCATTCTTGAATATGACTTACATGTACATGTATATCCTTGTCTTTCGCATATATTCTTGTTTGACTTTTAAAAAGCTTTGCTTGTATTTCATATACTTTTTCTCGTTTCTCGTGTACTCTTCTCTTTCACGTATTTGTTCGTGTCTGTTTTTTACATATTAGTTTGTCTTTCACATACATTCATAGGTTTCACACCTTTATATCTCATTTCCATATATACCAAAAGACGTTAAAAGATGGTACTTGTTGTTATCCTGTCTGGCGCTCGGCATTAAGGGAGTAAAACAAGGACTGGTCGGCTCGGAGTCAGTATACTGTGTCTGAGTGGGGTATTCATGTTTAACTGCGGCATGGTATCTCAGTGGACTAGCACTTTTAATCGGCATAAGTACAAGCAGCCACACACACAGACACACACGTTGCACGTCGCTATATAAGTACAATAATCTTGAACGTGGCTTTGAACCCCATTTCACCTCACCTCACCTCATTTTCATATAAAAAATCACACATCATATATTCATACGTCCCATAATTTCATACAACATTTCATCCTTATAAATGGGTCTTTCGTTTATATATAAATTCACACCACGCCACATCAAAAGTGCTTTCTGAACGTTCCCACCATATCCAAAGACATTTTTATTTTCCATTATTTGGCGTTGAGCTATATTTCAGCCATATTAAGGTGTGTGTGTGTGTGTGGGGGGGGGGGGGGGGGGGGGGTAGAGTACGATGTTCTTTCACACATTTTACCCATGTGGGAAATCAACCCCGGGTCTTCGGCACGATGATCCAATGCTCTAAACTACTATATGTAGGTTCCACTGCCTCTGAGTCAGTGTTCGGTTGATAATCATCCAAAATTTCAGTCACCCGTGAAGATTCGGGTAAAAATAGGTGTTCAGCATCCCGTGCTTGCCGTGAGAGGCGACTATGCTTGTCGTAAGGGGCGACTAACAGGTTCTGGTGGTCTTGCACGGTGACTTGGTTGATTATGTCATCGTATCCCAATAACGTAGATCGATGCTCATGATGTCAATCACTGGATTGCCTGGTCCAGACTCGATTATTTACAGACCGTCGTCATAAGCTGTAATATTGCTATGTGCGGCGTTATACAACCAACAACCAACAACAACCAAATTTCAGTCGCTGCAATCCTTCAATTCTGATCAATTCTTAGTAAATTGTGACCGGCAGTTTAAAGGCGGCGGTCAGCGGCTGGGTACATCTGGGGTATCTAGAAAATTAAATAATGACGGGTTTTTTCAATTTATCAATTCTTTTTATTTTTCAGCATGAATGACTTGTTTGGTTGAACATACTATTTCTAAACATAATAGATATTGATATATTCATATCTAACATCATTAGGAAGCACATCCTCGCCATTCAAATTTTATAACTCCGAATAAAGGCTAGCGTCAGCACCATTTTTACTATAGAGATTTCATGTTGTGAAAAGACGACGCGACAATTCTGTGCGTTTTCTGATTTTACGTTGTAACTGTACGTCTCACACAAATCCAGCTATTATTTAATGGTCTAAGAACAGGAAAGTGTTTGTAGTCGTGTCCCTCACGAGGGGTAACAGTAACCTGCTGTACTGAATTCTTCGCAAACCTCATCTCGTTATCGATTGTCATGTACACAACGGTGTAAATTGGCGGTCCTTGTCGAATCAGCTTATATGAGAGAGATAAGAGATCAATAGTTTATATCTGTGTCTCGCATTAAAACTCACAACAATAAAATGACAATGTTACATACGGATAAGAGTGTAATACACAGCCATATAATCCAATAATTCCCGAGTCTACATATCACAGTCAGTCAAGACGCCGCGATTCGCTGTGCAGAGTTGCGTCCCTTGGGCACAGTAGAAACCTATGATTGTGGGTTCGAATCCCGGTTCGCCCCGAATATGTTTCTAGGTTCGTCAGTACCATACCCATGCTTGTGGGTTTCACCGAATTGGTAAATGTCTGAGACCTGCATCACTTCGGGCTTTCCTCCCACATTAAGCTGACACGTCGTGATGTTACTGGAATACTTTTAAAAGCTGCGTTAAACCAAACTCACTCACTCATCAGGTGAATGAATCATATGAGGCACAGAGCATGTATATGTACATGTACGAACAACAAAAGTAATAAGATAACAAAAGGTGGAAACTTAACAAGGAAAGCCAACAGATAATTAGCGCTGATAGGCTAGGTATAGGGGGTATACACGCGCACAAAAAGATAGTATGATTCGCACTACATAGAATATAAAGTAATAGAAAAATAGATGCCACATCTAGGACTGAAAGTAATAATTATATCCCCTCTTTCACTTGATTATGAAAATGTAATCTTGTCCGATTACTAATGGAGAACTAGTCTAGACTTAAATGTAATGAATTACAGACGATTTGATACCGTTTTGTTTTACGTCGTGTCTCTGGCGGCGTCGGAGAAAGACGACATTGGTATATTGATTGATATGTATCTCACCTTATACTCGTTCATAGCAGGAAAAAATCTCGTCCCCTTGTTTCAGAATTAAAAATGAAAATAACACCATTTATATGGAATTATCAGGATATTCGTATAAATTGTTACGTTTTTTATTAAGTTTATACAATTCTAAAGGTAATACAGTAAACAGTATATCATCCAGTGATTACGATATTCAAACAGGTCAAACAATTGATTGTATTATGCAAAAACAGGATAAATTCGTAAATTGTTTGTGACTAAACGCGGAGTTGTTGAATCGTTACAATTTGTTAAATTTCTTCTACAAATGATTGCATATATGTAGTTAATATATATATAATACAAATACTTACATTTTGCTAAAGTAATATATCTAGTTTTAGTTAATATAAAATAGAATGAAATGTCTATTCATCTACCTGTTTATATGAAATTACAATATTCAATATAACACTCCAAAGGAACTACCTAGTACGTACATGTACATTTGCAGTTACTTTTACATTTCATCTTCTAACACTTGCCATAGGGTAAGATATATGATATACGACACTAATTCTGTTACTACGTTGTTACGTGTCGATTCCCAAATTTATACAATATGTTAACCCAGAAATATGTTAGTAAAAGAACTAGAATAGAGTGGTAGTACAATATTCAATGGTAATATATACAATGTTGTCAGTGGTCAGTATCAAATACAAAAATACAGTGGTGATAGCAAAGGCAGACATAATATGCATATTCACCCAGCGGCGACAGTAGTCAAGCTTCCGAGATGGGCAAGGTAGAGACTCAGATATGATGAGCGATCCTCCCATGAAACGATGAAAATGCGGGATAGACGAAATGTGTGAAAGAGATTCGTAAACACTCTCTTGTCAGCTTATATAGTCTAACCAGATACTTGAAAGTTCCACGTGTTTCGAAAACTTACGAACACCGTCCGCGGTATAGGGGACCGGAAGTTCTCACACTACACTAATACCCAAATATATTAATAACGACTGATCACTGTCCACACACAGTGTAACGAGCGTCAGCTTAATCAGAAGCAATGTAACACAGCTACAATCACTGTCAAATATTGAAACACACTGCCATAAAATAACGTCTGGCCCAAATTGTGCTCTCCTTCTTGCTGAACTGTTTCTTTATGCACATGAATCGGAATTAATTTCTGCTCGAATTGGCAAAGTCAAATCAAGTATATGAATGATCTGATGCCACCAAATAGCCAATTCCCTTCCACTGATTTACCCAACTCCCCTAGAAATAAAAGGGACCAGTCTGTTCCATATTTAGATCAATGCTTAACGATTCAGAGTGACTATAAACTCTCCACAAGGGGGACAAGAGGGATGCCTTCAACTTTCAAATAGCCAACTTTCTCTTTATGTGGAGCAATATGTTCCGGCAGCTCCATCCTTTCCTGTCCACATTTTACAACTTTTGAGCTAGAATCGAGTAGGACTTTGCTACAAAGATTCCAAAGATCGCCACACGACTCTTGCCCTAAAGGTGTTTCTTCGGGGTATCATTCAGTGCCTTAGTGAATCTTTCAAAACGATTAAAGGTATGAGGACATTTTCAAATTTGGCACATCAGTGACAAAAATCAAAGGCTTTTCCCTATTTTGACTTGAACATAAATATTATGTTCCCTTGAGGTTTTTTCAGATGAACAATTGACTTGTCTTTTCATGTGTTTGTGACGGCTGCAACCATTGGAGCAGGGTAGCTCATCTTTTCGCGAACACCTGGCATCATCATTATTTGATAGTGATTCATAAATGCATCCTTGTGATATTGTTGGAATCGTACAATTCCCTTATTCTACGATACTCTTCATATGCATATTCTCAAAACAATGAGCCAGTCCATGCAACTTGTAGAAGAATGCTTCCTTTACATTTTAAACAAGTGCAGTTTTCCGAACATAGCGTTCGTTTTCACACCTAATCTATTTTGCTTGATTTCCTCTAGACCATTTGTATCAGTGACAAAGACAATTTGTCGCTGGGTGCTAAAAGGAATGTGCAGTTCAGGAATTGTGTTTAATGGTTATGTTCTTAGTGTTACAGTGTGTACGTACTTTCTGACAAACAAGAATCTCAAGTCTTCTTAGGTTCTTCAACGTTGAAATAACAGGCAATTCCTCGAACATCAGCAGTAAAAAAGAGAGGAAGTCTTCAGTTCCTTTGGAAAATCCAAACTTAATTCAGCCAGTTTTGTAGTTCATCAATATAGACCATCCATAGTTTCATGTAAATTAGTGTTGTCAAAACATTTATGTGGAGCAGGAATAGGAATATCAAACGTACTGATGTTATTGTATTCAAAACTCTTCTCAAGTGATTGAAGCGACTAGTTCACGCGCAAAATCATCTTAAAATAGCTTTTATCAAAGGTAGCTGTAATACATAGGTAGAAAGGACGTGACATCTTCTGGTTACCTTGGTGTGCGGCCATCTCTCAGTGTCAAGATTACATTACATATCCCATGTGGCGTTGTCAGCTCTTTCAGCACGGTGTCACACAGGGTAAATGTCATGTGCCACTACCACTGCAATATCTGACAGGATCAAACTAGGAGAAAATGCTACACAGTGTAAAATCTGAATTTTGTTTCCCTTACATTTTAAACAAGTGCAGTTTTCCGAACAAAGCGTTCGTTTTCACACCTTATTTATTTTGCTTGATTTCATCTGCACCATTTGTATCAGTGACAAAGATAATTTGTCGTTATGTGCTAAAAAGAATGCGCAGTTCAGGAATGTGTGCATCGCAGCTGAGGGTGAAATATACGTGATGTAATCGACGTTCCATAACCGGCATATGCGAAACGTGATTTTGTAAGAACTATGAATATGGCGGAAAGTTCACGTCAACATTTGTGTTTGCGTGTTTACTATAACATTCTATAGGATACTAGGGTTACTGGTGACTGTTCAGAATGATCATTAGTGATTTGTATACACCATATATACCCTCTAATGTGCTATTTTCGTTTTTGAATTTTCCGAGTGAATGTACGATATTTAGATTTCTAAACGTACACAAAAATAACGCGTTGAAAGATGATTTAGTAAAAGTTCAAAAGCAGCGATAATTAGGTAAACCTAAGTGTCTGAGGTCGTTTTCAGTAATTTTGCTAAAAATAACTGCGGATGATATCACAGAACTGAGCATTTCCCACAAAACAAAATTCAGAACTGTGAAGTATATGTGTGTGCGTGATGTATTATGAGTTGTATTCAACTTCAAAGTGGGGGTTGAAGATAAGGGACGTATGTGTCCCTGTGGAATATACAAACACATACACACCCTAACATTGCCACTCAGCTTGTCACGAAAAACAAATTATTCAATACATTACCGATGCTCAAGAGAACTTCTATTTAAGCGGTCTCGCTGAACATTAAACATTGCGCTATTTGAGTCACACTGACCTCTCAAAGTAAGATTTGCTGATTTCAATGACTGTATTCATAGTGTTACAGTGTGTACGTACTTTCTACAAAGGAATCTCAAGTCTTCTTCAGGTTCTTCAACGTTGAAATAACGAAAGTCGCCTGTAGCAGGCAACTCCTCGAACATTAGAAGTAAAACAGAGGGGAAGTCTTCAGTTCCTTTGAAAAATCCAAACTTGATTCAGCCAGCTTTGTAGTTCAACAATATAGACCATCCTTAGTTTCATGTATATTAGTGTTGTCAAAACATTTCTGTGGAGCAGGAATAGGAATATCAAACGTGCTGATGTTATTGTATTCAAAACTCTTCTCAAGTGATTGAAGCGACTAGTTCACGCGCAGAATCATCTTAAAATAGCTTTTATCAAAGGTAGCTGTAATACATAGGTAGAAAGGACGTGACATCTTCTGGTCACCTTGGTGTGCGGCCATCTCTCAGTGTCAAGATTACATTACATGTCCCATGTGGCGTTGTCAGCTCTTTCAGCACGGTGTCACACAGGGTAAATGTCATGTGCCACTGCCACTGCAATATCTGACAGGAGCTGTTCATATCTGAACAAAGCCTTCTCCGATCATCACAGATTTGCTTTTAAGATCTTACATCTGAATAATAACAGTTGCAGGTCTACCGTCCTGAAATGCATGCACAGAAGGACCCATGTGTCTCATGAAAGAGAGATCGTTATGGACACAGCTGACATACTTCACGGTTCATGTTCCGGTGCTGCAAGGCAGCAACGTCAACAAACAGAGCAATGCTATTCTACAGCATTAAAGACCTCCTCCGTAGTGTAGTTGTTAGCTCTTCTGCCCGGAGAGCAGAATGTCGGGTCCGGGCCGCGTCATACCAAACGATTTTAAGGGGATAAAACAAGGACTGGTCGGCTCGGAACCAGTATACTGGGTCTGAGTAGGGTATTCATGTTAATCTGCGGCATGGTATCTCAGTGGGCTAGCACTATAAAACTGTCATACCTGACTAGTACCGGACTAGTACAAGCAATCCCACACACACGTCGCTGTAAAAGTGCAATAATCTTGAACGCGACGCAAATAACTCTTCCCTAACTGATAAGAAGAAGATTGTGATACTGAAATTTACAATGCTTCTCATCGCTTTCTTATCTATAACATGTCTGTTAAAAGACAACAACAACAAAAGTTGAACGTATGCTTTAAACATGATTTATATGGTTATATTTGTATATTTTTTTAATAACGTTACACGAACTTTAAGTATACTGTGCGTTCTTTTGAACGGCTCCCCCCGAGTAGCCCCCATTTGTGAAAAGTCATTATTCAGTACCAGTAGCCCCCATCAGATTGTGCTGTTCCATGGGAACCCGTTTTTCATGCTCATTAGACGCCTCGTTAATTAGAGACGGGAGATGACCTCCTCTATACAAGGTTTGTATTGATCTGTGTTTAAGCAGTAACGCATCATTGAACCATACTTATTATCACTCACTGCCTGTGGACCTAAGATTGAGTTTAACTCGATATAGATTAGACAATCATCATATCCCAATAGGAGCTGGTCGACGGTAAATTGACATAGAGAAAATAGAATCTGTACATTATGTAATCTTGGCATAGGTGACACGCTACATGTCATGTTATGTTAATCTTACTTTAATGCCAATATCCTTCAGTTGTAAACTATATATCACTAATGTCTATACAACATCGGCCTATCCTTATAAACATGTCCAAGTGCAACAACACATCGATGAAAATGTATAATAAATAAAGCGACAAAACCCTTTCCATACCCAATAGTATATTTGTAAATCTGAACATGCTCACACATACTATGTATATATCTTATACTATTATTATTTTTATTATCTACTCACTGAACATATCTATGTAATATGTATATATATCCTCTCTGTATCACATGTGATTTACGAGCATAAACTTGACTTGTTAATCGGATCATCCAACAAAATCAAGCAAGAGTCGTGTGACGCTCTTTGAAATTTTGAGTTCAGCACGTCATTTGCTGACTAGTTAATGAATAAGAACATATACTGAATAAGCTTTTGACGTCACATATGTTACCGTGATTTACGAGCATAAACTTGACTTGTTAATCGGATCATCCAACAAAATGACCAGCACTCACTTATTATCTTCCAGGCTTGTCTGCTCTGTAAGCACAGATGCATGTACTCTTATGACAAATATGTACACAAACCAAGTGCTGTTTGCTGATTTTTTATTTTTTTTGATAGGCATTACTTAGAAGTTGACGGATGACAAGGTAGACACAATTATATGGATAACAACTTCTTTAATACTGTGAAAAGCGACGCAAATTCGTGAAGCGTTCCATATTTCTTTTCACTTTCTATAAGTATGTCCAAGACTAAATGACCTTCGAAAACAATACCTTCCGGCATACTATACTAAATATCCCTCCACTCTAAAATACAATCAATTAATGAAATGTTCATACAAACCCATTCTAGTAAAACTGGCTCAGTTCTGTAAAAAAGGTTTAACATTATTTACACAAATAAATATCATAGGATCGTCGAGCTATGGCTGGAAAATTGCCCTTGTGACGTTAAAGTTTGTGAATTTCACTCTACAATATAATATATGTGTATTTTTTGTGTGTGTTCATGTTTGTAGTTATGCAGATCATACATGTATTATAGAAATGCATTATGCGTGATTGGGTGCATGTATGTATTCATGTATGTATATATTATTAGATATTACTGTTGGTGTTGTTGTGTATGCATTCAACCTAATGTATGCTCTGTAATCAATCAATTTTCGAGCAATAAACTTCTGTTCTGTTCTGGTATAGATCCTTATACCGTTGTCAAGCAAAGCTGAATGAGGGACATAGTACAGAATATATACAGTAGGTGGAGGATTAACAGTAGAGGATTAACAGTACAGAATATATACAGTAGGTGGAGGATTAACAGTAGAGGATTAACAGTAACAACGATTGCATACTTGAGTGGGATAACATTGGTAGGTGTTGACAACAAAGGGATAATGCTATCACAACACGATGGACAGAGAACACATTGGTAGAAGCCAATAGGGACATGAAGCCAATAAACAGGATAAGTGATGATTGCTTGATGAGTTCATAGTAGGCGGGTGGGATGAAATACCTTGATCTCTGTTGATTGATGGCTTGTGGCGGCGAATGTGGACCGAAACGTCGCTTTTCACAGTGTTAAAGAAGTTGTAATCTATAAAATTATGTCTACGCTGTTTGCTGAGATTCACACTGAACTTCAATTATATTTGCGTTATCTAATATTAAGTATGACGAATGTAGCTGATCATGTAACTTATCTTCATGAAATGAGAATAAATATGAAGAACAGCTTTTCCCTTGACTTTTCATTCGTTAAATTGTGCCAGCATACATGTGCAAACACATACATTTCAAACTGTGTTTACTGAGGAAGACCAACTGTGGAAAGCCGTTGTAATTATAAAAGCCTGACAATAATCAACAAGCATCAGAGGAGCGTTTCCTCCCCATGCTTATAGAACACATAATCAATATTCAATAACAGCTTGGTTTTCATAGCTTAACATGTCCAAAGAGATTCATGCAGTATATCAGGTTAACTACTCGGTGATTAGAATGGCCATGAACATTGTTTGGGTTGATTACCACTATAAACATTTCAAAGAATTAATGGTCAACATAGTCGCTCTCCTGCTGTGAACAGAAGCCGGTGATGGAACAGGTGCTTTGAGTTGATGTTCGAGAAACAGAGTTTGGCTTTGGGATAATTATATCCCTCATGGATTTAAACCCCTCCGTCTATTTTGGTCAGGGCAAGTGTATTTTAGTACTGGCTAATGACTATCAGTATTGATAACTTGTGACTATTCGCCTGTTTGACTTATCTCACGCTGTGTGAGGTCAGTTTGTATATGTTTATTTTAAGCGTCAATGCTTTACCCTGGCTCATTGCTTAGTGTCAATAAATCCTTAAAATCATTTTGGTTTATTTTTGTCAATGCGCCTGAACGCAATCGGAATCCATCCATCCATCCATCCATCCATCCATCCACCCAACCACCCACCCACACCAACACACACACACACCCATACACCCAAATCTTGAGTTCAGCACGTCATTTGCTGACTAGTTAATGAATAAGAACATATACTGAATCAGCTTTTGACGTCACATATGTTACCAAACATGGCATATACGAAATACATCAATATCTGTGATACTCTCTATTATTTCGTTCCTATCTAACAAGCAGAGTTAGCAACCGACCAACAACTCATTGCTGATTTTTCATTTTCGACACAACACTTCTTGGGGTTTTCCAATCGAAGACATCCCAGGAGGCAGAAAGCCTTGGCGCCTTTACCACCGCCCCCAGCATTAGGTCATCCGTTCCTGCAGAGCAAAGTTGTGACCAGCATGTGAGTCGCCACAGAACGTGGTAGTGACCAGCATGTGAGTCGTCACAGAACGTGGTAGTGACCAGCATGTCAGTTGTCACAGATCGTGGTAGTGACCAGCATGTGAGTCGTCACAGAACGTGGTAGTGACCAGCATGTGAGTTGTAATAGATCGTGGTAGTGACCAGCATGTCAGGTGGTACAGATCGTGGTAGTGACCAGCATGTCAGTTGTCACAGATCGTGGTAGTGACAAGCATGTCAGTTGTCACAGATCGTGGTAGTGACCAGCATGTCAGTTGTCACAGATCGTGGTAGTGACCAGCAGGTCAGTTGTCACAGATCGTGGTAGTGACCAGCATGTCAGTTGTCACAGATCGTTGTAGTGACCAGCATGTCAGGTGGTACAGATCGTGGTAGTGACCAGCATGTCAGTTGTAATAGATCGTGGTAGTGACCAGCATGTCAGGTGGTACAGATCGTGGTAGTGACCAGCATGTCAGTTGTCACAGATCGTGGTAGTGACCAGCATGTCGGGTGGTACAGATCATGGTAGTGACCAGCATGTCAGTTGTCACAGATCGTGGTAGTGACCAGCATGTCAGGTGGTACAGATCGTGGTAGTGACCAGCATGTCAGGTGGTACAGATCATGGTAGTGACCAGCATGTCAGGTGGTACAGATCGTGGTAGTGACCAGCATGTCAGGTGGTACAGATCGTGGTAGTGACCAGCATGTCAGGTGGTACAGATCGTGGTAGTGACCAGCATGTCAGTTGTCACAGATCGTGGTAGTGACCAGCATGTCAGGTGGTACAGATCGTGGTAGTGACCAGCATGTCAGTTGTCACAGATCGTGGTAGTGACCAGCATGTCAGGTGGTACAGATCGTGGTAATAAGCATGTCAGGTGGTACAGATCGTGGTAGTGACCAGCATGTCAGGTGGTACAGATCGTGGTAGTGGCCAGCATGTCAGTTGTCACAGATCGTGGTAGTGACCAGCATGTCAGGTGGTACAGATCGTGGTAATAAGCATGTCAGGTGGTACAGATCGTGGTAGTGACAAGCATGTCAGGTGGTACAGATCGTGGTAGTGACCAGCATGTCAGTTGTAATAGATCGTGGTAGTGACCAGCATGTCAGGTGGTACAGATCGTGGTAATAAGCATGTCAGGTGGTACAGATCGTGGTAGTGACCAGCATGTCAGGTGGTACAGATCGCTGTAGTGACCTTCATGTCAGGTGGTACAGAGCGTGGTAGTGACCAGCATGTCAGTTGTCACAGATCGCTGTAGTGACCAGCATGTTAGGTGGTACAGATCGTGGTAGTGACCAGCATGTCAGGTGGTACAGATCGCTGTAGTGACCAGCATGTCAGGTGGTACAGAGCGTGGTAGTGACCAGCATGTCAGGTGGTACAGATCGTTGTAGTGACCAGCATGTCAGTTGTCACAGATCGTGATAGTGAACAGCATGTCAGGTGGCACAGAGCGTGGTAGTGACCAGCATGACACGTGATACAGATCGTGATAGTGAACAGCATGCCAGGTGGCACAGAGCGTGGTAGTGACCAGCATGACACGTGATACAGATCGTGATAGTGACCAGCATGACAGTTGTCACAGATCGTGGTAGTGACCAGCATGTCAGGTGGTACAGATCGTGGTAGTGACCAGCATATCCATAGATAACAGTTACCATAAAAGAAATACATAGTCCACAAAGACTATTCCCTTTAGGTCGTTCAGGGCAGGGAAAATCTACCTCAATTTCTTGAAGTAAAATACCACATTGTAGTGTGTTAGGAACACTGTGGTGATACCTATCTATGTAATGGGGGTGTTAGAGGAGAAAACTTGGGATATCTGATTGTATCTCCCTCGTGGGACGATGTCAATCTTCTGTCCAGCTCGTTTCTTGCAGTAAATCACCCCGGGGAGGCGGGTCATATATTCTCTGATTCTGAAATAAATCACCATCTGTAATAAAAGACGTCTAGTCAACCTCCTTTCAGTTCCAGTAGCACGCGTAGAATAGAATAGAGACCTGTATTACTGCGATGTACGTACTCGTGTATTGCTGCGACGTAGTTTATGACTTGTTTAGACGTAATCTTTGTCTTACTGTGGCGTACTGTATGTCTTGTTGTGACGTAACCTATGTCTTGTGACGTATTGTATGTCTTGCAGCGAGTTATACGTTTTCTATGTATGTCTTGCTGTGAGATATACGTTCTCTATGTCTTGCCACTACGTATTCTATGTCTTGCTGTGACGTATTGTATGTCTTGCTGCGAGATATACGTACTGTATGTCTTGCCATTAGGTATTGTATGTCTTGCTGCTAGTTATACGAAGTGAATGTCTTGCTGTGAGTAATACGCATTGTATGGTTTGCTGTGAAGGATTGTATGTCTTGGTACGAGTTATACGTAGTGTCTGTCTTGCTTTGAGTAATACGCATTGTATTGTTTGCTGTGAAGGATACCTACTGCTACAAGTTATACGTACTCTGTGCCTTGCTGTGACATACTCCACATCTAAGGTGACATCTCTTACGTCACTATATATAGCCATATCATACATCATCGCACCTTTTGCTATGGAATTTACAAAACATGTTATCGTGATGTGTGTTTTTTATAATTTATGTTTTGCTTTTCAACTTATTATCCCCACTTTAACCTAATGAAAATGCGTATTTTACATGTACCCCGACGCCAATGATTTCCTGAAGCTGAACTATCATTCAACAGGTGTCGTTGAGTAATTTCACTGCAGGTATATTCACTGGAGAAAATAACTCACAGAATTTCGATCCACATGTACACATGGACACAACCATACTGACATACGCAATCTTTATCCGCTGATGTGATGCTTTTATGCTGCCACTGTGTAGTATGTGTAAAACCGTGTTAGGTTTCTGAGTAGTGGCTCGTTGGCATTGATTTCACCTTTACGAATGCATAAATAAATAAATATCTTATCTGAATGCATGGCTTTTATTTACCTGAATTATATATAATTCCGGCTTCAGTGCTTTATTGCAATTATCTATATGGTAAAATGTAGCAGCTAATTATAAATCTGCAAGATGAATATGAAATTCATCAATAATTTATCGAACAAGGCCTTTTCAGATTTAAAGTTAACGTGTTTTTATCGGAGGCATCATACATATTGAATTAACTGATTTGATATGATGTCGACTTATCAATAAAGACTGATTTCAAGCAATGCACTGGCATTTTATTTTATGTCTATATCACGTAGACTAGTATTAATATTGTATATTGCTGTGCACAGGCATAAGAAAAGTTCACAATAATTTTGTTCACACTATAACCTATAGACAATGTATTTTTGTATTTTATGTTGTTTTAGTAGGCGTTTATTTCCTTTTTAATTTGATTTCGACATCATACTTACTGTGTCATATGCCTCATGTGTCTTACATAAAAGGCTAAAGCGTAGAAATAAACAAGAAATTATCACAGCAATTGTTGTTCAAATATCTATAACTCATAGACGTTGGTATTTGTATATTTGAATTTTTAGGGGGCAAATTTGAGAATGTATTCCGTTATCAATTCCATATTGTAATATTTCTCACCATGCCTAGCATCAAAGATTATGTCTTGTGTACAATGGGTACTGGCCTTTAAGTAGCGAATAAAGTCTCATGTCATGTCATGTCATGTCATGTCATGTCATGTCATGTCAAACATTTTCCCGTCCTCCAAAGTTTATGAAGCGAAGCATCATAATATACTATTTGTGTCGAGTTTGCTGTACGGCATGCTTTTTCAAGATCGTGAAATATATAAATATTGATACAGCATTTCTATAAATAGTGAGACTTGTTATAGGTTTCAATTGTGTTTGAGAGCAGAAGCATCACATGCGTGTGTGTAAATATTGTAAATTAAGATCAATGATGAAACAAGACCATACATCTCGTACCGCCGAGTAGAAATGAAAACGGAGACGCGTTATTTGGTTGTCAATATACTGGCATTGCCCGCCGACAGAGGATAATTGACTTAAGTTAGTCATATAGGATTCTTTGCATTCTAGCGCCATCGTAAATTACTTGTGTACTTTCTCATCAGGACAAGAGACACATTGAATGAAACAGTGGGTGAAAATATTACATCGATATATACTGTGCGTCTTGCCGTCTCTTAGCGTCCGTATGCATTCACGTAGGTATTTTGCTATCATATTTGACCGCCTCCGTGGTCTAGTGGTAGAGCGTCCGGGGTTCCATCCCTGGTCGCGTCATTCCAAAAGACGTTAAAAGATGGTACTTGTTGTAACCCTACTTGGCGCTCGGCAAAAAGGGGCTTAAGCAAGGTTCGGTTCGGTTCGGAACCAGTATACTGTGTCTGAGTAGGGTATTCATGTTAAACTGCGGCATGGTATCTCAGTGGGCATGTCGCTATATCAGTGCAATAATCTTGGGCGCGATTTTAAACCCCATATCATGTCACTTTACCTCACCTTCTATGATTTTAATACAGGAGTAATATTCATCACTAAACGAAGGAACAGTATTTTCCAGATTTTATTCAAGTTTATTCCGAGGTCGATATGACAAACGTTTTAATATTTATGTACTATTTGTCCGCCAAAGTTGCACACATTAAGACTGGTCTTAAAGTAAATTGATTATTCAAGTCACTATGAACATATATTACAAATGCGTGTAAATATGGTCATTGTTTTCCTGTATTTTCAAGCGTGTGCAATACGCATAAAGGCTGTACATATATCAAATTGATGCCAACACCCTTGAATCTTGTTTTACCTGATTTGCATTTATCCTATGTAAAAGTTTCATACGCGCCTAAACGTTAAGCGGAAGATTATCAAAAACTATATTTATTTCAATGGTTCGGTAATATAACTTGGTGTATTACGAGCGTGGGTTTGTTACTGTGTAGCAACCACAGTGTCGTAATAAGTTAATTGGTAACACATGGCGAAGAGATTCACTTGGCTATGTACTGACCATTACCGCATACCACAAAATATTCCTGTGTGCGCTCTTGTTTTTTGTTTTGTTTTTTTGCTTTTAACCCCAAATGTATCAACGCATTGCATTTTTAGGCTTAGATTATGTGAGTGGGTGAGTCAGTGAGTAAGGTTTAACGCGGCTTTGAACAATATTCAAGTTAAACCACGGCGTATCAGCTAAATTTGGGAGGAAAGCCCGAAATTAAGCAAATTTGGTGAATCCCATGAGCACGGGTATGGTGCTGAGAGCCCTAGAAACAGGTATCACTCCATTTGTCAAACACCTTCAATCACAAATCCCACGAATACGTTTTCCCACTCCCCGATGCTCGTTATCCAAATGGTCAAAAATATTAGTGCCGTAACTTCATTTGTCACACACCTCGACGAGGATGTAAAACTTCTAATAGAGTAATGAAAAGACGTTCGTTGCATTACACAATTTTAATAGCCATATAAATAATTCAAAAAGGTGTAACATGTATTACTACAACGAGGTACATCCTTTAGAAGGGAGTCAACCCAATTTCTGTAGATGTCTTAATGACGCATTTCCAGGGAAATATAATCTCATAATCGGGTTCATCAACAGAAACTGGCAAAATGTTGTCACTGACTAAAACATGCTGGTCTCTTGTTTTTATGAAAACAATTTTCACATCTGTGTTTCAACACTTTCAAAAGGATATATTAAATAATAAAAAACTTTTTTTCATGTTGATGCTGTTTCTTATTTTGGACGTGTTTAGTTCAAAGTTTATTTCGCTTTTAAACATTTTTTCTATTTGATGAACAACAAAACCCTTAAGAAATCTGTACATTTTAAACTTTGTGACGTATTCACCTTGTGTGCTCTTTGATAATGAGGATATAATCAAGCTCTATATCAGCAAACTTTAACCAGACAGCAACTTACAGCAGAACTTATTCTGGGATTAATTCTGACTAATAAAGAATTAATGGCAATGGCATTTGATGTTGATTATTTTTACATTCTTCACTTTTCTATAAATAAATATCGTGCAAACTTCTCTGCTCCGTTTTTTTACAAACGTTCTTTAATCTAGGTTCGAATAATTATGCCACAGCAAATAAATTTATTTACTCAATATATGATAAAAGCAGTGTCAATATTGCCACTTTTAGTAGAATCAACTAATCTGGTTCATGCTGTAGAGGTGATGTTGCAAGTGTACCTGGGGCGTACCTCTCTGCGATGTAACAAAGTCAACTTTCTGCCGTTTGTGACAAATTCAGATGTCCCTGACAATGTATGGACAATGTAGAAATAATAGGTAAATTGGGAAAAATCGATATTCTTGTACGAAGCGGAGATGAGAACTTAATTTAAGATGTGTTCATGATCAAATGGTTCAGTTGTTAATTGAATCTATTCGGGTAGAACATCAAACAATATACAGTCCTATTGTATCTTTGTAGATCAATATTTCTACCCATTAACTTCAAACGTCTATATTTATTTGATCTTAATTATACTGATGATTAAGTCTGTTTGGACCGGTCCATTACTTCAACAGGTAAATCTCCTGTGGTTGGACACGCCATCTCTACACCATTGTCTAACAACTGGGGCACCTGACAATTGGGGTATCTGACAAATGGGGTATGACCTAGAAACATAATCGGGTCGAACCGGGACTAGAATGAACGATCATAGGTTTCTAACGACGGTACTCCGCACTGCGAATTGAGGCACCGTATTGCCAACTATTGGGCCACCTGTGCTTCATTTAGGCCACAGGAAGTATAATATACTCGTTGTGGTGTGAGACTTGGAGAATGCAAAAAGTATTAAGGAAGCCCTCTCACATGTTAACAGAGGTTATGTTTTGATAATGTTAATTGTTTTATACATTAAAATGTTTACACAGCTGCGTGAAACAGTCACTCGGGTTCTACGAGTCGAGTATGATAATTACACAAGTAGTAAAAGACCAAAGCACAAATATGAGGATCGATTGTGCTAAACAAAATTAATTCAGATATTGCATAAAAGATATGTTTTCTCATGCAATACCTTGGGATTGCTTGCTGGGCAAATCACGAAGTCAAGTATGCGGCGAGTAATTACCAACGACTAATGACGATTTGGGTACCCGTCTCAGCCCATGAACATGTTAACTTAGATTTTGGGAATGTCGGAGGTATTTGTGGCTATATAATGATATCCAAGCTCACTTCATGTGTAAAAACAAACATATATTTTTTATGCAAAACGTTGTGTGGCTATCGGCAGAGCAGGACATTCACCCTATTCGCGAACATCAGGTGTCATCACTGATTTTCAGAGATCCATTCCTATACTTTTCCCCGTTATTTTGAATATTATACGAAAGGATCCCTGAAAATCACTACACATTTGTTCAGTTCGGGACTTAAACATGATCCTAAACTCTTCAAGAGCTAAATATATCGACCACCTCTTTTATACCTGAACACATGGACAGTGTGTTTAGTGTATATATCTTGGGGCATCAGGCGTTAATAACATCGCTAACATGACTTCAAACACAAATAGAGATCCGATTATTGAAAACGCCATCTATGTTTATGAAGTATCGGCAATAGTGAAGGATTTGAAAATTAAAAAGGCCCTAGGAACAGACTTAGTGGTAAATGAACACATAAAATATGCTGGTGCAATCTTGTGTTAACACGTATCGCACTTGGTAGATAAGGATGGCCGACCTCTTACCTGAATGTAGATCCCAAAATGTCAGATAGATGTTATCAATGAGAAAGTCCAGATTCCTAAGTATGCTTCAGATGACATTTGCTTTCATTTTTAACAAATTGTCATGATGATGGAGGTGTAACTATGTCTATGGCCAACCTTGTCATGAATGTCCCGTGGATAAAGGGATTAAGCTTAACCTTAAGTTTGTCGTGTGGAATGGTGGTATACAAAGTTGAAAATAAAAGCGACAAAAAGCTTTTCATATTCATAAGAAATCTATGCTAAAGGCAGAGTCGATTTACAGTTCCGAACAATCATGAACAAGTGTTCATGAATCACTATCAAATTGTGATGGTACCAGGTGTTCCCAAAAAGGTGAGCGTATCCTGCCCCACCGGTGGCACCCTTCACATACACAAGGCAAGTCAATTGATCACCTGAGAAAAATATTTAAACAAAATTAATGTTTTGACATTATTAAAATTGGTTCTTTTGCATTTTTTTAAGCCAATTCTTTTTGAGAATCGTCATGGTATCGATGAGACAAGGATGTGGTGGCACATTGCTGGACCCATCAACATAGATTTATCTCTCACGTCAACATCGCGCACTGACTTCATCCACTCTGAAAGACATTCAAAAGATTCATCTTCTCTATTAGCACATGTATTTGTATATGTTTCGACAACATGCACACTGATATTAAAGTCGATCCAAATTTGTAGCAGGCTGCTCATGCTATTGTGGTCCAAGTTTGCATAACTGACGAAGGTTGTTATTGTCAACAAAAGAGAAGTCACCAGTGATAGTATGACCAACAGATTTCGTGTCAATACTAAATCAAAGCTTCTGTTAGGCAGTGACACGTACCCTCAGAAAAAAACGATCACATTGATAAAATGCATTGCGAACAATGTATTTAAAGTATACTAAATCTGTCAATATGCAATAGCGTCATTTAGATTAAAGGTACCAAAATAGTTGGTGCGCGATCGAACGTTGCTCACTTGATAACACTGATTAACTTGACAAACACGCACTTGTACATCCTGTCCCAGACACTCACCCTGCCAGCACATCGTGGTCGGAGGAAAACTACTTTCCTCGCAACGAAAAACAATCACAGTGTTTCCGCTCACTGTGATATTCACAGGCATCGGTCTGAGACTTGTACGTAAAGATCGTTGTCCACATGCACACTGGCATTATGTATTGACGTGTATGCATCATGTTCTTGTTTTGGGACCTTTATATAATTGCTGCCGTTACATTTCATCCTCTTTAAATAGGAGCAACACAATTCCTTCAGTCATGTTTATTAATGTCCATTGTACGATTCCGACTAAATCATAAACATGTGTTTATGAATCACGGTCAAATAGTGATGACATCAAAGGCTCATGAAAACACTGAAACTAAAGGCAAAACACCAGTGTCACGGTTAATACGTCATGGACATTGATTGTATTTTTTTGGTATCATTTTGTTTATTTGTGATCATCTTTGCCAACTTGACGCATGTGAAAAAAAACCGAACCACAACCATAATAGGGGTTAGTGAGTGAGTGAGTGAGTGAGTGAGTGAGTGAGTGAGTGAGTGAGTGAGTGAGCCTGACCCCGTCAGTCGCTTCTTACGACAAGCATAGTCGCCTTTTACGGCAAGCATGGGTTGCTGAAGACCTATTCTACCCGACATCTTCATGGGTCTCCTGACGTAGTGTAAGTGACAGAAGTCTTCCCACCCGGGAACATTCGCCACTCGTTCCCGGTGTTTGTTCTGTCACGTGATTACAACAATGTACATTTTCGACCTATTTCAATCCATCAACAATAAAAATGGCTGCTGTCGTCTTAAACTTCACCCCTGAGTGTTGTCTTCCGCCATCACTCCGAGCTACCATTTGACGGCACAAGTAATACGCCCTTTGACATTACTATTAAAATACAGACAAGAGACCACTAGCAACCTAAGTAAGACCGCCTCACTTGGGACCTGTCATTAATAGCGATGTCTGACGCATGATATGACTGCAACATTACTTAGACAGATGCAAGTACAAGGTCATGTAGGTGCCTGGAAAAGATCAATGCAATGTCCAATACTATCGGACCAATCAATGGCACATAATGAAATCCACCGGAAACACTATAAGTAACCTAAGAACTACGTTCCTCCAATCTACTAACAACAGCATATCAAGAGCATACCATATAGCAAAGCATATCAATAATATACTCTTATAAAGTGGAACTGGGACTTGTAATACGTATTTGATTCTGTGTGCGTACACTCTTTATGTAAGCTGTAGGGATTTGACTATTTGTGAACTGGAATCTGGGTGTTCACATTAAACTTTCAGGTAACGAGTGTACGTCTTAAGGCCTCCTGTAAGTGTTAGTGTCAGGAATAATTACACCAAACCACCAAACCTGTTCTGAAGGTTTGTATTGGAGCTTTCAGATGGGATTTTCAGCAATTTGATTCTCGTTAAGTTTCTTCCTTTCTGATATCTGATCGATGAAATGAACCCATGACGTTTGAATTATTCATCACCTACAAGGATGTTAACCGCAGGGCCTAAAGGTGATACACATAAGGATCAATGTGATATTCTCTGCGCACAACTAACATGCTGTAGTGATATGTATTAGCATCTTTTCTCAAAACAATTAACTTTGATAATCACACTCTGGCGCGAAGACGATTGAAATGTGATTGTACGTTGCCAAAGTACTGAATAGTTGCCTGTTCTTTGCCAAAGAAGTGGATGACGTTGGACGCTTCAAACAGCAGAATGTTTATGTGATCGTAAATGTGAAAATGCAGATCCTTTTTCTTTGAATGCGACTTGTTTAATGAAGATAGTGAGTGATTGAGTTGGGTTTAACGCCGCTTTTAACAATATTCCAGTTATATCACGGCGTGTCAGCTTAATGTGGGAGGAAAGCCCGAAGTGACGCAGGTCTCAGACGGTGAAACCCACGAGCACGGGTATGATGCTGACAAACCTAGAAACATAATTGGGGCGAACCGGGATTCGAACCCACAATCATAGGTTTCTGGCGTGTCCAAGGGACGCAACTCTGCACAGCGAATCGCGGCGTTTTAGACGACTGGGCCACCCGTGCCCCCTGACATTTTACTTAGAATTATGAGATACGTCAACTGATCTCAGTTTGATATTCAATTTCATTGGGGTTTTACCAGGACAAGATAACATAAAACATTCACGTAAGTACAGAGTTATATACGTAATACATGTAAAGTATATTTTTTTTCACTGTTCACTTATCCTCCTTATTCTATTCTTTCCTTCTGTTCCGTTCATGCTTAGTACGGGCGGTCGGGTAGCCTAGTGGTTAAAGCTTTCGCTCGTCACGCCAAAGACCCGGGTTCGATTCCCGACGTGGGTACAATGTGTGAACCCCATTTCTGGATCCCCCGCCGTGATATTGCTGGAATATTGCTAAAAGCGGCGTAAAATAATACTCACTCACTTATGCTTAGTACAAGTTGTACATCAATTGTGTAAATATCTGGGAGAAGGTGTCCTGAGTTGGAGAACTTATACCCAATCCCATTCATAAATACATTATTTTTAAATCAAACCCTCTAAACAGCTCTAAACTCAGTTTAAAATGGATATCCAACTCAGACACAATATACTGACTCCGAGCTGACCAATCCTTGTTTAATGCCCTTAATGCCGAACGCAAGGCAGGGTAACAAGTACCAGCTTTTAACGCATTTTAGTATGACGTGGGCGTGGATCGAACTATGGACGTTTTGCTGCTCTCCGGACAGACGGTCAATTCACTGGACCACGCAGGCGATAATCTGAATGATAGAATGGTCAACATATTTTGTGTCAATAATGTGAATTTGCGTTAGACACTTGACACCTAAAGAAGACAGTTATCAGGTAGAATACCCGTGATCTTTCTCAACGGATTTACATACTTAGGGGTTCTTAGGAGGGATTCTGCCTTACAACACAGCCAGGCTAATATAATATATGAATGCATCACTGAAATTAAGTGATGACACCAGGTGTTCGCGAAAAGTGTATGTATGCCCTACCGGTAGCACCCGAAACTTGCGCCCAAGACATTTGACACTGAAGAAGCATGCTGTCAGGATACACTGCTCTTTCAATTTGTGAAGTGACATACTTTAAGGTAATGGTTATGAGGAAGGATTCTACCTCACAAGGCAGCCAGGTTAATTGGCAGGACTTGGCACTGACGAATTCATCTTTGCAACACTTATTTATAGCACCATTGATCACTATATGTAACAGGTCAATTGGACGAGGCATCACACTTATGTGGTTTCAAATACTTGAACAATTGTTTTTCATGGAAACAGCCGAGAGGGACATATTGGGTGACAGCACTTCAGATGATATATCAGTGAAAATGACGTACAACAATGTCAGGAGTTGTGGTGTTTTGCAGAGATGTATCAATACGAATTAAAATAAACGTTCACCATCGTCTACTTGAACCGTCATGGGTGTTTTGACATTAGTTTCTTAACTTTGACTCTAAGACGAATCTAATACCCTAACAGCGGTTCTTTCGCCAATGATTCTGCAAAGTATAGGTTGGCAAGATAATTACCCCCCAGATGCATGCATCTGGAGAAATATCGACCAGCATCTCTGTTCCCTACACGTAGATGCGCCTAACATCGTAAAAGAGTTGTGATTGAAGGACCTATTGCGTCGGGACGCCAGCTATTAAAGGTCTCGCTAGACAAAATGCGAGGGAGTGGGGCGTTGATAATAAAAAGTGGTCAATCTTCTACTACCGTTTGATTTCTTCTCACCGTGAACGCAAGCTTTTTGAATCAATTAACACTCACAGGCCGTCTATAGTCATCAATGCGTGATACGTGCATCCCAGGGGACAGCAAAGATGACATACCAAGGAACGCGGGGGTGGGTAGGGTTTACAGAATGTGGATGGTCTTGATGAGTGCTGTGGATGGTCGTGTGCTTTAAGGACGTTGCTGTAATGACGACATAACAAGACGCTGACATCAATAGGTCACAATGCCTGGCTGTCTGTTGGGGACTGATAGTTTAATTTGGTTTCATAAATTGTTCAGATCATTCCACTAGAGATGGGAAGCATCTACTTGGTCTGATTACAGCTTCTGTCTGACAACACACATAGTCAATATTGATAAGATGGTGCGGGTAAAGGAGTGCATCTAGGGACTTGTTTCCCCTTCGTCTTCAATGGACGGACAACAGGAACAACTGAATACTGATTTTCAGATCCGCGAGGGTTAAACATACATAATTTGTTTACAGACACTATTTGTCTGTTGAAGACAGATGACTAGGCTGGTGATTCATGCTGGGTTCTTGGAAACTCAAGAAAATAACATCGTGATATCGGACGCTTCAGACAAAACAATCATTTATTCATAGTTTGCTTGTTTTTATATATTTTATCAAAAAGTCCACTATTAAGATTTAATCTCCCACAAAATTGAGATTTGATTGCTGCTGTGGCTATTTAATCACAGACTCTAATGTGATTTATTCATGGACGCAAAATTTGATAACAGCTTACGCTACTGGGATTAAATCACAAATGCAATAGAGATTTCATAAACAAAACTATTGAAGTATAATGCTCCGCCTCTAGTGAAAGCCACGCCCATGCCCATGCCCACGCCCACGCCAACACCCACGTGACTCCCAGCACGTAGCGGGCAAATTGAATTGTTTATTACCTTTGATGCATCATTTACCACACACTGTCAATGACAACCACTTATAGATGATTACATTGTTTGACATGTTGTTTAAATGTATACCATTCAAATGGAAGACTTTGTATTTGCCAGACAAATAACTCTTATGCTGAGATAAGCGTAAATGACCCAAAATAGAGTTGTACCAGAAGTATCTGAATTATGGGGAAGATATCAATTATTACAAAACATTTTGTAAACAGAAAAATGGTATTCATGAAAAGAAGTTGGACGAAAGATACCCCAGACACTTCACCTGGAAGAACAGAGGTTTTGCTAGAAACAAATAGTATTTGGACATTTTCTTGATTTAACAAAATTTAACATGACATTCTACCAATTTCATTTCCAAATGTGTGTCTTAAATATATAGGACATGTTAGATGACAATACAGTCACTGTCAATGAAAATAGACAGATCTGAAACACTGGGAGTAGGTTTCATAACTTTTAAAAGAAAAAAATACCTCTATTTATCAAAGCACCTATAGCCTATATAATATGCTAGATGCGAGATACTTCACTGCAGGCAGAATAAGTCTATGCAATTTGTTGTATCATAAATGAGATACTTCACAAAGGCAGAATAAGTCTATGTAATTTGTTGTATCAGAAATGAGATACTTCACTGCAGGCAGAATAAGTCTATGCAATTTATTGTATCAGAAATGAGATACTTCACTGCAGGCAGAATAAGTCTATACAATGTATTGTATCAGAAATGAGATACTTCACAAAGGCAGAATAAGTCTATACAATGTATTGTATCAGAAATGAGATACTTCACAAAGGCAGAATAAGTCTATGCAATTTGTTGTATCAGAAATGAGATACTTCACTGCAGGCAGAATAAGTCTATACAATGTATTGTATCAGAAATGAGATACTTCACAAAGGCAGAATAAGTCTATACAATGTATTGTATCAGAAATGAGATACTTCACAAAGGCAGAATAAGTCTATGCAATTTATTGTATCAGAAATGAGATACTTCACAAAGGCAGAATAAGTCTATGCAATTTATTGTATCAGAAATGAGATACTTCACTGCAGACAGAATAAGTCTATACAATTTATTGTATCAGAAATGAGATACTTCACTGCAGGCAGAATAAGTCTATACAATTAATTGTATCAGAAATGAAATACTTCACAAAGGCAGAATAAGTCTATACAATTTATTGTATCAGAAATGAGATACTTCACAAAGGCAGAATAAGTCTATGCAATTTATTGTATCAGAAATGAGATACTTCACAAAGGCAGAATAAGTCTATACAATGTATTGTATCAGAAATGAGATACTTCACTGCAGGCAGAATAAGTCTATACAATGTATTGTATCAGAAATGATATACTTCACTGCATGAAGAATAAGTCTATACAATTAATTGTATCAGAAATGAGATACTTCACTGCAGGCAGAATAAGTCTATACAATTTATTGTATCAGAAATGAGATACTTCAAAAAGGCAGAATAAGTCTATACAATTTATTGTATCAGAAATGAGATACTTCAAAAAGGCAGAATAAGTCTATGCAATTTATTGTATCAGAAATGAGATACTTCACTGCATGCAGAATAAGTCTATACAATTAATTGTATCAGAAATGAGATACTTCACAAAGGCAGAATAAGTCTATGCAATTTGTTGTATCAGAAATGAGATAATTCACAAAGGCAGAATAAGTCTATGCAATTTATTGTATCAGAAATGAGATACTTCACAAAGGCAGAATAAGTCTATGCAATTTATTGTATCAGAAATGAGATACTTCACTGCAGACAGAATAAGTCTATACAATTTATTGTATCAGAAATGAGATACTTCACTGCAGACAGAATAAGTCTATACAATTTATTGTATCAGAAATGAGATACTTCACTGCAGGCAGAATAAGTCTATACAATTTATTGGATCAGACATGAGATACTTCACAAAGGCAGAATAAGTCTATACAATCTATTGTACCAGATACGAGATACTTCACACATGCAGAATACGACTATATAATCTGTTGTACCGAATACGAGATACTTATGTATCCAATAAACTGAAACGCGAGGTTAACCTCACTTCACCTCAACATCTACCTCCAGACGGGGTCATTTTCCAGACTGATACACTTGTTCTGGGACGACAACAGGAAATCTTAAACGGTAGTGTTAAATGCTGCATGACTGCCTCTCTCTTCTGTGGAGAATACATGCAGCCACATTGTAAGTGGAATGTCTTCCCCTGAGAGAACATCTTCCTTTCGGGCGACTTGCGGTAATGTTCATAAAATGGCCTGACATATAACATAGGCCGAGAGGTAGGTGAACGCATCCAAATTCACACACATAATCTAATACAGATTCACACACAATATGTTATACATACTCTCACAGATATTCAGCCAGGCTAACACAAACATATACATACTCGCACATAGACGTACAAAAACTCACCCAGGCCAACACATACACACATAGACTCACCTAGTTTCAAATATACACACGAAGACTTACACATTTACTCTCAATCAGACGCACACAGGCACACAGTTTCACAGGCACACATACAAAAAGACACAACACAAACTCTCCACGTCAAACACAAACACTTACACAGACCCTCCTGGTCTCAGACAGACACTAACTCCGACTCACACAGTCTCACACAGGCAAAAAACATACACACAAACTCACACACAAACTTACGTAAAAAACAAACTCACACAGACTCACACACAGGTCCTCCCAGTCACACCCACACCAACACAGTCTCACACAGACCCACACAGATTCACACACAGACCCTCCAAGTCACACACAGATCCACACAGTCTCACACAGACCCAAAGAGTCACACACAAACCCAAACAGTCTCACACAGATCCACACAGACTCACACACAGCCCCTCCTAGTCTCACAAAGATCCACATAGTCTCACACACTCACAAAGGCACAAACATAAACACACACCAACACACAAACTCTCAAGTCAAACACAAACACTAACAAACTCACACAGACTCACACACAGACCCACACAGTCTCACACAAACCTACACAGCATAACAGGCACGAACATTAAACAGATTCCCACACAAACTCTCTCTGTCAAACACAAACACTAACATAATATCACACAGTCTCACACAGACTCACACATTCTCACAGGCAGAAACATACACACAGACTCACACAGAAACTCTCCACGTCAAACACACTCGAATACAGTCTCACACATAGACCATCCCAGTCTCACACAGACTCACGCACAAACCCTCCACGTCAAACACAAACACTTACATAAAACTCACACAGTCTCCCAGGTACACACAGAGACTCGCACAGAAGTCCGCGCAGTTTCACCGTTGCACTGGTAGCTTTTAAGTGATTCGTTAATGTAGAATCATTGCAATCGAAAGATTGAGATACACTTTTAACGATATTCATGTATCAGATTTCGAACATTATCTTTTAAAAATATTTTTACACAGTGACATGATACATAAATATGAAACAATAGGCTCACAGACAGACTCAGGCAGAGACGCATAAATGTACACAGGTTCATGCAGACTCATACGCACAAAAGACGCACACAAACACACGCAGACGGGCTCGCAGGTAGTCAGACACAGGCTCACACACACAAAACCACACACAGGCACAATGACTCAAACACAAACACACACTTAGCCTCACACATGTTTACATATAGACACACATACACCCATACAGACACACACACTAATACACAGACGCACGTGCACACGCACATGCAGATGCGACTGTTTCCCTGTAACATAAGCAGTGATTTAATTTACGCTGAACCAAACAGACGAATTTGTATCGTTCCTTTTCCTCGTTAATTGCAACGGAGAGATTTATAACAATTGCGTTTTGTCTTGTGTACTTGTATATATAAACAGATCGTTTAAGATCAAACCAATTTTATCACACAAAATGTTGTCTGCCCCACGTGTGCCGCATCTTTGGAAGGACATGTACACTGTCAAACCAATTCACTATCGATTATTTCTGAATAGTGGTATTTTCGGCAACAAGGATTCAGTATCAATTTCACCGTCTACCAATTGTCTCAAAGACATCACAATGACTTGTTAAACTACTCTTAGTTCTCCTTAACACTGCTGTTGACAAGACGATCTAACTATTCCTGTGTTAAGGCTTAGGTGTATCTGCTCTACCTAGCTTTGGCAAAGCCCTCTTGGAGTATTAGAATACTTAACTAGACTCAGGGTATATAGTATGAGGGACTGCACGGTGAAATTTACTTGAAGAGTCAATTCTTGATGGACGAGTGTTGTGATAGGCATTTAATACGATCCACACAGACACAAAGACAGACAGGGTATTTTTCACAGTCTCATCTCGTATGTGGATGAAACTGTAGTGATAAAACGTATCAAGTGAGTTATGTTATCCTCACACAGACTGACACACAGCCCCCCCCCCCAGTCACACACGGGCCCTCACAGTCACACACACACAGACTTACACACAGGCCCTCCCAGTCACACAAAGGCCCTCCCAGTCACACCCACACCCAAACAGACTCACACAGGGGCCCTCCCAGTCACATCCACCCAGTGAGTCTCACACAGACTCACACAGACTCACACACAGGCCATCCCAGTCACACATACACACACACACACACAGACTCACACACAGGCCCTCCCAGTCACACACACAGAGTCTCACACAGACCCACATAGACTCACACACAGACCATCCCAGTCACACCCACACCCACAGAGTCTCACACAGACTCGCACACAGGCCCTCCCAGTCACACACACACACACAGACTCACACAGACTCACACACAGGCCCTCCCAGTCACACACACATCCACACAGTCTCACACAGACCCACACAGACTCACACACAGGCCCTCCCAGTCACACCCACACCCACACAGTCTCACACAGATTCACAAACAGGCCCTCCCAGTCACACACACACACATACACACACACAGAGTCTCACACACACAGTCTCACACAGACCCACACAGACTCACACACAGGCCCTCCCAGTCACACCCACACAGTCTCACACAGACTCACACACAGGCCCTCCCAGTCACGCCCACACAGTCTCACACAGATTCACAAACAGGCCCTCCCAGTCACACACACACAGTCTCACACAGACTCACACACAGGCCCTCCCAGTCACACACACACAGTCTCACACAGATTCACAAACAGGCCCTCCCAGTCACACACACACAGTCTCACACAGTCTCACACAGACTCACACACAGGCCCTCCCAGTCACACACACATCCACACAGTCTCACACAGACCCACACAGACTCACACACAGGCCCTCCCAGTCACACCCACACCCACACAGTCTCACACAGATTCACAAACAGACCCTCCCAGTCACACACACACAGTCTCACACAGACCCACCCAGACTCACACACAGGCCCTCCCAGTCACACCCACACCCACACAGTCTCACACAGATTCACAAACAGGCCCTCCCAGTCACACACAGACATCCACACAGTCTCACATAGACCCACATAGACTCACAAACAGACCCTCCCAGTCACACACACACAGTCTCACACAGATTCACACAGACTCACACACAGGCCCTCCCAGTCACACCCACACCCACACAGTCTCACACAGATTCACAAACAGGCCCTCCCAGTCACACACAGACATCCACACAGTCTCACATAGACCCACATAGACTCACACACAGGCCCTCCCAGTCACACCCACGCCCACACAGTCTCACACAGACCCACACAGACTCACACACAGGCCCTCCCAGTCACACACACATCCACACAGTCTCACACAGACCCACACAGACTCACACACAGGCCCTCCCAGTCACACACACATCCTCACAGTCTCACACAGACTCACACACAGGCCCTCCCAGTCACACCCACACCCACACAGTCTCACACAGATTCACAAACAGGCCCTCCCAGTCACACACACACAGTCTCACACAGACCCACACAGACTCACACACAGGCCCTCCCAGTCACAAACACACATCCACACAGTCTCACACAGACCCACACAGACTCACCTACAGGCCATCCCTGTCAGGCACACATACACCCACACAGTCTCACACAGAGACCCATACAGTCTCACACTGACCCAGTCTCACACAGATCCACACAGACTCACACATAGACCCTCCTAGTCTCACACAGATCAACATAGTCCCACACACTCAAGGCACAAACATACACAAAGACCCACACACAAACTCTCTCCGTCAAACACAAACACTAACATAATCTCACACAGTCTCACACAGACTCTCACATCGCCTGGCCTAGATCATGACACTTTTATATCACTCTGTCCATCCAACGACAAGACAAAATATTTATAAAAAACACTTTTGTGCTAAGATTTGCACAACAGTTTCAAGTAAGAAGCTCATCAAACATGTATTATCATTGTTTTTCCTCTACAAGGTCTTGTCAGGTTTCGGCGGTAAAATATACAATATTTGGGCTCGATGAAAAATACGACTTTCACAGTATCTGCATAATGATTCAAACCATTACACGCCTACCTGTACATGAAATAAGGGACACTATGCAATGTAAGTCAGACACTTTTAGACTATAACTGCACTTTCATATTGTGCACTTGCACTGCAATATTTATTTCAAGGCGTTTGTGTGGTCATGTGTTTTTTCTAAACAAATGTATCTGATAGAAGCACATATATAACATTAGAAAGTCACTCCTTATAGAATCAAATTAATGTGAAATTGGACATCCTAACTTCCCGAGTACATGGTGAATCCCAAGCTATGTTTGTTTTGTTTGTTTGTTTGTTTGTTTAGGAGATAAACATTCTGTGTTTTCAATGTAGAGCTAGGTTACCTGTAGATTTAACCCCGCTAAATTGAATTTGGAACCGAACGCGCAGCGTGAGGTTTCAAATGTTAAATTTAGCGCGGTTAAATCTACAGGTAACCTAGCTCTACATTGAAAACACAGTATGTTTATCTCCATTCTACCAGTACTAAATAAAATGCGAACTCTTTGGTGTTAGCAAATATACTGAGTGAAGCGGCATGGGTTGAGTTCAGTGTTTTGAGTGGGTTATCGATCTGAATTACGGAATCACCGAACAAGATATGGTGCCGTATATACTCAAGCAGTTTGTTTACACCGTAATACTTCACTCGAACATATGACAGGCATTGAAAGCATATAAGCACGGCAACTTGGTAAGCTAACATGAGGTGGGCATCCCTTAAGAAAACAAAGCAAGCTTTGCAAGGCTTTCGCTCTACATCGCACGTCACCATTATGACGTCATATCGCTCATTGTGACGCAAAAGATATGACGTTACAGTTGTATGTAGAAAAGCGCCAAAATTCCAAGCTTTCTATTGCCTCCAAAACATAAATACATTCCCTTTGTTGATTTCTGTCGAGTTTTTCTGCACGAAATGTATTGCCACACATCCTTTTAATATTGTAGTAACCGCATCTGTGCATTTTGTAACCTGTAACTGTAGATATAATTGTTTAAATATGTCTACCGACAATGACTGAAAATAGTACTATTCTATGAATATTAGCTTCCGCGGTGATGCGGCCGTCAAACCAGCTGTTTCAATCAGAGGGGGTTTATTGTGATTTAATAGCCTCTGATTGACCAATCAGAATCGAGTAAATTCCAAATTCATGGTAGAATTGTTGTTTAATGCCGCACTCAAGAATATTCCAACTATATGACGGCGGTCTGTAAATAATCGAGACCAGAAAATCCAGTGATTGACATCATGAGCATCGATCCACGCAATTGGGATTGATGACATGCATCAACCAAGTCAGCGAGCCTGACCACCCGATCCCGTTAGTCGCCTCTTACGACAAGCATAGTCGCCTTTTACGGCAAGCATTGGTTGCTGAAGACCTCTTCTATCCCAGATCTTCACGGGTCCCCAAGCTATACCACTGATGGAGAGGGGCGGTGGGGTAGCCAAGTAGTCATGCTGAAAACTGATTCCACAGTTGGATACATTGTGTCAAGCTTATTTCTGGTGTCCCCCGCCGTGATATTGCTGGAATAGTGCTAAATGCGGCGAAAAACCATACTCACTTACCCACATTGATGAAGACTCTGTATGACATAATGTACTTGCCTGTGCCCATACGAAATGTTAAATCAGTTTAGATTGTTACAACGTGGATGTGATTATGTTAAGAGGATCTTTTACCCATGAGAGAAGGCTTGGATTGTGATGTTAATATCTCCTGATGTTGTGCTGTACTGGCCCTGTGTTTAGTGAAGTACGGCTTAGCTGCTTCACAGGAACTGTTATTCTCAAAGTGTGACCCTCGCCCCACTCCACTCCCTCTTCCCCTGCCTCGTCTACAGCAGCAACCAGCACTGACAACACTCAATACATCCCACAACATCCCCTTCTCTGCGGGTCTGACACGCCAGGAGAAGACAATCATGATGATGATCTGAACTTCATTTTGCATGAAGATTAATATTGTCGCCAAAGTTGTTTTTAAAGTCTCAATATAGTTCTTCAGGGCCATTATCCATGTCACGCAGTGGTATTACTCACCAGAACTTTGTTGTTCTTTAGTTTTATAAACTCTTCATTTGTTCGAGCTGCTTAAAGCAAGAAACTTGAGTGTTAAACCGCACGCATGTTGCTGACCAGCTGTGTAGTTTTTTCAGGGAGATGAGACATAAAAAACCTGAACACACGAAGGCTCTGCAAACATGGAACTGTCACATGTGAGACGTTTTAAAAAGAATTCTGAAGTCAGCCCAATGTCTATCAATTTTCAGTCAGCTATTCTGACAATAGTATATTTTCTTGTTTTATATTAGGTAACATTTTGCGATCCGAAACATCATAATGAATACTCAAATGAATGTAGATTCCCCCTAAAACCGCAGAAAACTTTGCAAAACAACGCTTTGCAACAACCGCTATCCTGTAGGTCGCGTCATAAAATTGTTTGGCTTTAAAATAAAAACACTGTTTATCTTTTCAAAGAAACCAGAACAAGGAAGCTGTACAAGAGAACACAGCTGTTTATATTTCACGGTGATGCATTTGTGCAATCTGTTCATTTCCAATGTGACGCCATCCAAAGTTCCCTCTGGTGGCCATTGATGGAGGTCCTGCAACAGAAGACTACCAAAACGAGGACATAGACGGTGGCCAAATCTGCGATTGGACGACACAAAACAATGCATTCATTTGTCCACAGTGTCGAATAAAAACAAAAAGCAGACTACAAAAATATACTTGAAAATTCTTTATGAAGTAATGTTGTTCTCGCCTTGCAGTTTGTAAAAACGTTTATCGATCAAACTAATTAGGTTTTTTGCATTCGTAATGAAGGACGCTTTCCAAAGGCACCTGTAACCGGATATGGTACAGACTTGTACATTATGTTTTGCCTCCCCCAACAGGGTGAAAAAAAGATTGCTCCGCAAACCAACAGTGGAACCCTTTCAGAAATTACTTTGACTCACAGCAAAAGACACTCGATGGCTGGAGTGATCCCCGCGGCTTCAGCAGAATCAACCATTATTACATTGATCCGTTGCAAGGATGTTTGCGATCAGAAATGATCTACTTCTTGTTGTTAATGTTTGTTGTTTAACGCCGAACTCAGCAATATTCCAGCAATATGCTGGCAGTGTGTAAACAATCCAGTGTCTGATGTCATGAGCATCGAGCCACGCAATTGGGATACGATGACATGGATCATTCAAGTCAGCGAGCCTGATCACCTGATCCCGTAAAGTGGAAATATGGCTTTGGAAGAAATATAAACGTTCTTCCAATTTAAACGTTCTTCCAATATATCACAGCATGTATTACACGTGCAGAAACTATATTCTGACATGTTCTTACATTCGTCAGTTTAACGTGTTCATTTGTTGGAGCAAGACAGTTTGTTTTAGTTCTCGAGGTCTTTAAACATTAAACTAATATTCTTGATTATATTGATATTCATTCATGCATTCAAAGTCATAGGTATCTATTTCATCAGAGGAGACTCACGTTTTGTTCCATGTGGTATCATTTAAATTAAGTTTGCTACGGAAACGTTTACATCACATGACAAGTATGCATTGTACATTCAGACGTTTTACAGTTAAAAGTTTTGGCAATTATAGTGCTTTGATATCCGGAATATATCCCAATCCAGTTGAGAAAATGACAGCAATGGTTGGTCTCGGTCTTGAGCGCAGATGAACATTTCCATGAATGCCCGCGGATTTATTTGCAAATCTGGATAGATGAATCTCCGACAGACAGGACCTGCCAGGATTGGCATATTACAGTATATTGTTTAATACACCATAAATATGTAAGACGATCCAGGTAGCGACTCTACTTTTGCATTCATTGATTCAATTCGGAGAAATCTAATTTACTTCACAGACTGATACTTTTATATGCATTATTATTGCGTTTTATTCACGATCAACTGGATAAGTGACAAATCTGATATTTTTATGATGATCACTGTCTTGTATTTATAAAAACTGAAAATTGAATTAACGGATAGTGTTTATATAAATGCAAATGTACGCGGTTTTAATATCATTATTATTTATAGATGGTTGAACATGCGTTGCTTACATGGTTAAGAGATATAACAGAACCTTTTTGAGGTGGGGAATTTATACATATCTAACCTACTTATTTTAGGGATAAAGGACACTTAAAAGACTTAAAGATATAACTTATTTAGTTGAATCTTTTAAAGGCCGTAACAAGACGGAAGATCAAGACGAGATAATACTGTTATGGACAGCAACTTCTTTATTATTTGTAACGACTTTTAGGGATACATCTTCCCATTTCATTTTGTTAACCATTCCCATTCTAGAGGAAACTGTAGATATTCGCCTGAAAATAGCTATGAAGAACCTGAAAGATGTTTCACTTTGCCTTGAAAGGCCTGAGAGATTAATCTCATCGTTTTATGGTCGATTTGACGAGCCTTATTGTTAAAATATCCTCGCTTTCAGAAAGATATGGTGAGCCTGATAATTATATCACTGGCTTGTAGACAGGTATGACGAGCCTGATAATTAAACTGGGCGGCAAAAGAAAGTATAGGTCGAGTTCCATGATCGATATAAAATAACAAGAAGAGGTTTTGTTGTGAATTAAAATATAATCTAGGGGGGGGGGGGGGGGGGGGTAACAAATGATTGATCAACCACAGTTTGAATGAAATTGTGCAATCACGGGTAATGTAAGCTCAAGGTGGGGTAAAAAATTTCATTTTCAAAAGTTGTCTGAAATGTCATTAAAAAATTGTCAGACACACTACAAGTTCATTGTCGACACAGTTGCCTTCAACAGCGTGTATGACCTCAAGCTGCCACAATGCATGCTGTGATACGCCGCCTCATCGATGACGTCAGTCTTCTGATGACGTGTACTGGAATCCGTTGCCACTCGTCTCTCAGGGCCTGCTGCATTTCTTGTCTGTTGACAGGAGGCTGATGGCGGGCTCTGAACTGTCTGTCAAGATGGTCCCACAGATGGTCAATATGATTCATATCGGGTAAGTTGGCAGGCCAGGGCAAAACGTCAACGTTCTGCTGGTTTAGAAACTTCCGAGTCTGTCTTGCAGTATGGGGCCTGGCATTGTCGTATTGAAACAATGTCCCCTGCTGTTGGTTTTGTAAGAACGGAAGCACAACTGGCTGCAACACTTGGTCTCTGTACTGCACAGTGTTCAGGTTTCCCTGTATAATCACCAAATCAGTCTTCTGATCTCAACAAATAACGCCCCACACCATGACACCTCCCCCGCCGAATGGATGGACCTCTTGAGTACACGCCGGAGCCAAACATTCCCCTCTGCTTCGATAAACTCGTTCTCTGCCGTCATTTCGAAACAAGTTTAACCGACTTTCATCAGCAAACAGCACTCGACGCAAATTTCTCACTTGCCAGCGTCGAACCTGCCTCGCCCATTGCAGTCTCAGGCATCGATGTTGAGCAGTCAGTACCATTCCTCGTAAAGAACGATACGCTCGGATTCCAGCAGCACGAAGTCGTCGTAGTACTGTACGTTGGCTAATGGGATGTCCCAACGCTGTTGCTGTCGTCGCCGTCGCCGTTACGAATCTGTTTCAGGTGAATGAGCCGTATCTGACCGTCTTCCAGAGGTGTTTTCACTCGGGGTCGTCCGGTTCTAGGCCTGTCCTGTGCCCTCCCTGTCTGTCTGTACCGTTGAATCAGCCTGGCTACTGTCAATGGTGTCAATGGTGTACAACCAAACCTTCTGGCAATTTGGACCTTTGTTGCCCCCATTTCGGCCATACCGATGGCTCTCTCTCTATGCTCCTGTGACAGTCGTGGCCTTTCTTTTTTGTGTTTTCATCACGTGTGGTTATACCCTGCAGACGAACGCATTTATACAGCTAACATGCACGTGCAGTTTATGCCATAGGCGGGAAACCTGTTTCACGAGCGCCGTCAAAGGTGGCGCTTTCGGGTGAGGTGTTTTTTGGTACCTAGTTCCTGGGCAGTCATATTCCCAATACCTACTTTCAACTAGTTATCGCTGTTTTTAGGAAAGTTACAAATTGCCAACCTATACTTTCTTTTGCCGCTCAGTATCTTGTAGATAGGTATGACGAACCTGATAATTTTATCACCTCGTTTGTAGATAGATCGGACGAGCCTGATAATTATTTCACCTCGCTTGTAGATAGGTATGACGAGCCTGATAATTTTATCACCTCGCTTGTAGATAGATATGACGAGCCTGATAATTATATCACCTCGCTTGTAGATAGGTATGACAAGCCTGGTAATTTTATCACCTCACTTGGAGATAGATATGACGAGCCTGGTAATTTTATCACCTCGCTTGTAGATAGGTATGACGAGCCTGATAATTTTATCACCTCACTTGGAGATAGGTATGACGAGCCTGGTAATTTTATCACCTCACTTGCAGATAGGTATGACGAGCCTGATAATTATATCACCTCGCTTGTTGATGGGTATGACGAGCCTGATAATTATATCACCTCGCTTGTAGATAGAGATGACGAGCCTGATAATTATATCACCTCCCTTGTAGATAGGTATGACGAGCCTGATAATTATATCACCTCGCTTGTAGATAGGTATGACGAGCCTGATAATTATATCACCTCCCTTGTAGATAGGTATGACGAGCCTGGTAATTAAATCACTCGCTTGTAGCGAGGAGCCTGAAGAACCTGATAGATGGATCGCTTCACTAGTGGATAACTTCTTTGCAAAGCCTGATAAAATTAATCTTCTCGCTTTAAGATAGATATGATGAGCCTAATAATTAAATCTCCTTGCTTGTAAATAGATATGAAGGACCTCATAATTATATCATGTATAACACAGTTGGAAATGTATTTATTGTTCTTCAGATGTGTCACAAATATGAAAAAAAAACATCTGGGAAGTGGCACAACATTTCAACGTATTGATTCTCTGAAGGAGCCTGATTTAGTTCCCTGATTGAATCTGCATTATGGGGTATTCCAGCTTCTTTTACACGTAAACTGAAGCAAATGCGTTGGCTACATCGTTACCAAATTCAAGCAAACCCTTTGAAGTGGGGCATGAGAAGAAGTTTACATGTATCTAACATGATCATGTTGAGGGATAGAGCACACTTATAAAAGCCAGAAAAACTGTATGGTTGGATCTGTGATAAGCATTGAGAAAACAGAAAGTTGGGAAAACAGAAAGACATGAAAGTTATTCCGGATGAAAGCTTATTTTGTGATTATTTGAACCGACGTTTGTGGTATACTTCTTACCTTTCATCAGATGAATGATTATAGCGATTCGCGGCGCCTTTGACGACTGGGCCCCCAGAAAGGGAAGGGAATACAAGTAGGTACGCGTCTTTGTGCCTAGTGAAATAGTGGTGCAAAAGATGCATAAATAACGGTATAACGTTCTAAAAACATTGTGAGAATGATTCCTCATCCTTTGTGTCGTGACATGACTGTGGAGATGTGCATGATTTATCGTAATGTTTTCTCTGAGATTTAGAGACATTGACATGTAGACATGATGCGATATGTTCATCAATTCACCCTTCGTGCATTCGTTTTCTGCTTGAACCAGGAAAATATATTCATGACTTCATACAACGTAAAGATTCGCCGTGTAGTGTACGTGTTTATCAGGTTACTTAAACAAGCAAACATACATGTACCTTTAAAACGTAATTACTCGTACCTGGCTGCTTATTTAATAAATGCACACCCCTCGCACCGGTCTCTGATTCAAATACAAGCGGGGTGAAACTGTAACTCATTGTAAACGGTAAAGTGTTATTCCCACTTACGTTGTTTTCACATCTCGTCGTGTATAGTCCAAATCGTTTTGATGGGTCTCATATTTTAAGCATATTTACCATTAACATGAAGAGTTCAACAATAGGGAATCTGTACACTCTTGTGGTTAATTAAGATTATGGTGTAGTTCCTGGTGTAGATCAAGACTCTTCTCTTCACAACGTCTGCAACCCCGACATAAAAGAAGGATATATCCGTGAGGTGACCACTATTGACAAAACATTCAACGACCAAATGAAAAATAGTTATTAATGTTCGATGTCAGAGTCGTTTATACTAAACATTATCCAAAATTTTTGTCTCTCAAACGTTGATGCAGTGAAAGAATGGTTTTTGGGGGGTAAATTCACGCTGCAACAGATTGATTTACACCTTGGTCGCTATCGACCAGTTTCATATGAAAAAATACTTTTACTGTTTAGTTGTGTTATGAGGTAATTTCCAAAATAAAATGCAAGGCAAAACTGGCAATAATTTCGTACAAAACTAAATTGTGATAACCGTAAATAAATAATTTCACAGTTAGGATAATAACAAACATGAGCCAAATTAACAGCGTTTCTGTTCCTTTTTGTCATTCTGTCTACTGGTTCAGGAACAATTATCGCTGTCTTTGTTCTGTCTAGTGGATCATGGACATTCTTTGCTGTTATTTTGTCTACTGTATCAGGGACAATCGTTGCTGTTATTTTTTCTACTGGATCAGGGACAATCGTTGCTGTTATTTTGTCTACTGGATCAGGGAAAATCGTTGCTGTTATTTTGTCTACTTGATATGGGACAATCGTTGCCGTTATTTTGTCTACTGGATCAGGGACAATCGTTGCTGTTATGTTGTCTACTGGATCAGGGACAATCGTTGCTGTTATTTTGTCTACTGGAACAGTGACAAGCTTTGCCGTTATTCCGTCCACTGGATCAGGGAAAATCGTTGCTGTTATTTTGTCTACTGGATCAGTGACAAGCTTTGCTGTTATTTATCTACTGGATCAGGGACAATCGTTGCCGTTATGTTGTCAACTGGATATGGGACAATCGTTGCCGTTATGTTGTCAACTGGATCAAGGAAAATCGTTGCTGTTATGTCGTCTACTGGATCAGGGACAATCGTTGCCGTTATGTTGTCTACTGGATCAGGGAAAATCGTTGCTGTTATGTTGTCTACTTGATATGGGACAATCATTGCTGTTATGTTGTCTACTGGATCAGGGAAAATCGTTGCTGTTATGTTGTCTACTGGATATGGGACAATCGTTGCTGTTATGTTGTCTACTGGATCAGGGAAAATCGTTGCTGTTATGTTGTCTTCTGGATCAGGGACAATCGTTGCCGTTATGTTGTCTACTGGATCAGGGACAATCGTTGCTGTTATTTTGTCTTCTTGGTCGTGTCAATTGTTGCTGTCATTCCGTCTACTGGGTCGGGTCAATCGTTGCAGTTATTCTGTCCAGTGGACCATGTCTAATCATTGCTGTCATTCTGTCTACTGGATCAGCCGTCAGACGAGGGGTTCATTATGCTCACCCACAAGGTACATCACATCATAAACCCCGAAGTATCGGTTGACAATCTTACCGACAATCATTCAAACAGGTCCGGAATATATGACCGCTCTTTCACTTAGGTAGCAAAAAACGTAGCAATCGAACCTTGTTACTTCACTTTATCCAATGCATTAAGATAAACTTCGGTTCATTTCAACTCAACGAAACTTATTAGAGATATGCAAGTCACTACGATGTGTTCCGATTGATTTCTCAGCGGGCTCCACGAGCGGGCTCCACGAGCGGGCTACATGAGCCAGCTACACAAGCGGGCTACACAAGCGGGCTACACGAGGGGGATACACGAGCGGGATACACGAGAGGGATACACGAGCGGGATACATGGAAAACATTTGCCCGCTCCTTAACCAATCTGAAGTTAGTATTTCAATGTATGGGTGGGATAAAAAAAATTATTTGATATGGTATGAAGGCAAAAATAATCAATATACAGTAGATATTTAAGTGTATGTGTATGCGTAACAGCTTTGCAAGAGTGAACAAGACTCCTTCAGAGTGAAAATCGGAGATCGAATCCGACCATGCCGCGCCGTATAAACAAATATTGACCAACCGTGGGGGCAGGAACCATTATTGATCGAGACATCGCAAACGTCTTAAGTTGGTCTACACACCCCTGTCGCCATTTGTGGTTGTTTGCACGTTACAATACACCCCAAAATGTTCTGGACTGTCTGCGTGTGTCTGTGCCCTGGTGTGTCTGGTAGCTCAGAATGGACGACGGAAGACAAAATTCAGTGGTGACATATAAGAAGGCATCAGCCATGATTATTGTAGATGGGTTCAGATGGTGCAAATAATGGTAACCACGTGACAGAACGCACACCGGGACCGAGTGGTCAGTGTTCCCGGTTGTGGAGGCAGGAAGTTGTACGGCAATGTTTCATTGTAGACGTAGTCGCTGGTGAGGCGGCGGCCTTGGCCGACACCACGACTAGCCGTACAATCCGTCTGCTTCTGCTGATGATCTGGGCCTGTCTCTCAGATTGACCATGTCAGTCAGGTTCGTAGTTACAGTAATTACCCCATGTGGTGCAAGGCCAGTGACCCACGTACATGTACATACGTACGCTCCGGCGACGTAATGCTGAATACATTAGGGGGCAAAGGTGGCCCAGTCGTCTAAGGCGCCACGTTTCGCTGTGCAGAGTTGCGTCCCTTGGGCACGCCAGAAACCTATGATTGTGGGTTCAAATCCATGTTCGCCCCGATTATGTATCTAGGTTTGTCAGCACCATACCCGTGCTCGTGGGTTTCACCGAAGTGAGAAACGTCAGACCTGCATCACTTCGGGCTTTCCTCCCACATTAAGCTGAATCGCTGCGATGTAACTTGAATACTGTTAAAAGCGGTGTTAAACCCAACTCACTCACTGTTTACATTAAACCGACATCGGAGATAGAATGGGGAAACAATGAAGTATTTTAGGCAAACGAAGTTTTAAAGAAACGAATTGGTAAAAATGTCCTTCTTTTTTTTCCATCCATTACAACCCCTCGATCGCTCTTTGTATTTCCGAAGTCATCTGTTATTTTCGAATATCCCCTTCCATTTTGGAGAGGACAGATGCAGCTGTATTTGATGAGAATTAACATTTGAGCACTGTGTGCAATGCTATCAACATCTTGAACTAAAAGCAGTCAGGCCTACAATGCCATAATTAAACATCTTTTCTTGTCTGGTTTCATGCGCAAGAAAACGCAAAGGTAGTGATTTAGGATAACAATTACCTTATAAGCAGTATAAATTTCAAGATGCTGTTCATCCTATTTCACTTCATTATATGAGATCAATGTTTTCTCCCGTAATAAATAGGTATGTATATTTATAGTTACGGCAGTTTCAGAAGCTTTGTCGTTGACGTCATACCATTGATAATATATTTTCGAGAATATCAGCGGTAGCAGTAAATCAGAGTGTTTCCGGCGAACATATAAGAAAGTCTTTCCAGCATTGGGGCTTCTATTCACTAAGTTTATTTGATTCTTCGTTGCACTCTGTAGTTTTGTTGTTTTTGTCTCCAGTGGGAGCAAGAGATCAAAACTCTGAGGAGGATGTTTATATACTCTTTGTAGAATTAAGATGGAGTCGATATCAATTCTTCGATGATTTTGCATTAGTAAATGTCGTAAATGAAATTTGGACAACTGGTATCACATTTAATAAATCCTTGTAGGGATCTCTTACAACATTCCTTGCAAGTGACAAGAACATTCCAAGGTATATTCTCAATACCCTTACTAACCCAGTGAGTTGGTGGCCGTATTAGTTTTAACGACGCTGTGAACACTGGAGTTCCATCACGGCATGTCAGATTAATGTGGGAGGAAAGCTAGTAGTGATGCAGGTCTCGGACGTTTAACACATCAGTGGAACCGACAATTGCCTGTCTACATACAAGTACAGGCAGGTTAAACAAACACCTATTCAAACGCCAAACAGTACTAGAGTGATACTTCAAGTTGGCTTTTACGCATTGAAAGTAGGTTACATGTCAAATTTGTTGAAAACGAACACTTACTTGAATTACGCATTAACGGACTCTGTTTTTCTCGTCTGTGCATTCGGCAATCAGAGGATAAACGTTAAATATTTTATCTACTTATTGAAGTTATAATCACTTTAAAGGTGTTGTGGATGCACGGCTCATATTTATTTGCAGTGCCCTACATACCAGCAGTGGAACCTAAATGGTAAAGGTCTCCTTCATAATGAAGTATGATCTTCAGTGTTATAAGTGAGTGAGTGAGTTGGGTTTAATGTCGCTTTTAACAGTATTCAAGTTTATCGCGGCGTGTCAGCTTAATGTGGGAGGAAAGCCCGAAGTGATGCAGGTCACAGACGTTTACCACTTCGGTGAAACCCACGAGCACAGGTATGGTGATGACAAACCTAGAAACATAATCGGCGAACCGGCATTCGAACCATCAATCATAGGTTTTAGCGTGCCCAAGGGACGTAACTCTGCACAGTTGCTTGCCGTAAAAGGTGACTTTGCTTGTTGTAAAAGGCGACTAACGGGATCGGTTTGTTAGGCTCGCTGACTTGGTTGATGCATGTCATCGATCCCAATTGCGTGGATCGATGCTCATGATATTAACACTGGATTGCCTGCTCCAGACTCGATTATTTACAGACCGCCGTCATATAGCTGGAATATTGCTGAGTGCGGCGTTAAACAACAAACAAACAAACAAACTGCACAGTGGCGCCGTAGACGACTGGGCCACCCGTGCCCCCTCAGTGATATAAAGATATTGCGTAACGAGAAGGTGACCCGAGATAAGAGCAACACATGACTGACAGTCAGGTCGATTCTAAATACGATTTCTATTTACGTAGAGTTCTCCTTTCGACCTCACCAAAAACAAAATACTCTTTTATACCTACAACATCGAACAAAATTGGGAAGAAAGAAAGGTGGCAAAAAGAATTCCAAGGACCTTTTGACTGCACATAAAATTGAGACAATAAATGAAGCACAATTTCGTCAGACATGACACAAGTAAACATGTAACTATAAAACGTCAGAGAATAACATACAAGTCTCGATTATACGCCGAAACAGGTTTTATTATGCTAAAAAGGCAAATAATTTCAATCAGTAATGACAGGGGTTCGCGAAAAGGGTAAGCCTGTCCTGCTCTACCAGTAGCACCCGCCACTCGTAAAATCTGCACAAAAAAGTAGTAGTTTGTTGCCTTACGTCGCACAGCAGTACACCTTCCATGCGAAGGCGCCTTAAAGCAAACCAAACAATCAAGTGATCGATGGACCAGAACATCCAATGACACGATAGTGAATTTACTGATTTTACTGAAACTAAAAATGATCATGTTAATTTTGAATTATGTCCGATCTGTAGTGCAGAGACTATGCTGCTTGGAAGTAAAGAAATACGTTTTAGAAATATGTTCATTTTACATGACTGTTATGTAATGTCTCGGTCAAACCCGGGTTAGATTTGGTCCTCAGCCCAATACGGAAACATTTCAAAGAGTGAAAGAGTGAGTTAAACTTTAAAGTCACATCTGCAGTATTTCAGTCATATCGTGACTTTCAAAGGTTGTACATAAAAAAATACATGTAAACTATAGAAGACTGTCAACAACGGACAATAAATCAACCAGACTCATCACAGATTGATATTTAAAACTAGCTGGGAAACATACGAATAAAAAACTATTCATAATAATACATTATTAAAAAGGCCACAGATCGCCAGCAGCCAAAGTTAGACAAGTTCTATGGAGAACTTAATCACACCAACTTCTAAATGCCACTGAAAGAAGTAAGCCAAAGTTAGGCAACCAGACTTGGGACCGTGGAGACTTCTGCTACCTGCGCGGTTCCCCAGCAGAATTTACACTATCCCTTCAGCCGCTGACGATTGTATGCAATTTTAGCCACAAATTAAAATGACACATATTCTACGTTTAAATTAATAGTATATATAGATATATTTTGAATGACATGGACTTACGAAACCATCTTAGGGACATTTCAAAGAAATGAGAAAAGAAGATAAAATAGGCATGTTTGAGTTCGGAAACATTCAAAGAATGAAACAATCAAACTGTAACTTTACTACATCCCATGCTATATTTGTTGTATTTAACAATATGCAGGACAGGAACCGCTGAACTCCTCCCTCGTCTATCAACATAGGATGTCAGTGCAAACGCACCTCCCATGGCTATGAAGAAAGCAATGTCCGCAAGGAATAACTCTGAAAGACGAGGATCAGAACACATGACATTGATGTGATTTTTCAGCTGAAAACGACGCCAACAGGCGCTTGGAGGACTATAATGAGTTGTAGGAGAGCCGTATTCTGAGTGCGAGCTTGAACTGTAACTAACAGAGGGCTGCATTAAACATTTTTTGTCAAAAGAGGAAGAATATTTTCCTTAATATGTTTTCTGCCCATAATTGTGATAATCAGCTGCATTTGGAGCATTTTAAAGGTTTAATGATCCATATACCTAAATACAAAACATCATCGCCAGAGAAACAGATTCAATTGGGAGTGAAAGGCAAAACAGAGGTGAAAACTGTGTGAATAGACCAACGAAAATCAGCGATGACACGTGGCGTTCACGAAAAGGGCAAGTACTCCCCCGCCCCGCCAGCATCATCGGCCATTCTAACATCCCCCATATTTGTAAGTGTGCCTGACGCCGTACAGCAGCACAGTACACAACTAACATAACCTTATTCGCATGAAAACTATCTTCTGCTATGTCATAGTTTTGAAAATGCAAAATAGGCGCTCACATTGATCTAATTAATATAATGTTCTGTAATAATTGAATATGCTGTATTAAAAAGTGTTACGGTAACATGATATCGCACAGAGAGTTTAACATTGATTTATACAGAAGAATAATTTCACACTAGATCTTTAATCTTGTCCACATGCGATCCAAGTTTTTTTCACATTGAATCGTTGTTTCTCATGTTTATTTTTTTGTTATCCGCCATAATTTGTGGTGGCATTATATTTTGCTTACTGATTTATACCTAAAACGTACACAATTAGTACTAATTCAATCATATGCAAATTCAATATTTTTTAAACAACAAAAGCGTTCTTATACAAAAGGCCCTGATACTTTGAACATAAATTACTAAAGATTAATTCTGGAAATTTGTATAGGCCATAATTATTCACCCAAAAGGAGAGTTGTTTTGGATTACTTAAGATAGCATTGGTAACATCTATGTGGGATTTGGGGTGAAACATTTTGGCTATAAGTAGGCATCCAATTCTGCTCCTCTTCTCGCTGATCTGTTCTATATGTATATAGTTCGGATAAGCAAAGTCTAAACAAGGCAACTTGGCCAAGAAGTGTAACTTAAGCTTCAGAAATAACGATGTTCTGATATAGTTCAATAACAGTCAAATACCCAAATCCCTTCCCCTGATTTACCCCACTGAACTAGAAATAAAGGAGACCAGTGAGACCACCTCGTCTGTTTCATATCTATTTAGACAAGAGGAATTACTTCAACTTTCAAATAGCCTTCACAGCGTTTGATGTACAATCGAGCATACTCTGTGAAGATTTCAACGAGCGTCCTACGAATATTGGTCCACTCTTGTCATTTTTATGTAAACAAATAGGCAAAATGATTGTCCCACCGATAACGCCCGCGAAAATCAATAATTTGGTGAAACTTGATGGAGAGATTACTGGAAGGGTACTGTGGATATTTTAGACCTTTGAACAAGTTCAAGTATTTGTTGTGAAAACCAACGTGGGAGAACTGCAAGTACCTAGGTACCGAATTCAAGTGCCATAAGAAACTCTGTCAATGGCCACGCCCCTCAAATCATCAATTTGTCATGATTTCGATTTGTCTAAAGAGCCTCGGCATGAACTATTTCAAGAGATAAATTTGAACTTAACATCATGATGAATGAGAATATATCGGATATGATTTTGAGGAAGAAAACTAACGATTTTCTTTCCCAAATTGAAAACGAGAACACGGACAAGAAAAGAAAGTTGACAACTGTCACAATTCCCATACACATTGTTCTTATTGACACCAGCTCTATTGATCATATCCCCTCATTAGAAATAAACCAAGTTCTGCTAAGAAACCAAAAGGGGTGACTATAAACCCACCACTTTGCAGAAAATTCGGTCGAGAATCGACAGCATTTCACACATCACATTATTTTTAATGACACGAGATCTTATGAAACTATCCCCACCAGTAGAATTCAACCAAGTTCTGTAACAAAATATTGGATGCTAAGAAACCAAAAAAAAGTGAATATCGATCACTATTTGAGACGATTTAACTACCCCAGAATTTGCAAAAATCACGTCAGGTGTTTAGGTCAAAGTTTATAACATGTCAAATGTGAAGGTGAAGAGAACTTACCCAAAGCTGCTGAAGCAGTGACAAAAACTGAAAAAACACCCTTTTGGGGAAACTGGTCAACTTGGTGGCATGGGAGACGTGGGACTCAACCATCAAAACTTTCTAGTGAAATAACCCCATGGTTTTTTGTCACCAAGCACATGTATTACTACGCATTTCGCTTTCAAGAAAAGATCGCAAAAATGATAAATATACTTTGGGTAACTGGTCAAGTTGGGGGGGAGGGGTTCCTCCGACTCCATTGTTGTAGTGGAATAACACAATTTGTTTTGTCTTCGTTCGGTCCGTCGACTGATACGATCGGCATTCCATTCACCAAGCTCATGTATTACTACGTAATTCGCTTCCAAAAAGAAGAGATCGCAAAAGTGATGTTCTAGACGTTATTGGAACAAGGATGGGTAATAAATAGGATACAAAGCTCGTTCACCTTTCATATCAAATTCTTCGTGGAATAGCTTCGGTTTGTCCCAAACTAAAACAAAATAACATTTTAAAGGCATGTAGATATTTATAGGATACAAAATGAATTCCCTTTTCATAACAAGTTGTTGTCCCTCGAGGTATAGCTTTGGTCTGTCCCTATCTACATGCCTTCAAAATGAAATGTTATTTTGAAAACTTAAATATTGATTTTATGAGCAAGGCGAACCAACTAAGTGTTACATCTGGATAGCTATAGGAGGTATCCATGTGCAGCGATGGGTTGATTAGAATCTAACCTAAACACGTTCTGTGATGCAGATTAGTTCATGTTATGTTTCTAGGTTTGTCGTGTGGTGTCTCGGCCCAAACATTTCAGTTGTAGTTGACTCACGATCAGCACAGTTGATAGCATAATCCAGGTCCGGATAAGATTACAGAAGAACATCTTATTTATGCAAGAGAACATCTTACGTATTCCTTATGTATACTTTTTAATCATATGATTCAACTGCTGTATGTACCTTAGAATGGACGTGGAATTGTCATAATAATATATAACGGGGAAAATCAGAAATCTGATCCTCGAAGGTACAAAGGTATTAATTACTCTGACATCACATCCCTGTAAGCCTTTTCAAAAATAAGACTCCGTGGTCTTGTGGTAGAGCGTCCGCCCGGAGAGCGGAAGGTCCGGGGTTCGATTCCCGGTTGCGTCATACCAAAAGACTTTAAAATATGGTACTTGTTGTTACCCTGTCTGGCGCTCGGCATTAAGGGGCTAAAACAAGGACTGGTCGGCTCGGAGTCAGTATATTGTGTCTGAGTGGGGTATTCATGTTAAACTGCGGCATGGTATCTCAGTGAGCTAGCACTATAAATCGGCATCAGTCCGGACCAGTACAAGCAGCCACACAGACACGCACACGTGCATGCACGTCGCCATATAAGTGCAATAATCTTGGACGCGGCGTTAAACCCAATTTCACCTCACCTCACCTTGAAAAAAAACTGCTCAAACATATAGAAGACAACAGTGTAGGCTTAACCCAGATTTTCCTGATATTTTACAGTTTGGTTTTAGAAAAGAACACAGAGCTATGATACCAGTATTTGCTTTGACCGAAGGCATTCAGTATTACATACAAAGGAACTCTGTAGTCTATGCTACTTTCTTAGATAATGAAAATACTTTGTATAGAATATGGCACAATGGATTATTTTACAAACAACATGAACTGCGCATTAGAGGTAACCCATGCAAATTACTACACCATTGTCATACAAATATTTATGCTTTTATTTCCTACCAAGGTGAACAATCATATATATTGTTCAACAAGGTGTTGGCCAAGGCAGAGTAATATCTGGTGGGTTTTTTTATCTTTATAAATGATCTTATTACAGCCATTAGAACATTCGTGCATATGGTATGGATATTTGTGTATGCCAACGATACTATATTTGTCAGCGCATCACCGAGAAGTTTACGATGTCTGATGCAATTCCTTATTTTGACTTGTATCATATGTTATTTTTGCCGTCGGGGCAGGATACGCTCACCTTTTCGCGATTAACTTGTATCATTATTTGATACTATCGACTCTGCTTTATGCAGAGATTTCTATTGGAAAATGTTTTGTCGCATTATTTACAAACATCCCTTGACATTATACATACATACATCTCAGGGTGGCGCCTAACATATAATCCATCAAAAAGCGCAATAATTGTGTCCACCAAAGCAAAACGCAAAGGTCTAAACTTTCATTGTAAACTGGTGATACACAAATTACTACTGATTCCACGGTGTAGTGGGATATTTAAAGGTATAATCTTTCTAGTAAAACAAGAATTAAAAAGTACTGTCAGAAAGCAAGGTAAAATATTACCTCCTTAAGATCTTTAGGATTAAATAATTATGATCGTCATCCAATTTCAAGCTGTGAAAATATGGCTCAGAATGATACTCAAAACCAGCCTCTATGGATGTGACTTACTTTTTGACAACAGGGTCAACATGCCTCGAAAACTTTCGAAAGAATGCAAGCTCTGTAACAGGCATGTCTTCGACTATGACAGACACATTATTTTACATTGTGAAATGCTAACATCACAAAGAAATGTGATTTTTCTCTTCTCTCATTAACTTACTTTGACGTTAAAAAAATGTGTGGATTTCGAAATGAAAGTAGAAACAGATATGTAATAATTTCCATTTTGGGCTAAAACAGAATTTACTCCGAATCTGGACAGACACTTCTGGGAAACTATCATACTGCAATTCGCCTGATATGTGTACAAACTGAAGCATCTTTCAGTGAATATCTGTCTCCGTCCAGACGCGATTATGTCGCTGTAATATTGCGTTAAACAACTAACAAACAAACCTGTTAAATCTTATTCATCAGAGAAACAATGTCATTTGTTGAATCAAACCTAGTGCTGACTGCTCTCCGTGGTTGTCGCAGTTCTTGAAGGATGACACTGACAATCCAATTCACTTTCGATTACTTCTGAGAAGTGGTATTTGGCAACAAAGATTTAGTATCAATTTCACCGTCTACCAATTATCTCATAGACATCACAATGACTTGTTAAACTACTCTTAGTTCTCCTTAAAAATCATTCCCGTGTTGCAACTGACACGTTCTCTGCTCCTCGAAGCTTTGACAACGCCCTTTGGGAGAATGAGAATACTAAAATAGACTCAGTGTATCAGGTATGAGGGATTGGACGTGAAACTAAACTTGAAACGTCAATTCTTCAAGACATGTGTTGTATTAGGCATTAAATACTTTCCTAAAATATACAGACAGACACAAAAATGTATCATTTATCGTTAAGTTGATAAAAAATATTCATGCATTGGTAATACGTATGTAATTAATTGTGTAAACTATCCGTCGAAGGTGTATTGTAATAGTTACGTACATTTACGTAGCAGTCTTTTGAGATCAACAGCTGTGTATAAAGGCGCACTTGAAAAGGCACAGCGGTCCCTGAAATGAGTCACAGTCTCATAATGAAATATATTACCTTTGTTTTAATCTACAAGGTTGTGTTTTCGCCAAGTAAACCTATGCGGGTTTGGGGCATCGAAATGCAAAATATCTGGGCTCCATGAACACTCCCGGAATATCAGTTTAACTCTTAAAAGACTTACACACCTCCCAACAACATGCTAAATGCTTTGATGTTCATGATAAAATGGGCAATTTACAAAGTGGGAGAGATAGCTAATGGAGATCACACTGTTTACCTATTGCTGGACATGATGTATTTTGAGTCGTGTTTTTCTTTTGTTTTCTATTTTGTAATAGACTGATCCATATTTTACATGAGGATGTCACTCCCCACGGTAAAAGAAGTAAACTGATGTGGAATTGGACAACTTCCCGAGCACACGATGAGCCCCAAGCTATGCCACTCATGACGACTCCGAATGATACAGTGTACTTGATTGTAACCATACTAAGAAATTCTGAATTATCAGAGATTATGTTCCACCATCGATGTGAGCTTTGTTAAGAGGATGTTCTTTACCCTTACGGGAAGGCTTGCATATATCCTCATTGTATACTGAAATAGACCCTGTGGAAGGCTTAGCAGTTTCACAAGAACGTATATTCTCTAAGTGTGACCCTCACCGAACTATACTCACTCCTCCCCTGCCCTGTCTACAGCAGCAGCCAGCACTCCAACACTCCATACATCACACTACATCCAATACACTGCGGTCGATTGATACGCCAGGAGAAGAATATCATGATAATGATGATCTGAACTTCATTTTTTAGAAGATTACTTTCGTCGCCCAAGTCTTTTCCAAGATGTCATTGTAGCTCTTTAGTGCTATTATCTATGTCACGCAGGTGGTATTACTCACCCAAACTAAGCCGTTCTTTAGCTTAATAACCTGCTCACTGGTTCGGGCTGCCTGAAGCAAGAGATTTGAGTGTTAAACCGCACGAATGTAGCTGACTAGCTGTGTAGTTTTTCAGGGAGATGAGGCATAAAAAAGCTCAACACACAAAAGCTCTGCAAAAGTGAAACCGTTACAAGTGAGACGTTTTTCATTCGAGAAGGATTCTGAACTCAGCCCAATGTCTATCAGTTTACAGTTAGCTATTCTCACAATAGTATATTTACTTGATTTATATCAAGTAACATTTTGCGGTCTGAAACATCGTGATGAAAAATCAAATGAATGTAGATTCCACAGAAAACTTCGAAAACAATGCTTTGCAACAACCATTACAGTAAAAACACTAATACAATTTCTATCCATAGGTAGCGTCATAAAATTGTTTGCCTTTTACATTAACAACGACCCGTGAAGATCCGGGGTCTTCAGCAACCCATGCATGCAATAAAAGGCGACCATGCTTGTCGTAAAAGGCAACTAACGGGATCGGGTGGTCAGACTCGCTAACTTGGTTGATGCATGTCATCGTATCCCAATTGCGTGGGTCAATGCTCATAATGTCAATCACGCATTGTCTGGTCCAGACTCGAGTATTTACAGACCGCCGACCTATAGCTGTAATATTGCTGAGTGCGGCGTTAAACAACAAACAAATAAACACGAGAGAAGACAGTTGTTTGTATTTCACATCAGTGATGTATTTGTGCAATCTGTTTATTTACAATGTGACACCATCCAAAGTTCCCTCTGGTGGCAATTGATGGATGTCCTGCAACAGAAGACCTAGTAGACTACATTAATATACCTGAAGATAGTTTATGAAGTAAGCTTATTCTCGCCTAGACAGTTTTGTAAAAATGTTTATCGACCAAGTGTGTATTTGCATTCGTAATAAAGGATGCGATATATGGGCACCTGTAACGGGATATGGTACAGACTTGTACAATATGGGGGCGGTCGGGTAGCCTAGTGGTTAAAGCGTTCGCTCGTCACGCCGAAGATCCGGGTTCGATTCCCGACATGGGTACAATATGTGAAGCCCATTTCTGGTGTCCCCCGCCGTGATACTGCTGGAATATTGCTAAAAGCGGCGTAAAACCATACTCACTCACTCACTTGTACAATATGATTTTGCCTTTTTGCCCTTTTATAAGAAAGAGCGAGGATTGTTGCGCGAACCAAAAAATGGAATCAGTTCAGAAATAACGATGAAGCACAACTAATATAAAGATGCACAATGGCTGGAATCAGCTCTGGCCTCTGCGACTCCAGCAGAATCACCCATCATTGCACGGGTCTGTTGCTTTAACAGATATGAAATTGGTGGAAATACGGCTGTGTAAAGGAATAAGCATGTGCAGTAACCAGGGCACACTTCCATGTCATGTGTTGCACGTGCAGAAACTAAATTATTACATGTGATTCTTACAATCGTCAGTTTAACATTTTCGTTTGTAGGGGCAAGACAGTGTATTCAAGTTATCGTGGTTAACGAGTGTTGTTGATCATATAGATATTCATACATGCGTTCAGAGTCATATGTATCTCGCTATTCCATCAAGAGAGAATCACGTTTTGTTCCATGTGATAGCATTTTAAGAGATTCACGTTCAGATCCCCATTATTTGTATCTATTTATGGGGAGTTAGAAGGACAAAATGTCGCCTTCCACTTTCGTAACAAGCATCTTCTTCTTGACATTTACAGACGTATGTTCTTTTTTTACCATCTTGTTGGCTATATCTGTAGAATCTACATCAAACCAACGCTAACATAGTAATAAAGAAAGTTAATCGTGCATACTGTCATGTCATAAAGTTTGTCTAAATGATCTATTCTAACGATCTTGAAAGTATAAAGGGATTTTTGCCTATTTCACAGTCTGCTAAAGTAAAGGTACAGTCTAAAATAGTTTCGAATCATAACTGTGTCAAATCTTAATTTGTTACAAAAATTTTTAAATCACATGGCAATGGGTATTGTACGTTTAGGCGTTTTACAGTTGGCAGTTGTAGTGCTTTGATATCTGATATTGGGCACGAATACGGTGTTAGCGTTGGGCAGCTCAACGTGCGTGATTCCCGTGCACCCTTTCGAGTTGAGTTGATTGGTTCAACTGTGTCATATGGCCCTGTGACGCAGGGGTAGCATTATGCAGATGACTGTTTCAATGAATGCTCGTTCCACCCGTGACGGACAGGTCTGGTTGTTGATGAAATATAGTGATAGCTAAATAGACAGAGTTTTTATTCATACACCGATTGCCTTTAAATTTAATATCCAGTTATGTATGACTGTTTAATAATCTCAAACCAACTTTGACTGGAGTAGGTCCGATAGTTTTTCAGATATTGTAGTAAACGTCGGTACCTTAAATTACCTTCAGACTATAGTGAAAAACCTGATTTATTTATGACAACCACTGTCTTGTACTTCCACACTGAAAATTAAATTCATGGATAGTTGTTTTATTAATGCCAATGTAGGCGGTTTTAATATAATTAATGGGGCGGTCGGGTAGCCCAGTGGTTAAAGCATTCGCTCGTCACGCCGAAGACCCGGATTTGATTCTCGACATAGGTACAATGTGTGAAGCCCATTTCTGATGTTCCCCGCCGTGATCTTGCTGGAATATTGCTAAAAGCGGCGTAAAACCAAACTCAACCCCTAATGTCATCAGTATTTATAGATGATTTAGCGTGCGTTGGTTACATGGTTATGAGATACAGCAGAACATCTTTGAGGTGGAGAATTTATAGATATCTAATCTACATATTTTAGGGATAAAGGACACTTAAGAATGTATAAATTATATGGTTGGATCTTTGATAGGTTTTAAGAAGATTGAAGGGGGAACGGGTGGCCCAGTTGTCTAAGGCGCCGAGATTCGCTGCGCAGAGTTGCGACCCTTGGGCACGCCAGATACCTATGATTGTGGGTTCGAATCCCAGGTCGCCCCGATTATGTTTATAGGTTTGTCAGCACTATACCCGTGCTCTTGGGTTTCACCGAAGACCTGCATCACTTCGGACTTTCCTCCCACATTAAGCTGACACGCCGTGACATAACTGGAATACTGTTAAAAGCGGCGTTAAACCCAACTCACTCACTTTAAGAAGATGGAAAAACAATGTTTTTGTTTATTTGTTTGTTGTTTAACTCCGCACTTAGCAATATTACAGCTATATGACGGCGGCCTGTAAATACCCGAGTCTGGACCAGACAATGCGTGATTGATATCATGAGCAACGATCCATGCAATTGGGATACGATGACATGCATCAACCAAGTCACCGAGCCTGACCACCCGATCCCGTTAGTCGCCTTTTACGACAAGCATGGTCGGCTTTTACGGCAAGCATGGGTTGCTGAAGACCCCGGATCTTCACGGGTCGTTGTTAATGTAACAGGCAAACAATTTTATGACGCTACCTATGGATAGAAATTGTATTAGTGTTTTTACTGTAATGGTTGTTGCAAAGCATTGTTTTCGAAGTATTCTGTGGAATCTACATTCATTTGATTTTTCATCACGATGTTTCAGACCGCGAAATGTTACTTGATATAAATCAAGTAAATATACTATTGTGAGAATAGCTAACTATAAACTGATAGACATTGGGCTGAGTTCAGAATCCTTCTCGAATGAAAAACGTCTCACTTGTAACGGTTTCATTTTTGCAGAGCCTTTGTGTTGAACCTTTTTATGCCTCATCTCCCTGAAAAACTACACAGCTAGTCAGCTACATTCGTGCGGTTTAACACTCCAATCTCCACAGACAATCCAGTGATTAATATGATGAGCATCGATCCACGCAATTGGGATCGAAGACAGGCATCAACCAAGTCACCGAGCCTGACCACCCGATCCAGTTAGTGGCCTCTTACGACAAGCAAAGTCGCCTATTATGGCAAGCATGGGTTGCTGAAGACCTCTTCTATCCCGGATCTTCACGGGTCAGATGGAAGAACTAGACGACATGCAACTTTTTATGGATAACAACTTCTTCTTTTTGGAACGACGTTACAGGGAATACTTCTTGCCATTTCATCAGGTGAACCATTCACATTCTTGATGAATCTTTTCACCTGTAGATAGCTAAGGTGAACCTGATAAATGAATCTCTTGACCTGTAGATAGCTAAAGAGAACCTGATAAATGGATCTCATCGCTTGTAGAGAGCTAAGGAGAACCTGATAAATGGATCTCTTCGCTTGTAGAGAGCTAAGCAAATCCTGAGAGATTAATTTCCTAGCCATATGACGGGTATAACTAGCCTGGTCTTTAATCTCCTCGCTTGTAGATAGAAATGAAGATTAGGAGAGGTGGATCGCTTCACTAGTAGATGGCTTCTTTGCAAAACCTTAGAGATTAATCTTTTCGCTTTAAGATAGATGCGATGAGGCTAATAAGTAAATATCCTCGCTTGTAAATAGATAAGAAGAACCTAATAATTATATCTCCTCACTTGTAGATATGTAGATATATAAACAGCTCCTGACAGATGAATTGGCATGTATAACACAGTTAACAAAAACTTTTGAAGTGGTAACTGAGAAGACGTGCACATCTATGAAATATGATTATGTTTAGGGAAAGAGGACACTTATAAAACAAGAAAAACGTATGGTTGGGTCTGTGGTAAGCATGGAGAAAAACAGAAAGTTGGTAAAAAAGGAAGACATGAAAGTTATGCCGTATGGAGGCTTCTTTTCATGATTATTTGAACCGACGTTTCTGGTATACTTCTTAACCTTTTATCACGTGAATTATTCATTCTATGAAGAAGTAAGAGCTAGCTCGGAGATGTCGTTACAAATAAACAGGTAATACTTATAAAACACAGAGAAATGAGAAATCTTGGATTCGCAAGTCAGGGTCAGTACACACGAGTAGGTTTGGGCACACAAGCGATATTTGATAATGTCACTATTTGATAGTGATGCATTGACACATGCTCATGATGTGGTCGGAATTGTACAATCAACTCTGCTTTTGGTAGAGATTTCTATTGAATATGGAAAGGATTTTGTTGCATATATTCTAACTGTATGGACCCGAGCATGTGAAACATCAGCTCCTCGGAGGTATGAAAGCATCGTCTCCTATGACTTAACTATACTGAAATGCAGTATCTTATTAACATCAATAAAATCGTTGACACTGATATTTTCAAGGTGTACTCTATGGTCCATATATTTTAGGTATGAGACCCAGTTCAGAATTATCAAGAAGACATTTTTCAAAGGATGTTTGGATGTATAGAAAGGGAAGAAAATATAAGTGGTGCCGAGTAGTAAAGATGAAGTATGAACTAGTGGTGCAAGGTCCAGGTATTATTTTGGGTTTTTTCATGATTGAGTTGGTGGAACAGATCATACGTAACTGTGAAAGTGGCATACTCCCTAAAACAGTTAAGATATTCATGATATTGTTATGTTTTCAAGTACTATAAAAGGTTTACAACATTTGATTAGTCAGAATTATAATGTGAGAAATGGAAACTTAATGTTAATATGGATAAAACAAAGGTGAGAAAGGTGTTCACGAAAAAGACTCTCAGCGAATGAAAAATGGCCTTTCGATGGAAAACAAATAGTAACTGTCACATCCTATAAATGTCTTGGGGTTTCATTTTCAAGCAAGTTATCCTGGAATCCGGATACTAGTAATGCAGCAACGCAGGCTAAGAAAATATTATTGGAAATTTTACAAAAAAAATAAAAACCTAAGTGATCTTTCTTATGACACATTTGGATTCCTCAAGTTATTTTATCTTAAAATATCATTTCATATGGTTCAGAGATATGGGCTTTTTTGAGTCCCGGGCGATTGAATTGGTACACTTCTATGCATGTAAAAAGATTTCTTGGTGTCAAACAATGGACTTCAAATGTTTATGGTCTATGGCGAATCTGGGGGTGTACCTTCATATTTTTTTCAGTACATTAGAAGAATGAAATATTTATTGAAAATTTTAAAGATAACCGAGAAAATATTATAATATGATGCTGTTATATATAAGCCATGGAGTTAAAATTTGGGTAAATAATATAAAACGCTTGATAAACGAAAGTGGATATAGTGATGTATGCAAGACAAACCTGTAAAGATCTGCTTTCTATTGTATACACTTCTAGTAAATATTATTACCATGGGCTTTTTAATTAGATAATAACACAGAAACCTTTTCTATGTCAATCTTAGAAAATATTGAATTTCCTTTGCACAATTTCGATGTTGTTCTCACAAACTAATGTCCGAATTGGGAAATACATACAGACAATTAAGATTTTGTAATCAATGTAATCCAGATGAATACTGGGCCCGAAAATGGCAAGTAGGTTTCAATCCCGATAAGACCAAAACTATAACATTCAGTCGCAAAGTCGATTCTGGTCTTAGACCAAATTTATACATGGAGAGTACTCTTATTGATGAAGTACAAAGCCATAAACATTTAGGAATTACACGTCAATCCGATTGTTCATGGAAAATACATATCAACGAAATCATTAGAAAAGTTTGTCCAATGATCAACTGCCTAAGGAGTTTTAAATACAGACTAACAAGAAATACGCTTGAAACTATGTACACATCTTTTATGCTACCTAACTTCGACTTGTCATATTTGGGACAACTGTACAAACGAACAATCATTGTTACTCGAGAATTTACATTTGGAAACTATTTGTGGTGGTTGAGGGCACTGGGGCCAGGACAGTGTTCATTTTGCCCAACACACCACTTTGACCCTTACTTCACCTGGAATTGGCCCGATTCTATCAATCGGCTGGTCACGTCATGTCCTGTGCATGGAATACTTGATAATTTAGACACATCGGAATATATGATGACCTTCATTATGTCAAATAAAATTTTGCCTGGAGTCTTATGCCAGAAGGCGGTGGCTCCAATCTGGTGATACGGACTGCTGAATTCTGTGTTTTTATAGGAAAATGCCATGAGCCGAACCAGCCTGACATTCGTCCTTTTATTAACGACAGCTATTCATGTCTTTATTTCTTGAGTATAACACCCCTGTAGCCCTGGTGTTGTAGCCTGGCTTCCACTGCGGCGCCGTATTTATTGACACTCGATGGCGGGTGGGGATCAGGGATGCTGAATTTATTCTATGTACACCCTGTCTCACACTAACCCTCCTGGTTCAAGTAAAGCCAACAAACGTAGACATGTAGATTGTGCTTCATCAGATGAAGAACCTTCTCAAAAAGACACAGCTCCTGAAGTTTCGGACTCTTGGCCGAGATTTATTGTTTTTGCGACAGCTGATGGAAATCCATTGAAACTGAATCCTTTCGCTATCTCCATGGGCATCAAAAGTGCTTGTGGGGAAGTGAAAAATGTTACGCGTCCTCGTAACGGATCACTACTTATAGAATGTGCGCGGAGACAGCAATCAGTCAACCTGCTGGGTCTACAGCAGTTTGTCAATGTTAAGGTTGTTGTCTCTGTGCACATGTCACTCAATTCAAGTCGAGGTATTGTCAGAGACCGTGCTCGCTGTCTCTCTGATATGACTGAAGATGAGATAGTGTTTGAACTACAGCAACAAGGTGTCACTGGTGTAAAGCGTTTCACCAGGAAACTATTACCAACACTCAAACATATCTTTTTACATTTTCAACACCTACAAGCCCAAAGTCAATTAAAGCTCGCTATTTCAATATCGGAGTGGAGGTAAAGGTACCAAACCCGCTCCGATGTTATAAATGTCAAAGGTTAGGCCATGGGGCTAAATCCTACCACAGCAAAACGGTGGTGTGTTGCCGCTGCAGTGGAAATCACGAATGTTCTCAGTGCTCGACTGAGTCTCTTCTGTGTTTTAACTGTCATGGAGAGCACATGGCCTCATCCAAATATTGCCCTGTCTTTTAGTTTGAGACTAAAACTCTAAAAATAAAATGCACTAACAATATCCCTATCTTGATGCAAAGAAATTAGTTCAATCTCAAACATCTGCCAAATCATATCCAGCTGCAGTGTCTTCTCTGCCTGTTGTTACCAAAGCTGCTACCGTTTCCACAGGGTGTCAAACATCAATCTCCTTGGTGAAAGAAGATCAGATCATTCTTGAGGACACCACTACACTATCAAGCTCGGCCTCTCAAACAGATGCAATACCATCATCTCCAACCCCTGACAATACATCAGTATCAATTCTTCTTAAGATCGATGCCCATCTTCCAAAAAAAAGAAAAAAAGAAACTGAAAAGGGCAAAGGCCCCCCAACACTTGGAGATGCCTTCTCTGTCCATCCCTGTGGAGGTTCACAATCCATTCGAACCTCTTGAGATGCAAGTCACTCCCACTGTGCCAGTCCATTGGAGTAGAACCCCTTCCCGTTCCAGATCACCAGTTGAGCCACCGTGAGCTCTTCTATTAGTATTTTCCAATAGAATTGCAGAGGGCTACGGAATAATTTTAATGATTTACAATTATTACTTCAAGATTATAAACCATCGGCATTATGCATACAAGAAAGTACTTAAAAGATACTGATCAAATTGACATCAGACAATACGATTCATATCATTTCTTTTCCCCTCCCGGTGCGAAAGCAACTGGAGGCTCTTCTGTCTTGGTGAGGCAGGGTTTTCTTCATAGCCCTGTCCATCTGAACAGCCCACTTCAAGCTGTTGCTGTCCGAGTTACAATGTACGTTGTTTCACTTTGTGCTCTGTTTACATTCCTCCATCGTCTTTTCTTAGACAGGCTGACCTTCAGGATTTGTATGACCAACTCCCCAAGCCCTGTGTTATTATGGGCGATTTGAATGGGCACAACCCTCTTTGGGGCACTACACATACAAACAACACAAGGAAAGACCCTAGAAGATAATAACGATTTATGCATATATAATGATGGTTCGAACACATATTTACATTCAGGTGCAGGTACTTATTCTTCAATAGACTTATCGATTTCAGACTCAGCTTTACTGAATGAGTTTGAATGGTCGGTCCACGAAGACCTTTGTGGAAGTGACCGTTTTCCAACTATATTAAAAGCTATTACTCCATCTTATGTACCTCCTGCATTTAGGTGGAACTTTACTAAAGCTAACTGGCCTTTGTTTGAAATACTGTCTTCAAACAAATTAAAACCTCATCTATTTCTCGATGTTCCTGACCCTGTGCAATTATTCTCTAATGAACTTGAAGAATGCATTCCGAAGTCCTCTGCGAATCTAGTCCGGACGATTTATAGTGCTAGCTCAATGAGACACCATGCCGCAGTTTAACATGAATACCCCAGTCAGACACAGTATACTGACTCCGAGCCGACCAGTCCTTGTTTTAGCCCTTTAATGCCGAGCGCCAGACAGGGTAACAACAAGTACCATCTTTAAATGTATTTTGGTATGACGCGGCCGGGGATCGAACTCCGAACCTTCCGCTCTCCGGTCGGACGCTCTACCACTAGACCACGGAGGCGGTCGACTCTCTATGAAATCTTGGTAGAAAGAGTATGATCGATTGTACCTCAAAAGTTGTAAAATGTAAATTCCGAAGGCTGGAGCTGCATGAATATTGCTCGGCATAAAAGGGAAAGTTGACTATTGAAAAGTTAAGTCTTTGAAAGATTTTTTTAAGGCATTTAGAAGTGATACACATGAGGAAGAGAATTTATGGAAGTCAACAAGCCAATGGCAGTAGGTCAAGCAGCGTAAGTCCCATCAAGTAGATATATACCTGATCCCCTGCAACTGTGTTCACCAGTACATTGGAGAAACCCTCAGACCCCTCAACACCAGACTCAAGGAACACCAGACTTCTGTCAACAAACCAGACCTGAAATCCGCTATTTCCGAACATATCCCTAAGAACCGTGACCATAACATCATTTAGGAAACTACCAAAGTCCTGTCTGCCAACAACAACGACAAAGAAAACTACAAGAAGCCATTGACATCAGGAGACACCAGCCAGCCATGAACCGTGACCAGGGAACCCTATCTGCCTTGTGCCTGGGACCTATTGTCTTGATCTTTGTCGGTGCTATTATTTAGCTGGCTTTGATTTCCTCATTGATTTCCATTCTTTCACCTTTGCCGACCTCCCGTTTGCCCACTGTCCATTGCCATTTACCAATCAGTGATAATTTAAGGCCTGACTTCCAGCTGTCATTAACTATCAGCGCTAATTAAAAAACGCACGTTAAACCCCTAAGTAAGTATAGCACACATTCTCCTGATGAAGGAGTAAACATATACTCCGAAATGTTCCTCATAACAAAGAAGTTGACATCCATAAATTCTCTTCCTTATTGCAAAGTCATTCACTTGTCATATAGTCGTGTGGAGAGTGTTATGTCACTCTGAATCTTTATGCATAGCTCTGAACATGAAACAGATGAAGCGGTCTCTCTGGTCTCCTTTATTTCTAGTTCAGGTGGGTTATCAGGGGAAGGGAACTGGCTATTTGAAGGATAATAAGCGACATCAGATCATCGATATTTAACTGATATAGAACTGTTTTTCTCAAACTGTGACCCTCGCCTCATTCCGCGCTCTCCTCTCCTGTCCCGTCTACAGCAGCAGTTAGCACTGACACAAACACTTCATACACCTCACTACATCCCCTACTCGGTGGTCGATTGACACGCCAGGCGGACAAAATCATCTTGATGATCTGAATTTTAAGAAGATTACTGTCATGTTCAAGTCGTTTCTAAGATCTTAATATAGTTATTTGCAGCTATGACACACAGGTGGTATTACTCAACAGAGCAAGGCCATTCTTCAGCTTAATAGCCTGCTCACTGTTCAGTCTGCTCACAGCAGGAGACTTGACTATTCAACCGCACGAATGTAGCTGACTTGAGCGTCGTTTTGTTTAGGCATAGTCAAAAAGCTGAACACACAAAAACAAAATTAGAACTCGTAATGGGAATGAATAGTTATTCTTACGTTTTTCAATCGATAAAACTCCCAGGTCTTCTATAAATTTACAGTTAGCTTTCCTCACACTATAAGTATATTTACTTTAATTTTTATTTCATTTGGTATTTTATTATTTGGTATGTTGTGAGGAATTATTCAAAATGAACGTAGAATCCCCCTCAAAACACATGAAAGCTTGCAAACCAACTAGTGCAACGAGTAAAAACACCAATATAGCTTTATCCCGTTTGTGGCGTCATAATTTTTCTATCTATAAAAAAATAATCATTGCAATATAAACAGAACAAGGTAGTTGTATGAGAAACGATGTCTTCATGCAAATTTCACATTCACTCATACATCTATGCCAAAACTAATTAGGTGTTCCTTTGCATTCGTTATGAAGGAACCGCCTACGTGGTCAAGTAGATAGAGGGTCTGCCCACAGAGCGGAAGATAGGTTCGATCCCCTGGCTGCATCATAATGAAAAAAGTTAAAAGATGGTACTTGTTGTCACCCTGGCTGGTGCTTGGCACTAAAGAGATGCAATAAGGGCAAGGCTAGGAGTCGGTATACAGTGTTTGATTCTGAGTGGCATATACAAGTTAAGCTGTGGCATGGTATCACAGTGCCCAGCAGTATAAAACCGGCTTGAGATCGGACTGGTACAGGCAGCCGCACACACACATTTACATATACACGCGCGCACGTCGGTATATATGTGAGACCTCACCTCGTACGTGGTACAGTTTTGTACAACATATTTAGCAGCAGTCTGTTGGCTACACGGACTAAGATTGATGCGTGAACCAACACTACGAGGAAGCACAGCTAAAGAAACACAATGGCTGGAATCAACTCCGGTCTTCAGGGATCCAGCAGACTCAACCATCATTACATGGGTTTATTGCCATGAGCTTTGGGATGTTCGTTATCACAAAGAAGCCTTCTGGTACTTAAATTAGTGTGGAAATCTAGCTTTGCAAGGGATATACATGTGCAGTAACCAGGGCAACATTCTTTAACTAATCCTTGGATAGAAAGGGCGATCGGTTTTATATTATGTATTTAGCATTTCGAAACATATTTTCTTATTGGTCATCATCTTGGCAATGTCTTTAGAAAATACATCGAAACATCGACACATTTGGAATACAGAAGATAATCATACATGTTGTCATGTCATTCGTTTAAATGTCATTCTAACAGTCTTGAAACATTGAGACTATTTTGGTGAAAGGATTGGCAATTATGTTGCTGTGATATCAGCATTTGGTCCAAATCAAGTAGACAGAATGACAACAATGATTGATCGGGATCTAGCATAGAGAATGAAAGCAACGACTGACCCGATCTAGTAGACAGATTAACAGCAATAATTGACCCGATCCATTAACACAATGACAGCAATGATGGACCCGATCCAGCATACAGAATGACAGCAATGACTGACCCGACCAAATAGACAGAATACCAGCAATGATTGACCCGATCCAGTTGACAGCAATGATTGACCCGATCCAGTAGACAGAATGACATCAACGATTGGTCGTGATCCAGAAGACAGAATGACAGCAATGATTGACCCGATCCATTAACACAATGACAGAAATGGTTGACCCGATCCAGTTTACAGAATGACAGCAATGATTGACACGATCCAATAGACAGAATAACAGCAACGATTGACCCGATCCAGTTGACAGAATGACAGCAATGATTGACCCGATCCATTAACACAATGAGAGAAATGGTTGACCCGATCTAGCATACAGAATAACAGCAACGATTGACTCGATCCAGTTGACAGAATGACAGCAATGACTGGTACCGATCCAGTAGACCAAATAAATTGATTTGTAGTGTTATAAAGCCAAAAAATAATAAATAAACAGTGGATATTTAAGTGTCCTGTAGATGCAGATATGTTATGTTTGGATACGGAAATTTTACCACATCATTTATGCATTGTATGTGGAACCTGTGTGCAAGAGGGGTTGTAACTATAAGATCAGATAAGCAAATTGAAAATACAAATGCCTTATTGTTGCCTTGATGGTCTATTTTGCAGACAAGCTGCAATAATGACAATAGATATATTGACGATAGATATCAATATCAATAGATGCTTGGTTCGACTACTTTTGTCTGTGGCTGATTCCAGTACCAGAAATGTTGATGCAAATAGACATTGAGTTGAATAGAATTCTTGATCACAGAGAAACAGACAGTACCCGAACAGCCTGCTGTAGAGAGTCAAATACAAAATACAATTATTCAAATAAAAATACGTACATATGGTTTGATTTGTTTAAATAATTTGAATAATATTTAAAAAAACATACCATAACAGAAATGTCCTACAAGAACTTTAATGCGTTAAATCCAGGTATCAGCGCCTTGGCGATATCATCTCCTTTTAGTGCGTCCTTATTACTGTACATGCAGACACATGTTTGATTCCTCAGATTATATATAAAGATATACAAGAATAAGAATGTTCTGTTAACCCTTGCCCTCAAATAACATTTATCACAAGACAGGTCTTTAAAGTTATAAATATATACTATATATAAGAAGTAGGGGATCATAATATATAAATGTCAGAGAGAGATCAGCTTTGAAAAAATGACTGCCAGAAATATAACGGATTCAGAACCAAACCCTTACGCCGCAACAGTGCACGTGGACCATGCACTTCCTCCGTGCACTTGGGTATTGGGGAGGGTGTCATTACAAATTGTGTTATATACAAGTGTTTGACAAATCGTGGGGGCATGACCCATTATTGATCGAGACATCTCAAACGTTTATTTTTGAATTACACACCCCTGTCGTTTTGGAGAGGATCCGGGATGAAATAGGCCTTCAGCAACCCATGCTTGTCGTAAAAGGCGACTATGCTTGTCGAAAGAGGCGACTAACGGGATCGGGTGGTCAGGAGCGCTGACTTGGTTGATGCATGTCATTGATCCCAATTGCGTTGATCGATGCCCATGATGTCAATCACTTGATTGTCTGGTCCAGATTATCGATCATTTACAGACCGCCGTCATAAAGCTGGAATATTGCTGAGTGAGGCGTTAAACAACAAACCAACCAGACAACCATTTTGGAGAGAACAGATAAAATTTGAGAACTGTGTGCAATACTATCAACGTCTTGTCCAAAAAGCAGTCATGCCTACAATGCCGTAGTTAAACATCTTTTCTTTTCCGGTTTCATGTGCAAAGAAAGTAAATGTAGTGAACACATTATCTTATAACCATTTTCAATGTATTTTCCCATAATTAATAAATTTCCCATAAGCTTTCTCAGTATTAGGTCTTCGATTCACTAAGTGCCATTAGAAATACGTAATGGCGCATTAAGTGTTTCTGTGTATTTTTGTTGTATTTCCTCTTCAGTGAAGACGCTCAGTGAGCCCCGGTGGGGATCACAACTTTGTGGTTGATGTGTATGCACTCTTACTTGTAGAACACAGATGGTGTCGACGCATGACTGATATCCATCCGGATCATTTTGCAGTAGTGAATGGCGTAAATAAAATTTGGACAAGTGCTATTAAATTTACCAAATCATTGTCGGCATCTATTACATTATGCGTTGCAACTGACAAGTGTATATTCCAAGTATATATATATATATATATATATATATATATATATATATATATATATATATATATATATTCTCGCGCACCTACATGTAAGTAGGTGAATCAGTGAATTGTCGCTTTGAACAGTTTTGAAGTTATATCCTGACGTGTCATCTTCATGTGGAATAATTTGTTTGTTTGCTTGTTGTTTAACGCCGCACTCAGCATTATTCCAGCTACATGACGGCGGTCTGTAAATAATCGAGTCTGGACCAGACAATCTAGTGACTGACATCATGAGCATCGATCCACACAATTGGGATCGATGACATGTATCAACCAAGTCAGCGAGCCTGACCACCCGATCCCGTTAGTCGCCCTTTACGACAAGCATAGACGCCTTTTACGGCAAGTATGGGCTGCTGAAGACCTATTCTACCCCGGAATCTTCACGGGTCTCATGTGGAATGAAAGCCCGGAGTGATGCTGGTATCAGACGTTTAACATTACGGTGGAACAGACGAATACTGGTAATGTGCTGACAAACCTAGAAACATATTACAGTACAGGAAGGTCTTAACATCATCTATTCAAATGCCACACAGTGTAATACTGCAACTAATCTTTTACGCATGGAAAGTAGGTAAAGTGTCACAAACAACAGCAGGAATGTTCACCGCGATTTGTACCCGCGATTGTCTGCCTACGATACAAGACAGGAGGGTAAAACAAACAACTATCAAATGCCACACTGTGTAATACCGCAAGATGTCTTTTACCCAATGAAAGTAGGTAAAATATCACAAAATTTGTGCGTTGTTGTATTTCAGCGTAGCTAGCACGAATGGTTCATCGGGGTAAACAATACAGTTTGTAATAGCTGTCCTTGTATTTATATATTTCCGCGCAGTAATAAAAAACAGTCAGCTTCAGCTTCACAAATTTGTTGATTTGAAAGCAAAACCTGTCGTGATTTTGTTTTCAATCTATCGTCCCTTTGTTAGGATAAGAATTTATGGATGAAAAACTTCTTTATTACAATTAAGAGCGACGTTTCGGTGTAGGTTCTAACACCGTTATCAAGCATTTACCTACACCGAAACGTCGCTCTTAATTGTAATAAAGAAGTTGTTCATCCATAAATTCTTATCCTTACTTAGTACTCCAACTTCTAAATGCCTATCAAAGAAGTTATTGTCCCTTCTCTAACCCGCTTGGTGCGCTGACCCGGACGGTCCAACCTTAAACTGACTGCGCATGTGGATACGAGCGGTACATGCTGCTGTCACACCTATAGACAGTTCCCTAGTATAGCCTCCACCTCTATCGGCAACGGTCACGCTCGTGTATAAGCCTAAACAATTATCTATCTATTGTCATATCCGGAAATATATGTCCATTATTCAATGATACCTCATGGATGACGATGCTTATATTGTATAGTAAACCACTTGGTAGTCGTTCGAAGCTGTGAGATCAGCTGATCGTTCATTTCAGGTCGCTTTGTTGACGTTTTGCAATCGGTACTGAAAGTGGTGCTTTTGATGTTTGAATATCACACTTTTAAAAATAAAGTAGATTTTCATTGTATACGTACCCATATCTATCTTGTAGTATCGCCGATCAGGTTTTTGAAAAGCATGCATGTCAGTACAGCGGAAGGATTTATACAAGGAAAAGATCCCCAGTAAATGTTGTGAATTTTGACAGCAACACATGTACAAGGCATACAACTGAGAGAAGTGAGAAGTGTTTTCAAGAAATTAAATTTGAATGAATCAGGCACTAACAAATTCTATCATCAACTAGATATTATATACAGTGTTCAGAATAAAAGAAACGGAAATCGCTGTGATCTATTTTTTATATTTAAGGGTTAATATGATGCATGGTGTATAAAAAAATTATGGATGAATGGTGGCTGTTTGTTGCCAAATACTACTTTGACTAGATTTCAATATAAACGAAATAGACGAGATGAAATACAACCTGATATTCTTTGGTGTTGCCCAATCTCCACATGGCTTTGGAATGGGTTTTGTCGCTTGATTTAAAATCTGTGACATCACCGACAACATACTAGGTTAACATTTCAAAGAGAAGCTAATGAGAAGAGAAGACAGCATGGGCATGAAGAAGTTCAGAAACATTCAAGGACTGAAACAATCAAATTGACTTAGCTACATCCCATTCCGTAATTGTATTGAACATTATGCAGGACAGGGACTCTTCCCTCTTCTATCAACATAGGATATCAGTGCATACACACCCACACCGTCTATGAAGAAAGAGAAGTCCGCAAGGAATAACTCTGAACGACGAGGATCAGTACACATGACATGCATGTGGGGTTTTTTTCAGGTAAAAACGACGCCAACAGACGCTTGGGGACTATAATGAGTTTGCAGGAAAGCCGGATTCTGAGTGCGACCTTGAACTGTAAAAACTGGAGCCTGCAGTAACCTATTTGTTGAAAAAGGAGGCATATTTTCTTTAATAGGCTTTCTTCACGTAATTGTGATATTCAGGTGCATTGGGAGCATTTTAAAGATTAGTATATGATCAATATGCATAAGTACAACATGTCATCCGACGAAACAGATTCCACTGGGTGTAAATGACAAAACGTGAACACTATATGAATGGACCAACGAAAATTAGCAATGACACTAAGTGTTCGCGAAAAGGGCAAGTACGCCCCCGTCCTACTGGCGGCGTCGCCCACAACCTGCACAGAACAAGGTGTTTGCCTGCAGCCTGACGCAACCTGTTCAACAACAAAAGCGTACAATTACAAAAGGAACTGATACTTGAACAGAAATAGTAAAGATTTTAAATCTTGAAAGTGTAGAGGCCCTAATTATTCTTTCAAATAGAAAGTTGTCTTCGAAGGGTATGGTAGATATCATTAGACCTTTCAACACGTTCCACATATTTGTTGTGAAAACAAACTTGGGAGAAATGCAAGTACATTGGTACCGAATTCAAGTGCTGTCAGAAACTGTGTCAATTTGAAAACAAGAACACAGCCAAGAAAACCCAATATGATGTGAAAACGGTCACAATTTACATCATATTATTTTTAATGACACCGGATCTATTGAAACTATCCCCACCAGCAGAACTCAACCAAGCTCTGTAACAAAATATTGGATGCTAAGAAACCAAACAGCAGGAATGTTCACCGGGATTTGTACCCGCAATTGTCTGCCTACGATACAAGACAGGAGGGTAAAACAAACAACTATCAAATGCCACACTGTGTAATACCGCAAGATGTCTTTTACCCAATGAAAGTGGGTAAAATATCACAACATTTGTGCGGTCACAATTTACATCACATTATTTTTAATGACACCAGATCTATTGAAACTATCCCCACCAGCAGAATTCAACCAAATTCTGTAACAAAATATTGGATGCTAAGAAACCAAAAAAGTGTGAATATCAATCGCTATTTGAGACGATTTAACTACTCCAGAATTTGCAAAATCACGTGAGGTGTTTCTGCCAAAATTAAAGCATGTCAAATGTGAAGGTAAAGAGAACTTACGCAAAGCTGCTGAAGCAGTGACAAAAACTGAAAAAACACCCTTTTGGGGAAACTGGTCAACTTGGTGGCATGGGAGACGTGGGACTCAACCATCAAAACTTTCTAGTGAAATAACCCCATGGTTTTTTGTCACCAAGCACATGTATTACTACGCATTTCGCTTTCAAGAAAAGATCGCAAAAATGATAAATATACTTTGGGTAACTGGTCAAGTTGGGGGGGGGGGGGGGGGGGGGGGGGTTCCTCCGACTCCATTGTTGTAGTGGAATAACACAATTTGTTTTGTCTTCGTTCGGTCCGTCGACTGATACGCTCGGCATTCCATTCACCAAGCTCACGTATTACTACGTAATTCGCTTCCAAAAAGAAGAGATCGCAAAAGTGATGTTATAGACGTTATTGGAACAAGGATGGGTAATAAATAGGATACAAAAGTCGTTCCCCTTTCATATCAAGTTCTTCATAGAATAACCTCGGTTTGTCCCTAACTAAAACAAAATAACATAAAGGCATGTAGATATTTATGGGACACAAAAGTCGTTCCCTTTTCTTTACAAGTTTATGTCCCTCGAGGAATAACTTTGGTCTGTCCTTGTCTGCTAGCCTTCAAAATGAAAGGTTATTTTGCAAACTTTAATATTGACATAATAAACAAGGTTAGACAACTCTCCTGGCTAATAGTTAAATCTAGATAGCTCTTATATCCATGTACAGAAAATGGGTAGATTAGATTAAGTTGATAGAAACTTTTACAAGTCATGTGATGCACATTAGTTCCATTTATGTTTCTAGGTTTGTCAGCATGGCACCAGTGCTCGTAGGTTTCACCAAAGTGGTAAACGTCCGAGACCCGCATCGCTTTGACAGCATCACACATGAAGCTGCCACACCGTGAGGAAACTGAAATACCATCAAGCGGCGTTAAACCATAAATAACTCATTGCAAAAGAAAGTGGATATTCTCAGTTAATAAACTGGTTTTAATATATCTCAATGTGTACTGCAAATCGGTCTAAAAGGTTTTAAATATTTTTTTTAAAGCATATTTTCCCTTAACATAAATAGACGTCAACGCCAGATAATTACCAGTCTCGATTATCCGACGAAGCAGATTTCATTGGGCGTAGAAGGCAAAATAGCGATGAAAAGTATATGAACAGATCACTGAAAATCAGTAATGACACCAAATGTTCGCGAAAGCGGTAAGCATTTGCTGCACAACCTGTAGCATCTTCCGCTCTAGCAATTTGTAGAAAAGGTATGTAGGTATGAGTTTCTGCTGATCATAATTGAACTCACGATCAGCAGAATTGACAAATGCTTCTCAGCTTCCAGAACCTCGGGAACACCAGAGAATAACCACTCTCGATTGTTCCGTTCAACAATAGAGAATCTATTTGGGAAGTAGAAACTACATATGTAACTCAAGACTGTTCTCTTGTCACAACTGCTCATATTCCTACATACATGTATGAGGAATACGTACGACATAAATAAAATAAGAATAAATCCTAGAGCTGGTCACTAGTGACCAATCCTACAACCGAAATTATGAATAGACTGGCCTGATTGATCAAGGAAACTCATTCCTCTCTATTAATTGATGTTTGTACATATGACTGATAGAGGAAATTCATTTCTCTTTTAAGAATTAACTTTCACTTTGTTTGAGCTCATTGGAGTATGAACTTTCACAGAGGGAGGACCAAATTGTATGAACGTCGGAGCTTGCGACGTAATGTAATATTTACAATGTAATATTTACATAAAACAACGTAGCAGTCTTTCAAGGTCAACAGTTGTGGATGGAGACAACTGAATAGGCACAACGGTTCCTGAAATGTCTCTTAATGAAATACTGTATATTACTTTTGTTTTACTGTACAAAGTTGATCTTCGTTTGGTCAAGTAAAAGTTTGAGGATTGTACGTGTCAGTAACAATATCTGGGCTCGATAAAAACACTTTCCGAATATGAGTATAATTGTTACAACTATTCTACACCTCCCTACAACATGTGAGTGTGAGTGAGTTGGGTTTAATGCCGCTTTTAACAGTATTCCAGTTATATCACGGCGTGTCAGCTTAATGTGGGAGGAAAGCCCGAAGTGATGCAGGTCTCAGACGTTTACCTCTTCGGTGAAACCCACGAGCACGGGTATGGTGCTGACAAACCTAGAAACATAATCGGGGTGAACCGGGATTCGAACCAGCAATCATAGGTTTCTGGCGTGTCCAGGGGACGCAACTCTGCACAGCAAATCGCGGCGCCTTAGACGACTTGGCCACCCGTGCCCCCTCCTACAACATGTAAGGGGCAATATAAAAAGTAGGCCAGACAGCTTATTGAGATCACACTGTTAAACTATAGTGCACTTGATATATTTTTATTGATTTTTTGTTAACATAGACTTCCATGTCTTCCATAAGGATGCCACTCCCCACCACAACCCCACCCCCACCTCCACCCCCACCCCCGTCTACAGCAGCAGCCACCACTGAGAACATTCCATACATCACGCTATATCCCGAACACTGCAGTTGATTGACACGCCAGGAGAAAAAAAATCATGATGATGATGATCTTAAGTTCATTTTTTAATAGATTACCATCGTTGTCCAAGTCGTTTCTAAGATCTCAATAATAGCTGTGTAGTGCTGTTATCTATGTCACGCAGGTGGTATTACTTGCCAGGGATTGGCCGTTCTTTAGCTTAATAACCTCCTCACTTTTTCGAGCTCCTTCAAGTAAGATACTTTAGTATTAAACCGCACGAATGTAGCTGACACGCAGTATACTTTGTCAGGGAGATGAGATATAAAATACTCTGAGCACACAAAGTGTTACATGCAATACGTTTTTCACTCAAGAATAAATTGCCCAATTTGTATAGACAGCTAGCTTTTCTCGCAGTGGTATCTTAACTTTTTATTTTCAAGGAAGTTACGCTTCAAAGACATGCTATATTGTGAGGAATAATTAAATATATGTAGATTGAATATCGTGTATTTCTTTCACTTTTTGAACTTTCTCAAAACATAAAATTAGAGTGAGTTGGAGAATCCACATTAAGCAATATTTAAGTTACATCACGCTGTGTCACGTTGACGGAAAGCATGAAGACTTTTAAGTCTCAACCGTTTACCACTTTGGTGAAACCAACGAGCATGGTTGTGGTGAGGTTCTGACAAAACAACAATCATGATCAAGCGAATACTGGATTCGAGCCCACAATCATACGATTCTGACATCCCTGATTGACGCAACCCAACACAGCGAACTGCGGCGCCTCAGGTGACAGGGACAACGGTGGCACACTTGAAAAACAACCGCTGCAGTAAAAACAAAAATACAGTTTTAATCCTGTATATCGTGTTTGACAGATTGTTAAAATTAAAATCAACATCGATCATTGCAAAGTATTAAAGGTAGCTGTTCGTGCAAAGAATGATTATTATTTCAACGGACAGTCGCTTCTATTTCCAATTCATTGATATATCTATGCAATCTGTTTACGCACAATGTGATACCACTCACGATTCATTGTCCCGTTTCTGCGGCCCACTCTTTCCTGGGAGTTATTTTACATGGAGTAGAAAGCAAGCCCTGGGGTGGCCACTTTATAGAGGTACCTCGGCAGGAGAAACAGATGAAGCACAGTGACTAGAATCAGCTCCGATTCTCCAGGGATCCAGCAGAGCCATGAACCACCATTGCATCGGTTCATTGCCATGATCTGTGAGATATTTGGTATCACAATGTAGCATTACAGAAATGAGACAATTTGTTTGGTTTGTTTGTTTTTTAACGCCGCACTCAGCAATATTACAGCTGTATGGCGGCGGTCTGTAAATAATCGAGTCTGGACCAGACAATGCAGTGATTAATATCATGAACATCGATCCATGCAATTGGGATCGATGACATGCATCAACCAAGTCAGCGAGCCTGACCACCCGATCCCGTTAGTCGCCTCTTACGACAAGCATAGTCGCCTTTTACGGCAATCATGGGTTGCTGAAGGCCTATTCTACCCCGGATCTTCACGGGTCTGAGACAAGTGGAAATCTAGCTTTTTCAAGGGGCATGTGCAGTAACCAGGGCTGCACTCGTGAACCGATCACCAAGTTTAACTTAAGCTTCAGGTATATCGATGTTCTGATATCGTTATAACAGTCCAATAGCCAATTCCCTTCCACTGATTTACCCACCTGAACTAGAAATAAAGGAGACCGTTTCATCTGTTTCATATTAAGATCTATGCATAAAGATTCAGAGTGACAAACACTCTCCTCAAGACTGTGTGACAAGAGGGATGACTTTGACTTTCCATAATGTCAAATTTCCCTTTATGTCTAGAAATATTCAGGCCTTTGGTGGCTTACAACTTTTGAGGTACAATCGAGCATGATCTTTCTACCAAGATTTCAAAGAGCGTCATACAACTCTTGGTCAAAAGTAGAAGCCTTGAATGTTGTAACCTTGTTCAGTTTCTTTAAAATGGCGAATCTTTTGGTGTGTACCAAAAGTTATCAAGCCGAAACATTACTAAAACATTGGAGACCAATTTCCTTGTTATCAGGGATTTTTCAGGTGTTTCAGGCGTTGTTAATTTAGGTAAACAATTGACTTGCCTTTGCGCGTGTTTGTGACGGGTGCCACCGGTTAGAAAGGAAACACTCACCGTTTCGCGAACACCTGGTATCATCACTATATGATGGTGATTCATAAACACATGCTCGGGATGTCGTCGGAAGCGTATAAGCGACTATGTTTTGGGCAGAGAATAACTTAACAATGACAGCTTTAGTGTCAGTACATCGAAACAACGTGCATACACATTCGGTTTGGTTTGGTTTGTTGTTTTGCGCCGCACTCAGCAATATTCCAGCTATATGACGGCGGTCTGTAAATAATCTAGTCTGGACCAGACAATCCAGTGATTAATATCATGAGCATCGATCCACGCAATTGGGATCGATGACATGCATCAACCAAGTCAGCGAGCCTGACCACCCGATCCCGTTAGTCGCCTCTTACGACAAGCATAGTCGCCTTTTAATGCAAGCATGGGTTTCTGAAGACCTATTCTACCTCGGATCTTCACGGGTCTCATACACATTCAACACGTTAGAATCAAATGTTGAGATGTGTCTGTTTGTGTGCCTAAGGCGTGTTTGGTAGACAAAGCACGGAACCCATGATAGCATATCATTTTACTGGGTCTAAACCTGAGTGTTCCCTTATTTATTTCCGTCAGTATATGCGGGTATAAACGTCAACATGGAATCAAAAGATTTACAAAACTTCACAATTGAACCCAACCTCCGAATATACACCATCTCATTAAATACCCTTCAGGGACCCAACATTACTATAAAAGTTATTAGATGAACTATGTACCAAAAAAGAATCGATTCTTCAAACTGGAAACATATCCTTCCCGATAAGACTTCCACAATACATTGATATCTCTTGCAGATATACAAAATATATATGACTACGGTGGTTCCTATATAGAATATTACATAATGTACTCACAACCACAAATGGTTTGTAAAAATAAATAAGGTACATAAACAACAATAGGTGTAGCCTCTCTACCACTTGTTCAAAGGTACATAATATTATTATTCCCGTTCAGAGACTTGATTTTCAGAAGCAAGCTAAACAATCCATTGTTGTAATTTCAGAATAAAGTGAAACAATGATGACTGTAGACAGGCAATGAGATCAAGGTAGATGGATTTCAGGCATGTATTGGTTAGTTAAACAACAGGGGCGGTCGGGTAGCCTAGTGGTTAAACCGTTAGCTCATCACGCCGAAGACCCAGGTTCGATTCCCGACATGGGTACAATGTGTGAAGCCCATTTCTGGTGTCCCCCGCCGTGATATTGCTGGAATATTATTAAAAACGCGGCGTAAAACCATACTCACTCACTAGTAATACAAAAAATATGCAGAAGGGTCCAGCCTGTGACACGACATTTGCATACATTGAGACTGATAAAATCTGACTCAGGTTACGGACCGAAGCTACAATGACAGTGCTCACTTCATGTTTATTGTTTCAGAAAGTGCACTATGATATCATTAATCAATATTCGTAAAAGTTTTATATAATTTTCAAAACTGTTTAGAATGAGCCAAGAACCTGCAGTTATGTCATGGTTATAAACCAAACTAAAATACCCCTGGCGTATCCCCCCTCAACAAGGAATTGACTAATCCCCATTGCATTGTTTAAACCTGATCTTTGATCACACGGCCGTAATTTGGTGGCATGCATCTTCTAAGAATGTTATTACTCACTTGTAAATTTTCTATGTATTACCCACGTGGTGAAGATACAGGTTGTTAGATACTTAACCCGTACGTCCACACGTGTGTCGTACAAGGTTGACCTTGTTTTATTGGCTTTGATTGGATATATGTGACCTCTGTCACACCGGGACTACTTTTTTCATTCATAAAAAAATCGCGAGACCTCATTCATTTTGCAACTTTGCAGAACTGAAGCAATCTCATGAGAGCGAGAGATATTTACAAACACTTTATTAAACCAAACAAGATTTGTCACACGCATCAAATTCGGTTTGCATTCTATAATTATAAATCGAGCATTTACAATGTACGACTACCAATCAATAGATCGAGGGTCCCCCAGAGCGTGACGCAACCGACCACTTTCAATTTCATTTAACGTAAAAGGATAAGCGTGGTGAATCGAAGTCAGTTTAAACTATCTGGTCAGATATCTAGACTTGCTTGGGATGATCAGGTTGTGCCATCAGTGTCCCCCTCGAAAGGGATTTTGTGGCACTGTTTCGGGAGTTGTTTGTTCACGACTGCACGACCAGATCACTCAAAGTGAACATTTCTTATACAAATCATTCGAAAACTCCGTAGAAGTGTGCCCGATTTCTGATTATGTGGCCCCAAATATCCCAAATGTGAACAAATTACAATCCCTATCTCTAGCGTAAAACGCTGTGAGTAGATCACAGTTGTCTTTTCTTATTCCGGTGGGGACCTTGCCCTTCGTTCGAAGCTGTCACATGCAAGCAGATTTGAGTTTGTTGATTTTTACGACTTCAGTATAGGGTGGTACAGTTAACATGAATGTCTTTGGCGAACACTCTGTTTCCCTCTTCCAAAACGGTACGGACGTAATATAAATTCAGCTGATAGACCAAGGAATCCGAACCATTTTGAATGGACCCCGGCAGTGCGACTGGCCGACTGTTGGTCCTGTTATAGTGCAAACCATTTCAATACTTTTATTTTAAATAGGGCAAACCATTTCAAAACTTATTTCACATTTCATTTATCTAAATACCTAACTGTTTAATAGTTTTCCAAGTGCACCGAAATTCTATGCCCTTTGTCTGTTTAATATATTCAGCAAACATTCGGCGTATCCCCTTTTATCACAAGACCCTCCGGGCAGGACCCTTAATCTCCAGCGTTATCTATAAATTTCAATTAAAACCTCCTTACGTCACCAGATCTTACGTCTATACATACACGTGGGACAATGACCTTGCCACACGTTACGTAATACCTCGCTCTACAAAACCCGACTGACATGGTCAGTCAGAGGAGACAGCCAGAAGGTAAGTGACAGAGCGAGTCTCCACCCGGGGAAGATTGGCGTTCAAGAAAAGCTCGACCTAAGAGAATATTAAACTCCTGGTCCTCTTGCTGCTCCAGCAATGGGGTCGGTCGACCCTCGACTTGTATTTCATGTGCACCTACACACATCATTATCATTAACGGGACTACCCATGATCCATGTATTATTGTCACGTTGGGTTACAGTTTTCTGTATAAGTGAGAAACATAATCAATCATGACAACCAGTGTCTTTAATGTTTTAGTTTTCGAACATTAAACAACGCCTGCCATTCATACCACGACTGGATGATGCATGGTTGGATGTGAAAGACCTATCATCAAGTTGCAGGGACTTAATCGGAATTAAAATCCAGAACTGTGCTTTGCACATTTTGAACTTAAGGGTGTCAGTTGTTGATGTGAATGTATAGGAGACCAAAATAACAGCATTGTTTCACAAGTGTTCTGAAGGGACTTAGGTGTCATTTCTTAGTTTCTAGATTTCGCCGGGGGATATTGGATCAGCTCGATTAAGTAACTTTCCTTCCGCTTCACTACTTCAACATTCCTTCAGCTTGTTTTAGAGCATTAACAATGCTTGATCGAAATCCTATGATGGAATTCGGTCCACGTTTGGACCCATCAACTTTTCTCAAACCTATCGAGAATTTGCACGAAATGTTATTTAGTTTATTTGGGGGTATTTCTTGAATTGATCTTTATTCGTTTCATTCTGCACACAGGAAGATATTTCACATTGTTTTTCAGTTTCATTTTTTTTTTCTAGCCGAAAATTGTCAACGTCTGGATCATCTACGTTAACGAATCTTTAATGTTGTTCGACGTTTTTCGACAACGTCATCTGCCACTTAATCATCACATACACACTGAGGCAAGTCTGTTGAGGCAGGCGGGACCGATGAGACCGTCCCCGGCCAAATCCTTAATCTGTATCGTGGTACTTGTCAGATGCTCTTGGGGGCACGGGTGACCCAGTCGTCTCAGGCGCCGCGATTCGCGGAGCAGAGTTGCGTCCCTTGGGCACGCCAGAAACCTATGATTGTGGGTTTGAATCACGGTTCACCCCGATTATGTTTCTAGGTTTGTCAGCACCATACCCGTGCTCGTGGGTTTCACCGAAGTGGTAAACGTCTGAGACCTGCATCACTTGGGGCTTTCCTCCCACATTAAGCTGACATGCCGTGACTGGAATACTGTTAAAAGCGGCGTTAAACCCAACTCACTCACTCAGATGCTCTTTTACAACGTAAACATTAAATGTATTGAAAGCTTGTAAAACAATGTCTCTTACTTTCACCAAATCGTTGGCATAATTGTCCTGGAGGCCAGCATTATATATATCAGCAACTAGATTTCTATCAAGTATCTACAATGAACGTTTTACGTTGCACAGATCCTTGTAGTTTTGTTCACAAATTTGTATAAAACGTTGGGGTTTTATAAATATATATGCAAATCATCAAGCCGAGTTTTTACAAAAACTATGTCATTTCCAAGAGCGCTTAATACCCTCTATTCAAGGAGAAATGTTCTCTACCTATGTGGGCCGGAGGAATATTAGTTTCTTGAAGGTATGAATGCATCATCTCTTTTGACTTAACCCGGTTCGCCGTAAAGTGGTAAACGTCTGAGACCTGCATCACTTCGGGCTTTCCTCCCACATTAAGCTGACACGCCGCGATATGACTGGAATACTGTTAAAAGCGGCGTTAAACCCAACTCACTCACTCTTTTGACTTAACCATACGGAAATGCAGTATCTTATAAAATATTGATATAATCTTTGACACTGATATTTTTCAAAGTGTATTATATGGTCCAACTGTTTTGAGTAGAAACAAAGACCCAGCAGAGAGGATATGTTTCAAATGATATTTGGAAAGACGTATCCATTCATGTTTGGACCACGAAGCAGCGAGTATTACATTTGAAGTTACAAAGAAGTAGTATTAACGGCATCACATTCAAACAAAAAATGGGCAATGGCGTAGCCTGGTGGTTAAAGCGTTCGCTCGTCACGCCGAAGACCCGGGTTCGATTACCCACATGGGTACAATGTGTGAAGCTATTTCTGGTGCCCCCCGCCTCGATATTGATAGGATATTGCTAAAAGCGGCGTAAAACTATACTCACTTACTCACTCTAACGAAAGAGGAGCATACATTTTTAGGTTGCTTCTGTTTCACACAGGTGTGTCGTGTCCATTGATTGCACATCATTGTAGAGGTGTAACTGTTTTATCACAATATTTTCTCTGAGATCTAGAAACACTGACATGCAGACATGATGCGATGTGTTCATTATATATATAATTAATTCACCGTTCGTGCATTCGCGTCCAGGTTCTACTTGAACCAGGAAAATACATTCTTGACTTGCTTCATCGTAAAAACTGGCCATGTAGCGCGCGTGTTTATGTTATAATTTTAACATACAAACATACCTTTCAGAACAGTAGTTTATAGCGCTGAACGTAATTATCAGCTACTCGGCGATATATTCTTTAATGTGTCCGTATTACTATTGATGTATTGATGATACCAAATCCCAATATATGTTTTGTCAGTACAAAACTGCCTGCAAAGCGGGCCTTCAAAGTTACCAATATACATGCTGCGGTACTTCATAGCAATTAGCATGAACTATGAGCCACCAAACCTACAGTAATATGCATCTTTTCCTGTCCTGTTTCCTGTGTCACGGAAATTAATGTCTCTTTCATTTCTATCCATGCTGATGTTGGCCGAGTGCACCACGTCTCCTTGTCGATAAAAAAAATAAACAGGGAATACGACAGATTCTTGCATTCCATGAACGTCAGAGATTTCTGTTTTTCTTTCCATAATAATTCCGTTACAAATGGCAGGTTAGTATGGCATTACTATCGTCATTAAACGTAGGGAAGTGCATGTGGCGACCATGTCATATCCTGATGCACACTGCGAATGTAGGGAATAGTACCTCTATGGAAGTAGCCTTGCTTCGGGGTAAGAACTTATTGTATCAAACAGTTACCTAATTATCTAACAGCGCCAGGCGACTTCACATAGAAATGATATGTAGTATTGATTGGATTATATATTTGGCCCATATGGCTGTGATTGGTTTGATATGTAGAACTGTTTAGAATTAAATATGCCCGTTATAGTAGCTGGTGTGTTATTGTGTTCCATTATCTAACAGTGTGCTACTTACATGATTTCATTCATCGACATTCACAAAGTTTATATTATACTGTTTTGATCTTTGACGTCAAACCTTCGTTTGGTATTTTCGAGGCTTTTCATGTATTCCCGATATTTTAGTAACCAAGGTTTATGGGTGTTTCATTATCTAAGATATAATAAACATAACCTAAGCCAATGACATTTACAAAGTTTAAGTAATACACACAGATTAATTGTAGTGATTTTAGGTTAAAGAATTACTTTATAAACAAATGCGACAAAATAGGGAATTGCATAGAACATCATTTCTGTCACAGATGCGTCAAATTTGGAAATGTTCCTCACAAGTCTACCATCACACTTTTTGAAAGCTTTAATAAGGCCTTGAATGTTGTGACCCTGATCAAACAACTTTTAAGCAAGTCGTATGGAGCTCTTTGAAATCTTCGTAGACACATTTGCAAATATTCTCCACATAAAAAGAGCATGCCCGATTGCACCTCAAAAGTTGCGAAATGTCGACGGCTGGCACTGCTGAAATATTGCTCGAATGAGAGGGAAGCTGACTACTGAAAAGTCATCTCTCTTGTCAAACAATATTGTGGAGAGTTCTATTGTCACTCTTAATCTTTATGCAGGAAACAGATGATGAGGTCTCACTGGTCTCTTTTAGTTCTGTCACAGGTGGGTTAATCAATAGCTTTTAGGCTCTGTGTTCATCATTGACGTCATACAATTGTTTAAATTTCATTTTAATACTTTTTATGCCCTTTATTTTAGTAACAAACTTTAATGTGTCCCATTATCTAACATATAAAGGGGCGGTCGGGTAGCCTAGTGGTTAAAGCGATCGCTCGTCACGCCGAAGACCCAGGTTCCATTCCCGACATGGGTACAATGTGTGAAGCCCATTTCTGGTGTCCCCCCGCCGTGATATTGCTGGAATATTGCTAAAAGCGGCGTAAAACCATACTCACTCACTCACTCACTCACTCACTCACTCACTCACTCACTCACTCACTCTAACATATAATGTACATAACTTTAGCCATTATCGTTAACTAAATTTATATTATACATAAACAACTAAATGCAGTGATTATGGGTAAATAATTAACGTATTAATGACAGCGACAAAAATCTTTCCTTAGTGATAAAAAATCACAGCTTAAACCTCTTTACGGATCCGACTATATCATAATCATTTGTTAATGAATTGCTATCAACATTTATAGTGATTTTACCAACACATCAGCAACAGTAACTGTCACAAATACATGCGAAGACAAGTCAATTGTAAACCTTAGAGAAACATGGGCTACAAGTAGAATTAAGAAATTGCATTGAAAATAATTCTGGTCACTGATGCGACACATTTACAAATGTTATCCATATAGAAAGAGCATGCTAGAATGTACCTCAAAAGTGGTGAAATGTAGACACCCCGACGGCTGGTGCTCCTTGAATATTGTTTGAAATAAAGGGAAAGTTGACTACTGGAAAGTTGAAGTCATTCGTCTTGACATACAGTCTTGTAGGGACTTTATTTGGTAACTCCGAATGCATTTATATCTACATATGGAACAGATGAGGGGGATGATCTCACTGGTGTCTTATTTCTGGCTCAGGTGGGTAATTCAATGGCTTTCATGTGCCGTTTTCTTCTGTGACGTCATAAAACTGTTTAAGTTTTTCGAAGGTTCTTTAGGAAGGAAGACGTTCCTCGATTTAGCAGTAAGTCTTAATCATGGGCTGCATTTACGCGACGTATTCCTGGGAAATATTTCAACAAGCTTTCTCAGCGTCGGTTTTCTATTCACTTGGTTAATTTGATTCTATTTTGAATGTAACTGATAAGCATTAGGTTTTCCCGGTGTTGCTATTTCAAACTAATTGTATTTTTCTTCTTCAATACGGGTAAGAGGAGTTGATGTATGTAGAGTAGAGATGACGTCGGCAGATAAATGGCATTCTTGTCGTGGGCACTTTTGCATCAGTCGTGATGTCTTGCGTCAATGAAATTTCGACAACTGGTATCACATTTACAAAATCTTAAAATGTATCTGTAACAGCATACCTGCCTACCTGCAGTACAGTGCGGTCTGTTTATAAACTGTACAACGTGACACACTGTAATACAGCAAGGGGGCCGCCTCTGTGGTCTAGTGGTAGAGCGTCCGCCGGAAGAGCGGAAGGTCCGGGGTCCGGGGTTCCATCCCCGGTCGCGTCATACCAAAAGACGTTAAAAGATGGTACTTGTTGTAACCCTGTAGGGGCATTAGCATACATGGGATAACCAAGGGCTGGTTATAAACTTGTAATAAACTGTTTTGTCACTCTAAATCGTAATGCATAGATCTAAATATGGAAGAGATGGGGCGGTCTCAGTGGTCTCCTTTGTTGATGGTTCAGTTGGATAAGTCAGTGGAAAACAATTGGGCATTTTGGTGGTCATTGAATGATATCAGATAATTGATATACCTGAATCTGAACATAAACTTCTTAGCTAAAGAACCTTGTTTTGACTTTGCCGACCAGACATTTCGATTCATATGCATTAAGAAACAGATCAGCAAGAAGGGGAGCACGATTGGTGCCCATGGAGATCCCTCCTTTTACCTATATGCCTTATCCCAAAATGTAACATAGATGTTTTCAGTGGGAAAGTCCAACATTTCACATATTGTTTTCTCAGTAAAGTTCAGATGGTATTTGCTTTCATTTTTGGCCAATTGTCCTGAACCCCTAAAGATAGCTATGTAAGTATATATACACTGCACAAGAAGAAACGCAAAGGTGATTTTTAGATGTATATGTTATCTTTATCAGTAAATGTTTATTATCATAAAAATAATAAACAGATGGTAATTGTTCAAAATTTGCACACATCATTGTCATGGCACACATGGAACAGTAGATTTTCCAGGGGAAATTCGTCTGTTCTCATAGTCTAGTATCGCCACCATTAGAGTAAAAAACTGACTGGCATCGTCCTTCAATGGACGCGTACATCCCTAATTGGACCCGTGAACATCCGGGGTAGAATAGGTCTTCAGCAACCCGTGCTTGCTGTAGAAGGTGACTATGCTTGTTGTAAGAGGCGACTAACGGGATCGGGTGGTCAGGCTCGCTGACTTAGTTAATGCATGTCATCGATCCCAATTGTGTGGATCGCTGCACATGATATTATCAACTGGATTGTCTGGTTTCAGACTCGATCATTTACAGACCGCCGTCATATAGCTGGAATATTACTGAGTGCGGCGTTAAACAACAAACAAACAAACCCGAATTGTGGTCGCAGTCGTTGATCCAGTGCATTCCATCAATTTTTGATTGGATTGAAATCTGGAGACCTGGGGGGACATGGCAGGAATTGGATATTGTGGTTCCTTTAAAAGACTGTTGTCAGTCTTGCCCTGAGAGGTCGGGCATTGAATTGCTGGATGATGACGTTTGCTTTGTTGCATAATGGGAAGGACGTGTGGCCGAATAATCTCATCCGTGTAACGATGTGCCGTTATATTTCCCAGTACTTGCACCAAGTCTGTTCTACCAGTGTGGGAGATGACTGCTCACATCATAACACTACTACCACCAAATCTGTCCACTTCCTCTATGCAGTTTCGTGCATAACGTTCCACGCTACGCCTGTAAACACGACGTCTACCATCCGCACGGCGAAGCATACAACGTTACTCATCACTAAACCAGACATGTCTCCATTGCAGTTGTAGCTATACTCTGTGACCTTGACACCATTGACGTCGCAGCCGACGATGTAGGTCAGTCATAATGACACCTCTAACTGGCATATGGGGAAGGCTCATGCCACTGATCGGCACATGTGCCAGTAAAAAGTGCCAGTGAGCTGACCCACATCTCTGTGTTATTGTTTATATCCCCTTTCAGCAACAGCTGTGTTGTGGCGAGACTGTCCCTTATCTGATAGAACCCGGGGTCAGGAGACATAGACTTACACAGGCTTTTCCCAAAGCATTGATAACATTTTTGTGTCTTATTATAGTACTTATTCACATATCTTATACTTATTCACATGTTACATTATTTGTCTAGTGCATACTAGGTAGTATATAACACCCTGTTCATATAATATTCTTGTTTCGAAAGTAAATACCGTGAGAGGAGTTTGACCAAGAAAGTCTATACTGTGGGGGTTTATAGTTAAATTGAACTCTTTTAAAATATTGTCCAAACAGTTAAGAGCTCCTGAATAATGTTTCCTTTAATTTCCCCACCACCAACCAGGGTATGAAACTCCCAAAAATTTCAGCCAGACCACAGGACTGGCTAGCAGAAATACTTGCCAGCCCTGACCAAAACCTGCCTGCCCGCTATAATCATATGTTTCTCAGGATAGTTTAATTAAAAAAATGAAAACTGATTGCTTGTAGCATAAGCGCATCGCTAAATGTTAGGTTGGCTAAAAGCTAACGGGGTTTCTTTTTGGTTACATTTTATCATTCATCTTTACATGTGAATTAATGCTTATCATCGGGAATTATTTAGAATATTTTCACCTATAAAATATAACCCGACCGTCGGGCAGGGGGATTCGAAAATCTCACAGCCCGAGTTAAAATCAACCCGTCTCGGACGGTCGGGCAGGCAGGTATTTCGAACGCTGCACCAACCCCTCCAGCCACCTATATTTAGGTACATTTTAGTTCACTGTTCTGTTTCAGCATGCATGTTCCAGTGTTTTTCTATTGAATTCAATTATGCGTTTTTATTCTATTTCTCCAGTCTGGGTCATCTTAAATAAGAACCCCTCTCCGCCGGCTGCTCAACGCCATTCTCCCGTCAACACGTCAAGGCCAAATGATGACAACACTTTTGTAATCTGATACGACATCTCCAAATAAACTGCAGCGCGGCCCCGGAACAAATCCCTTCAGTGAAGGTTCACATGAACAAATCTCCCACCTCCTAACTGATAAAGACGAGGACGGCTGGATAATTAATCTGCAAGCTGTCTGTAACAGACGACACGTTCTTTACTTCCGGCTGGGAATGCATTTATATTATACAATATCATCTTCAATTAGTTCCAACTATTTTATCATCAAGCGTGTCAAATAGGTAAAGTAGCCATATAGATAGTAAAGATATATATCAGTATGTTCTTGTGTTATAATGCATTTGTTTCTCATCAAATAATCTTATAAACCAACTGAGCATACATCGCGTGAAGCTACTATATATAATATGATTCATATGATCAGTAGTTTGACCTTTGTGTAGTTCTTTTGTATGCCCATCCTTTGCAAATGTTATGTAATGTTACCAATGATCAAAGTTTCATCGGAAACGAAATAAGAAACATGGCTGCAACATTACCATAAAATCTAAGTTAAATACAACACATTGGTAAAGAAAGGGTAAACTAGATTATCTTAGTAGTAAAGTCAAGAGAATTACAGTCACATCATATGCTTCTTCTGCATGACTCCCAACCTGTAAAATTGTTGGTAAATCATTTCGATCTACAACCTCTCTCGTTAACTTTTAACTCACTCACTCGGGAACTATATGTCTTCCCTTTAACATAGGGTTTTCTCTATCAAAACGTCACAATGGAAATAGCCTGAAAACTTCGTAGCACATCTGGGAGCCTCGCATGAATCGCATGGAAATAGTTTAAAATACGGGTTTGAAATATTATTATCTTTTTACTTAAACATTTAGGCATAAAATGAAGTAAAAGGAGTAGCTATATATCCTGTCTCGGAAACTATATAGCTTCCCTTTGACACAGGGGTCGTCTATACAAACGTTCCATTGGAAAAAAGCCTGAATACTTAGTGGCACATCTGGGAGCCTCGCATGTTTCGCATGGAAATAGTTTAAAATACTTGTTTGAAATATTATTATCTCTTTCCTTAACAATTTAGGCATAAAATACCTTTAAAACAGTCGCTCTATACCCCCTTTTGGAAACAATATAGCTTCCCTTTACCACGGGGGGTTGTCTATGCAAACGTCCCTATGGAAATAGCCTGAAAACTTAGTGGCACATCTGGGAGCCTCGCATGTTTCGCATGGAAATAGAGTAAAATACGTGTTTGAAATATCATTATCTCTTTCCTGAACCATTTAGGCATACAATAACTTTAAAACAGTCGCTCTATATCCTTTCTTGGAAACTATATCGCTTCCCTTTACTACAAGGGGTTGTCAATACAAACGTCCCTATGGATATAGCCTGAAAACTTAGTGGCACATCTGGGAGCCTCGCATTTTTCGCATGGAAATAGTTTAAAATACGGGTTTGAAATATTATTATCTCTTTCCTTAATAACTTAGGCATTAAATAACTTTAAAACAGTCGTTCTATATCCCCTTTTGGAAACTTTATACCTTCCCTTTAACACAGGGGGTCGTCTATACAAAACGTCCCTATGGAAATAGCCTGAAAACTTAGTGGCACATCTGGGAGCCTCGCATGTTTCGCATGGAAATAGAGTTAAATACGGGTTTGAAATACTATCATCTCTTTCCTGAACCATTTAGGCATACAATAACTTTAAAACAGTCGCTCTATATCCCCTTTTGGAAACTTTATAGCTTCCCTTTAACACAGGGGGTCGTCTGTACAAAACGTCCCTATGGAAATAGACTGAAAACTTAGTGGCACATCTGGGAGCCTCGCATGTTTCGCATGGAAATAGTTATAAATACGGGTTTGAAATAGTATTATCTCTTTCCTTAAGAATTTAGGCATTTAATAACTTTAAAACAGTTGCTCTATACCACCTGGTGAAAACTATATAGCTTCCCTTTACCACGGGGGGTTGTCTATACAAACGTCCCTATGGAAAAAGCCTGAAAACTTAGTGGCACATCTGGGAGCCTCGCATTTTTCGCATGGAAATAGTTTAAAATACTTGTTTGAAATATTATTATCTCTTTCCTTAACCATTTAGGCATTAAATAACTTTAAAAACATTCGCTCTATACCCCCTGGTGAAAACTATATAGCTTCCCTTTACCACGGGGGGTTGTCTATACAAACGTCCGAATGGAAATAGCCTGAAAACTTAGTGGCACATCTGGGAGCCTCGCATTTTTCGCATGGAAATAGTTTAAAATACGGGTTTGAAATATTATTATCTCTTTCCTTAATAACTTAGGCATTAAATAACTTTAAAACAGTCGCTCTATATCCCCTTTTGGAAACTTTATACCTTCCCTTTAACACAGGGGGTCGTCTATACCAAACGTCCCTATGGAAATAGCCTGAAAACTTAGTGGCACATCTTGGAGCCTCGCATGTTTCGCAATGAAATAGAGTAAAATACGGGTTTGAAATACTATTATCTCTTTCCTGAACCATTTAGGCATACAATAACTTTAAAACAGTTGCTCTATATCCCCTTTTGGAAACTTTATAGCTTCCCTTTAACACAGAGGGTCGTCTATACAAACGTCCCTATGGAAATAGCCTGAAAACTTAGTGGCACATCTGGGAGCCTCGCATGTTTCGCATGGAAATAGTTTGAAATACGTGTTTGAAATATTATTTTCTCTTTTCTGAACCACTGAGGCATAAAATAACTCTAAAACAGACCCTCTATACCCCTATTTGGAAACAATATTGCTTCTCTTTAACACAGGGCGTTGTCTATGCAAACGTCCCTATGGAAAAAGCCTGAAAACTTAGTGGCACATCTGGGAGCCTCGCATTTTTCGCATGGAAATAGTTTAATATACGGGTTTAAAATATTATAATATCTTCACTTCACCATTTAGGCATAAAATGAAGTAAAAGGTGTAGCTCTATATCCTGTCTCGGAAACTATATCGCTTCTCTTTAACACAGGGGGTCGTCTATACAAACGTCCCTATGGATATAGCCTGAAAACTTAGTGGCACATCTGGGAGCCTCGCATTTTTCGCATGGAAATAGTTTAAAATACGGGTTTGAAATATTATTATCTCTTTCCTTAACAATTCAGGCATTAAATAACTTTAAAACAGTCGCTCTATATCCCCTTTTGGAAACTTTATACCTTCCCTTTAACACAGGGGGTCGTCTATACAAAACGTCCCTATGGAAATAGCCTGAAAACTTAGTGGCACATCTGGGAGCCTCGCCTGTTTCGCATGGAAATAGTTTGAAATACGTGTTTGAAATATTATTTTCTCTTTTCTGAACCACTGAGGCATAAAATAACTCTAAAACAGACCCTCTATAACCCCATTTGGAAACGATATTGCTTCACTTTAACACAGGGCGTTGTCTATACAAACGTCCCTATGGAAAAAGCCCGAAAACTTAGTGGCACATCTGGGAGCCTCGCATGTTTCGCATGGAAATAGTTTGAAATACGGGTTTGAAATATTATTATCTCTTTACTTCACCATTTAGGCATAAAATGAAGTAAAAGGTGTTGCTCTATATCCTGTCTCGGAAACTATATCGCTTCTCTTTAACACAGGGGGTCGTCTATACAAACGTCCCTATGGAAAAAGCCTGAAAACTTAGTGGCACATCTGGGAGCCTCGCATGTTTCGCATGGAAATAGTTATAAATACGGGTTTGAAATATTATTATCTCTTTCCTTAAGAATTTAGGCATTTAATAACTTTAAAACAGTTGCTCTATACCACCTGGTGAAAACTATATAGCTTCCCTTTACCACGGGGGGTTGTCTATACAAACGTCCCTATGGAAAAAGCCTGAAAACTTAGTGGCACATCTGGGAGCCTCGCATTTTTCGCATGGAAATAGTTTAAAATACGGGTTTGAAATATTATTATCTCTTTCCTTAACCATTTAGGCATTAAATAACTTTAAAAACATTCGCTCTATACCCCCTGGTGAAAACTATATAGCTTCCCTTTACCACGGGGGGTTGTCTATACAAACGTCCGAATGGAAATAGCCTGAAAACTTAGTGGCACATCTGGGAGCCTCGCATTTTTCGCATGGAAATAGTTTAAAATACGGGTTTGAAATATTATTATCTCTTTCCTTAACAATTTAGGCATTAAATAACTTTAAAACAGTCGCTCTATATACCCTTTTGGAAACTTTATACCTTCCCTTTAACACAGGGGGTCGTCTATACAAAACGTCCCTATGGAAATAGCCTGAAAACTTAGTGGCACATCTGGGAGCCTCGCATGTTTCGCAATGAAATAGAGTAAAATACGGGTTTGAAATACTATTATCTCTTTCCTGAACCATTTAGGCATACAATAACTTTAAAACAGTCGCTCTATACCCCCTTTTGGAAACTATAGCCTGAAAACATAGTGGCACATCTGGGAGCCTAGCTTTTTCGCATGAAAATTGTTTTAAGTACGTTTTTGAAATAATATTTCTGATTCCTTAATCTTTCATGCATAAACTAACGTAAAAAGAGTCGCTCTATACCACCTGGTGAAAACTATATTGCTTCCCTCTGGTGGGGGTTGGAGGTGAGGAGTCGGGGTGAGGGGTTTGCAGTGATTCTGCTATATCTTTTACTCCCTCTTATCTTCATATCTTCTTATACAATCTCTGCGTTTCACATCTGGAATTGGTTGGTGTCTCGGGGTGTGTTACTGTTGGTCATCACCCTTTCTTGGTGAGTGTGCCTCAAAACTAAAACAGCCACAAACCGTAACAATGACGACATGATATGTCTTAGACGAACATCTTTTCTCTGAAATTAACATATTTTACAGATATAAACAGTTGTTAAATATTAGTTATGAAATATATTAATAATAAAACTTTCTTCATTGCTATCACCCATCACTGACAGGCCACTGAAAGTGTGTCTGACCGGATCATTTACTGACGCTACTGCCTCTCCCCAAACACGCACACTCTCACTGTCAGTCTAATGTCCAGAAATCTCTCGAAAAATCCGACAACGATTTCAAAGTTATTCAATATTTCTGCAAAATCTAAAGATTCTGTTTGCACTATACTTGTAATGGGATGTCCTCAGTGGTAGCGAGAACTTGAATCCGATTTTATGAGATTGAGGTAATCTAGGCATGTGATTATTCCTGTTTTGTTTATTTAAAGCAGTAATTGTTTATTGTTGAGCAAGTTTATCTCTGCAGCCGTTGAAATATGCAGCTTCTCGCCGACTCGTCTCGCATCAAAACACAAGGCTGTGTACTCGCGGGCAACAACAACAAACGTATATTTCGTATATGGTGACACGAGGCAGGAGACTATACGTTTAACTTCAACAAACTCATACATTTCATTAAGCATTTTGAGGATTTCTTTTACAAACTGTGCTAGTTTTCTTTGTTCTGATAAACTTTCAGTATTGAGTAACATATCAAGTGGTATCGCACTAGGTCTTGTAAAATACTTCTTTTGAAGATATAACTTACGCAAGTTATGCAGAAAAGGATATATTAGTAGATAGTGATATTCGTCAGCTAAGTCATGTTTATTACAGTGACTACAAATTCTGTCTTCCCGCGGTATATTTTCCCATCGCCCCTTTTCTATTGGTAATCTATGGTTTGTGGATCTTATTTTAGTAATCGGGATACCGAGTCTTCAGGGTAGCGACAGCAGATGATTTTCTAACTGGAGTTTATGTTTAAATATTCGGTAAAATACTGCTTTGGGAGAGTTGTTTACATAACTTGTCCACGTCTGGCTACACTGATCAAAGATAATTCTTTAATAACACATTTTAATCCGTTTATATTTGGCATGAATTGTTGGGTCCGTATAAAACTAAGGCCTAATCTATCAAATAGTCCTTTAACATATTTATGGTTACAGCAGTCTGCAAATAATACATTATACATAACAGTACACGTTGGTTTATTATAAGTTATCTTAGACCAATATGTCAACATTCTTTGTTTAATTAAATCCGTAAAAGGGGTTCTTCCCAGCTCTCCATATAAAAAATAGTGGGGTGTGCTTTTTTTACCCTTAGTATATATATTAAGAAATCTGTGTAAACCTTTTCTATCATATCTAGTTTATCAAATCCCCAAATTTCGGAACCATATGTTAATATAGGCACGATTGTTTGATCAAATAATAATAGCTGGCAGTCTATTGGCAAGTCAAGATTACGTATTCTAATATATATTAAGTGCTTAGCTTTTCTAGCTTGAGCTACTAACGACATCTTGGCTGCTAGGGAATTTCAAGTTCGTTTAAAAACCAGACCCAAGTACTTATAGTGATCTACTACTTCAACAACATTATCGCCTATCCTAAACACATTATTGTTCTTTCTTGATCCAAATACAACCACCTTAGTTTTATCAATATTAATACTCAACTTCCATTGTTTTCAATATTCATAATAAAACATTCATATTATTTTTCTCTTAGGTCACAGGGGTTATCTGCAAGTATAATAGTATCATCTGCATATTGCAAAACAATAATTTTTTTACAGATTCTAACTACTTCATCTTCCGATATAACATCAATACCTTTACGTATTTCCTGTTGTAGATATTCTTCAAGGTCATTTAGGTACAGAGCACACAGGATTGGCGATAGATTTTCCCCCTGTCTTACTCCGATATTACTAGAGAAAAACGATGAATCTTCACACGACTTTATGCCTTGATACATGTTAAATATGATCTCGAAACGTTTACCGTGTACATTTGTTTTTATTAATTTTTGCCATAGTCCAAAGCACCAATATTTTCTAGATAATTATTAATTCTTTCACTAAAAAATAGAAGTAAAGGGCAGATGACCACGGAGTACGCTGATCACTGTGTCGGATTAACGAGACTGATTAATGAGTGATTTCGGTAATTCGTTGCAAATTAGGTGTGTCGGAGTCGGAGTGCTAGACTGTCGGATTAACGGGTCTAAATAAGTTCCCATCATTAGTGTCGGATAAAGCCGATTGTCGGATTAACGAGACTTGATTGTTGTATGACAGACTATACGTTTTTATTAGAAGTACTAAGACAGAGACATTTCTTCTGACTGCAAAGTTTTCAAAGAGCAGTACATCGAAAATGTTCTTCACATAACGTGTCCCGACCATGTCTAGGTGAGGCAACTTGAGTGGACAATTGTGAATGTTCCTATTAATTTTTAACCAGAAATGCCAACCAATTAAACAACCTAAAACAAATACAAAGGTTGTATATGTCACCAGGTCTCCAATGTCATCACACATGTCTGGCCAGAGCTCGAGTGGCAGGGGGAAGAGCAGGAACAGGAGGTCTTGGTGTGGTGTCACTAATGCCAGCTGGAGATTAACTGATGATTACAAGGCCTGTGAATTCAGCAGATTTGTACAGACCCTGATACTGCAGTAATCTAGACTTGCCAAATATCATAGGCTTGGAAGGGACTGTAATGGATATATTTGTTTCATGATCTGTATGACAGCATAGGTACAATAGGATTATGTCTGATTTATTTGTATCTGGAAAGGATATTTATTGCAGAAAACATTCCATTCCCGAAAAAAACACATCATAATTCATAAATACACATATACAGACAGACATACATACCTGAAAACACAAAGAAATAATTTAATGCATAGAAAATATCAACAGTACAGATTTGATGTCATAGGTTGATCCACGGGAATCTATTGCTTGACATCATCCATTTGAAACATATGCAATTGATGTTGATGGCTCAATATTTGAGAGGATGTGGTGAAATAATATGTTTTCATTATTGTGGACATTTACATTTTGTGTGGATACTTTTCCAAAGAGTATATTTCTTTCTTTCGTGTGTTTGATACAATAAAGTAGGTAGTGTCTTTCCTCATCAATGGTTGAACATGTAGAGCATAGTTTCTGATGTAGTGGGGTGGGTGGCTTTGTATGGCTTCCAAGTTCTATAGTTAATTTATGGTTACTTACTCCTAGTTTAGAAAAGTGCACTCGATATTTTCTTATTTTACAGTGACTGAAATATGATTCTAATTTTATTTCATTTTTAACTGTCCTGAATGTCCTCAGTTTTTTCTTGCACCTTTTGGGGCACGGTTGGCCGAGTCGTCTGAGGCGCAGCAATTCGCTGTACAGAAAAGCGCGTCCCTTGGGCACGCCAGAAATCTATGATCGTGGGTTCGAATCCCGGTTCGCCCCGATTATGTTTCTAGATTTGGTCAGTACGACAACCGTGCTCGTGGGTTTCACCGAAGTGGTTAACGTCTGACACCTGCATCACTTCGGGCTTTCCTATCACATGGAACGGGGCGGTCGGGGAGCCTAGCTAGTGGGTAAAGCAGAATTTCACTATGTTGAAGAACCATCATAGTGATAGCAATTCGTAATTTATATTAGTACTGTGTACATAAGAGTATAGAATCCTAGTTCTGCTCGCCTTGCCCAATTGTGTGTTGTTTTGTTGACACCTAACATGGATATACAACATCGGCGCCGCAGTTTCTCGGGGATTAATTAATCAAAGTTGTTCAGACTAGGGGTGTTGCGTCTATACCCCAGATTTGGGTAGATTATTGGTAGACTGAAGCTTATGGTAGTACCTAGGCCCTATTTCAAGGGAGGTTTGGCGCTATTATTAAGTTTATCATTTGCTTCAAATGTTATTCATAAATAATTATATCTATCCATAACTAGAATTTTTGCACCAACCAAGGTCCAAGTATTCGTTTCTTCTATTTTACTTGATTTGCCAAACACTGCAACATTTGTTTTTTCACCTTTAATCTTTAGGTTATTTGTTACACGAAATACTCTTAGACCATCAAATAACTCGTGCAGAATTTTTGGAAGTGGCAAAAAGTACAAAGTCATCGGCAAACAACAAATGACAAATGTTTAAAACATTAAGTGTTATTTTGTTATTTTCTTGTTTGATATGTGGTGGACGATCATTGTGGAATATATTAAATAATCTGGGAGACAAAATGCACCCATGTCTTATGCCGATGTTGGATTTAAAGGGTTGTGAAATGCCCCGTCAATTTTCACTTTATAAGAACTATTTCCTGACATTTTATTTGAAATAGCTTTGTTAGGGGTAGTGCTCTGTCAACTGAATCAGAGGCCTTTTGAAAGTCTACAAAGGAAGGGTATACATTTTTCTTTTTACTTTTTGTTAAAACTATTAAATAAATATTTTATGAACAAATACATTACTTGATGTTCGGTAGCCCTTTCTTAATCCAGAATGAATATGTTCATTTTTGGAAACAAGAAGTCTAGACACTCTAGACTCTTTCCTTTTAGGGTCTGTTAGGTGACTTGTTTGTTAATTGTGACGTGATACATTCTGTGGCAAGTTCCAGATCCCAGAGGAGTTTCTAGGGAGTTAGAGATGTCACAGCAATAACTGGATAACACATTTAGTGCTTCTGTGAGATCCTAAAAGATAAGCACATACTACCTGAAACCCAGAATGGGGCATGCGGTTGACATGCTGTAAGAATGAGGTTCATGAAGTTGACAGGGCTAACTGATACATATAAACAAGGAACATCCTGCCTCATGATAAAAGTGCTAACACCAGCTAGCTACAGATGTTTGAAACTTAGGCCGTGGTCAGCCTTTAACATACCCAGGGCATCTCACAACAGACTCTCAATAAGACTCAGATATTTACAGAGCGCTGAGAACTCACAAACAGGGCTATGTAACTTTCAAGACTGGATCATGTCCAAAAAAATATTTCTTGCAAGGTACGTACTATTTTTTTAAATTTTCGTGCAACGTGGAAAGGAAGCAGGATTTGCTTTCAAAATGCCACTTTGGGAAACATGTACATTGTCACGTGTTAGTTTTTAGTAATTTATTAAAATAGAGGCGTTTCTTTTCTCCATGTTTGCGGGTATAATATGTCCAGAGTTTTGTTTAATGGGTTTCAAATGGTTTTCGATTAGTATGTGCTCGCATGTGAAACGTAAAATATTAAAATTTCATAAAGAAGAGCACTCCACGTATCTTTCATGTCGGGGACAATACGTATTGAATGACGGTAGGGTGAAGGGCGTTTAGGTTTGACTTTATCATATGCGCAGTGGAAATGAGTATCTATTGTTCTTTTTATGTAAAATACATTCATTTGAATATTACTTTTTCTCATGTTATGTTTACATAATGTTATGTTATGTTATGTTATGTTATGTTATGTTATGTTATGTTATGTTATGTTATGTTATGTTATGTTATGTTATGTTATGTTATGTTATGTTATGTTATGTTATGTTGTTAAACATTCTTATGGAAGGAAGGAGATAATAATGCTGCATACCCGCATTTGAAACTATTTCCATGCTCCTGGATTTGCCACTAAGTTTTCAGGCTATTTCCAAAGGGATGTTGTGTAGATAATCTCCCCCGTGTTAAAGGAAAGCCATATAGTGTTCCAAAGGGGGTATTGAGAGACTCCTTTTACGTTTGTTTATACCTAAATAGTTAAGGAAGGAGAAAATAGTATTTCAAATATAGTTTTCCAAACGGGGCACAGAACGATTCCGTTTACTTTTTTTTATGCCTAACTAGTTAAGGAAGGTGAACATTGTATTTCAAACACGTATTGTAAACTATTTGCATGCAAGAAATGCGAGGCTCCCAGATGTGCCACTACGTTTTCAGGCCATTTCCAAAGGGACATTTGCATAGACAGCCCCTCGTGTTGGTTGGGTTGGTTGGTTGTTTGGTTGTTTAACGCTGCACTCAGCAATATTCGAGCTATTTGACGGCGGTCTGTAAATAATCGAGTCTGGACCAGACAATCCAGTAATTAATATGATGCGCATCTCTTCACGCAATCGGGATCGATGATCGTGTCAAAGCGAAGCTATATATCTTCCCAAAGTGCGTTTTTAAACAACTCTTTTTAAGTTATTTGATGCCTAAATGAATGTGAAAAGAACTAATAGTATTTATACCCGTATTTTAGCGTTCCAAACGGGGTGTAGAGCGAATACATTTACGTTATTTATGCCTAAACAGTTAAGGAAGGAGAAAATAGTATTTCAAATACGTATTTTAAACTACTTCGATGCGAAAAATGCGAGGCTCCCAGATGTGCCACTCAGTTTTCAGGCTATTTCCATAAGAACGTTTGCATAGACAACCCCATGTAGTAAAGGGAAGCAATATAGTTTCTAAAAGGGGGTATAGAGCGACTGTTTTAAAGTTATTTTATGCCTAAATGGTAAAGGAAAGAGATAATAATATTTATAATATTTCAAACCCGTATATTAAACCTTTTCGATGCGAAACATGTGAGCCTCACAGATGTGCCACTAAGTTTTCAGGCTATTTCAATTGGGACGTTTGCATAGACACACACACGTACACACGAACACACGAACGCACGCACTCATTCACTCACTAACACACAAATAAGAAAATTAAAGTAATGGTATATGTTAACTATATTGTTCGTACTATATATGGTTATAGAAAGAGATGGCTGAAACTCGTTAATGGAATTGTGATATACATAAACCAAGAGCATATATTCCTAGTTATAAAGACATTGGTTCTAGTTGAAACTGCCTACACCTTGTGCTAAAAACTGGTAACAGTGTTAACATAAATTTAAGAATTCTAATGGTTGTACACATTTCTTCAAATGTTTATATATTGTCATTATTTTATTTCTTCCAGGCATGGACGTTGTGAAACAAACGTGAGTATTATTATCTACAGTGGCCATGTAACCTAGACATTGTAGCACCCTACCTTCAGTTGGTTACAGGTTTTCATAAATGCACGGCGAAGATAATGGATATCGACGCGTTATGTTTCATTTAGTACTCATAAATGTAAGTGGCTTTACACCACTCAGTGTCCTGGAGTCTCAAGCAATAGAAAAATAGGACTTCTTTTGAAAACTTGTTGATTTTACACTTTCTACCTTTGTCTACAGAATGAAGACATATGGCACACAAAAGAGCTCGGCACATGTAAGAGTTTACTGGCTAAAGTTGATGGAATATTCCAGTGCAAACTGTGTCCAGAATCAACGTCACGACGGTACAATGTCAAGGAAGGACACATACACAAGCACACACAACATGCCGTCAAAGTTGGGGGTATGTATAAATTGGTGTTTGTTATTAATCTAATATTGCGTGGTATGTACCTAGCGTATACGTGGCATTACGCATACGTGTAAAACGGTGTCCATTACACAACCTCACAAGCCCAACGCACCATTTTATCTGGTATAATAATGAGGTGAGGTGAGGTAAAATGGGGTTTAACGTCGCCTCGAAGATTATTGCACTATTTAGTGACGTGCATGCACGTGTTTGTGTGAGTGGCTGCTTGTACTGGTCCGGACTGATGCCATTTTATAGTGCTAGCTCACTAAGATACCATGCCTCAGTTTAACATGAATACCCCACACAGAGACAGCATACTGACTCCGAGCCGACCAGTCCTTGTTTTAGCACCTTAATGCCGAGCGCCAGACATGTTAACAACAAGTACCATCTTTTGGTATGACGCGGCCGGGGATCGAACCCCGGACCTTCCGCTCACCGGGCGGACGTTCTACCACTAGACCACGGAGGCGGTCCGGTATAATAATCCGTATTTGTGTCCTTGCAGATTTATGGGTGTTAAGCTGCTTTTTGGATTGTACTCCGAAACAAGACCGGTGCCATTACCACTGCCCGTGTGGTAAACTCTTTCGGAGAAAGTTCACATTTGTCCGACACACGACCACGGTTTGCCCTTTTGTTCTGACAACAAACCAGACAGCTTCTGAGGAAAGAACTTCAGCAGAGTCCCCTAACATCCAAAAAGTGAAGAGAGAGCAAGTTCCGAAAGAGACATGTTTTGTCTGCAATGCAATGATCTCTAAGAAAAACATTAAAAGACATATTGAGACACACAATGCACGGGATGAAGTGAAAACCAAGTCATACCAACGTGGAATATGCGTTGATAAACACCGCGGTCTCTACATGATCAGCAAGTCCAGTATCGGTCCAGATTACCCACTTCATGTACAAATGAACACTGTCACACAGCAGATACAATGTGAACATGAAAATTGCAATTTAGCTTTGGGTGTTGCAGCAAGGGGCAATGTAGGTATTTATCAGTGCCCCCATTTGCAATCAGTTATGTTTGCAAGTGAATGCCCGAAAGAAGTACACCTCCAGTCAGAACATGCTGAAAATCTTTGTCAACAGAAGGTAATACATTCTACTAACATGCAGGTTGCCCAGAAGCTTGTAGGCACTGCAGAACAAAGCAAAATACCTGTCGTCGTTTTATGGGAGCAGAAGCACTCTGTAAACAGCGTTTATTTCTCCGTGTATGATGGAACGAAGGAATACTGGGCTAAACTCGGTCGCGCTGTAGTCACATTCTTCAAGGACAGAGGACAGCTGAATTGCGTTTGCTGTAAAACCACCAAATCTTGCGTACACAAGACTCTTGTCAAATGGTATTTGGCACAGGAACACCCAGAGTTGCTGCACATTAGCTCCAAGGGAAGCGGTTACATCTGTAGTGAGAATGAAGGGGTATCAGTTGGACATTATCGTAGCGAGGAACCAACAACATCGGTCACCTTTGAAACCCGAACCTTACAAGATTCCGGAAGCAGCTTCTGTAAGACATACCCACCATCCGGACAAGGTGCACGTTTAATGGCCAATTATCTAATGTCCAGGAAGAAAATACCACCAGATTTTAAAGTTCCGGAAAATGCCCAATTAGGACATCTAGAAAACCTGTCGCCTATCGAAACACATTGTGTAATGTGTGCAGATGGAGGAGAACTTGACCAGTATCTGGTAACCAGAAAGGGGAAGATATACGATAAAGGTCATGTGTATACAGGTATGTATGGTGACCGTAAATACCTTACAACAATTTATGCAAACAAATGAAAATTACTTCCTAGCAAATGAGAGCCAATTTATGAATGTGGACTGTAATTTGTAATCCGACAGGTGATATTGCTTGGGTGAGATGATGCGATATTACCTAGGACATATTGCTTCAATGAAACTGCATCATAATGCTTTCCAGACTATTGTGACGTCATAAGTTGTCACAACATAACTATCTAATGGCATAACTAATCTGTCTACCATCGAAACTGGGCAAGCTATGGCGATTTAAACTGTTATTGAACCGTGTTGATATAGTTGGCATAAAAAACACAAGGGTGCGATTGTCTGTATAGTGTATCATAATAGTATGATTTTGAATATGACTTTTCTCTACAATGTTTTAATTACATTATTTCATCGTCAGATATAGCTGTTTTCATAAAGAAGTGCAAAGCGTGCGGTCACTTCTACAGGTACCAAGAGCACAGGGATGGTATACACAATTTTGACGACCACGTGTTCCTGTCAGTTCGCCTGTGCCACTGGTTCAGAGTTAACTTGAAGGTACATTATACCTAATTTAGTTAGTTTATGGACGACTCCCTTCTCCAAAACAACACTTTGCATATTTATGTGATCGTGATATCTGATTGTTGTATGGCGCATTGTTTGTTGATATATGCACTTGATGTGGGCCGGTGACATTCGGACTTTAAACACTTTTGACTGTTAACTTAGGATTAGTTTAAAATATCGGCATAATGAATGTGATCAATTTCGCCTGCTTAATGGTTTCAGAATCATACAGCCGATGGAAGGGCTGCCGATATCTTATCAGAAGATTCCGGCTTACATTTTCCCGGAGACAAAATGTTACAGGGATATCTGCACTTTGAGGCAATGTGCGATCACAAGTACAACTTTACCTGTGACATCTGTAGCCGTTTTCCATGTTGCCTGGTGACAGATGCAAATAGGAAATGTGCATTTCCATTAGCATGTAAGTCTATTTTATAACTTCCAGTGTCTAAGAAATGTATAAGCGCATTAACGATGTAGTTTCAAAATATAAAAATGGAAAGCAAAAATGTAAGGTCCATTATCTCATGGTTGATCACAAACAATATCCCATAATGATGTTTCCTTATCCCTGTTCTCTCGTCTGTTATGGTAAACATGTATTGCTTACAGTGTCACAAGTACCAGGGACAGAAACAGCTACAGATGGAATCAACATGGATGTGTTTTGGAGCCAAACGGTGGAGGCGTCTATTTTACTTCGAGGTTTTGGAAAAGGTGCAAATCCTCATATTGTATTATAAATGACTCATCTTGTCTGTGTGTGTGTGTGTGTGTGTGTGTGAGAGAGAGAGAGAGAGAGAGAGAGAGAGAGAGAGAGAGAGAGAGTGAGTGAGTGAGTGAGTGAGTGAGTGAGTGAGTGAGTGAGTGAGAGAGAGAGAGAGAGAGAGAGAGAGAGAGAGAGAGAGGGGGGGGGGGGGGGAACTAAAATTAAACTTACTGTAAGGATATTGTTTATATACACTATAATGTATTTATCATTTCATTCCCTGGCAGAAGCAGCCAACGTCGGGCGTGTTACACCTAGTTATGACAACTGGGCTCCTTTCATTGGATTAGCCAGAAAAGATGAAAATGCTTTCAACACTGAAGCTGAAAAAGTACGATCTCTCAGAACCCATCTTCAAGATACAGATTTTGATACAGGGGATA